>NC_092415.1:88712411-89023244 GCF_040894005.1 Engystomops pustulosus | reverse complement strand
CTATGAAGTCTGTAGACTTCTGACAAGTGTAACCAGACGTCTGTCATAAGCTTCACTAGTAATATACATTCTCCTTGCCTTGTTATGTCATGTTCACCTCCAGTCTCACCTATCTTATAAGTGGATCCACAGCATGGAGCCAGGTGACACCGCATCCACCACTGGTGACACACCACAGCCAGATCCCGCACACACACAGTAGAAGGAATTAAGCCTCCAAGCTGCAGCCTTGTGAGAAATCAATGGATATTGTGAAGTCCTCACTTCCCAGCATTGCAGGGAGTCAGAGAGATCAGGAGGAAATGTATCAAAGCTCAGCTGCCAGGTATAGTAATAGAGGTGTACAACAACACCTCCTGGTGACCTTCAAAACTCCCATCCCCAGGGTCACCCCCTCCCTGCACTGCAACAACCAATAGCTTGGAACATCGGGTTTTACTAAACATAGGATCTGGCGACAGGGATGGCACTTTATCTATTCAACTTCCTTACATATGTACCCTAATTTTGGCTTAGGTTAGGGTGTTCAAGTTCAAACAATTCCACCAATGCTATACCATATTTGTTCCCTTTATCAACTATCTATACCATATAACTCCATCTATCTATACCATATATCTCCATCTATACCATATATATAGTGTATCTGTGTGTATGATATACCTTCCTCTATCTATACCATTTATCTCATCTATCTATACCAAATATATACTGTATCTATCTATACTTTATACCTTCCTCTATCTAAACCATATATATATTTATATATTATCTGTAGCATATACCTTCCTCTATCTATACCAAATATATATATTCACTGCATCTATCTGTACCATATACCTCCCTCTATCTATACTATTTATATACTGTATCTCTCTCTGTACCATATACCTCTCTATATCTATGCCATATATATTGTATCTATCTGCACTATATACCTTCCTCTATCTTTACCATATGAATACTGTATCTTTCTGTACAATATACCTCCCTCTGCTTATACCATATATATATATATATATATATATATATATATATATACTGTATATATCTGTACTATATACTTCCATCTATCTAAACCATATACCTCCCTCTAGTCATTCCATATATATATATATATATAATCTTCTCTACCATTTATACTGTGTATATCTGTACCATATACCACCATTTTCCATACTTACTACCTATGTGGTGAGCGCATAGACTATGTGTATATCAGTAGATGCCCGTCTCCTTCCCATGCTCCACTGTATTCTCAGCTGTTCCATTCTCATGTTCCCTGGCGGTGGTCCCCACTCTGCCCAGCAGGGGGCACAGCCGCAGCTTCTGATGAGGTGATGCCCGGGGGCCCTGCACCCAGCACAGATATAATGGGGTGAAGCCCCCTCATACCAGTGAGCGGACTATATGGAGTCCATACACAATGGCACTGTGTAGACACGTCGCCCCCTCCTCGGTCCCATCTCCAGGCACTGCATTGTGTGATAGTGGGAGGGGGGCGGCAGCTGCCCCCGGTGCCCCCGCCAGTGTGATGTCCCCGCCGAGCACTTACCTTCCTCTCCGCGGCTGCAGTTGCTGCATATGTGCTTTATCTCCTTGCCTATGTGACAGTGGATGACAAAGGACACGTTGTTGTTGTTGCTGGGCTCCTTCAGCGGCTTCATCCTGACTAAATAGAAAGCCTTCTTCCGCGGCTTGTCGCCCTCCCGGCAGCCGAACGAAGGCAAAGAGAGCATCCCGGGCCGCCGGTAGTGTGCGGGCTCCGCCATCAGTCCCCTCAGTCAGCAGTCATCTCACACACACACACATTGTCAGGAGGAGGGGAGGAGGCAGCCCCCGGTCTGGTGTGACCTCTGGAAACTGCTAACACCCACCCAGCCAGCCAGCAGGCACAGGCTGGAGCCTCACATTCCCGTGCCTGTACCTGCAGCAGCCACACACTCCAGTGTACTATCACACTGCTGACATAAAGAGCATTGCAGGATGCATGGATTCTTGTCACTCATCCCTGTAGCTACATAAGCACATGAAGTACCTCTGATCTGTGCTAAATGGCTCATTGCCCACCAGCAAATTTGTGTCAATATTAGGTAAGGTACAGTAGAAAATGGTCATGCATTTAACCCCTTAATGACGAGGCCTGAAAAGGTTTCACTGAGGGGGGCATTTTTAGCAAATTTCAGGCAAAATTGTTTAAGGGCCATAACTTTATTTTTTGCAAGCTACCTTTGAAACACAGAGAGCTAGTTAAAACTAGTGAAAATCATGATAAAGTAGGAACACTTACTCATAGATCCAGACACCATGACTGCACTAATCTTAGATCTGTTCTCCAGGGCCTCCTTCCTTCTAAAATCACCTTTTAAAATTATGCCAACGAGCCTGAAATGCTATCAGCGTGTTATCAGAGCACCACCATGCTTCTCTGCTGCTGAGATCTTCAGGAAGTTCAGAAGGGAGGGTGAGACTGTGCCATGTTGCTGCAGTATAACAACACCTCGTGAAGCCAGAGCACAGAGGGCTTCTGGTACATGCCCATGGCATCATTTTAAAAGTTGATTTTAAAAGGAAGGAATCCATGGATAACAAATATAAGAGGATTACCACAGTCACAGTGCCTGGATATATAAGTAAGTGGATTTTGATAGATTACCTAGCTCACTCCTATAAAATGTTCTTATCTCACACATCACACATGAATAAAGGATATATCCACACATACATAGATGACATGACATGATTATGTGGATTTTCCTCCACATAACCATCAGCAAAAAATGTAGGAGTTCCTATTTGCTGGCCGAACAGTTATAGTGGCAGTGCTGCTGTTCAGCTAACAGGTTGGGACTCCTATCCGATGCACCATGCTAAGTCCATGGGATCTGACCAGCACAAGGGACTGATTCATCCCAGCAAACTCCGTCAGTGCTGAACAGGGCAGTCTGACCCTGCCCAACTGGTTGCTTCAGTCATCTCGGGGAGGGACGAGGGGACCATCTGGAATACATCGGACCCCCTTGGACTCCCGTTCTCGTGATCAGTGGGGGTCCCATCACTGAGATCACCACTGATCAGCAAGTTAGGCCCTATCCTGTTTCAAGGGAAAACCCTTAAATATGAGAGGCGAATAAACAACAGGCTTAACCCTAAATTAAATTAGTCCTGGAATTAACCACAAAATGTGTAGGACATATCCCCTTATTCATCATAACATACGTTTTTCTTAGGACTGTCTGATACTACTTAATCTAAATTGACCTGCAATATTAAAATGTGTCATGTATGCACAATGAAATTCACAAGGAAGATCTGATTTATTTTAAGAATTTGGTGAGAACATTGAAAATAATCAGTTAAAGCTCTTGTAATTTCCAGTCCTAGAATATGTCTTATACATGACTAGAAGCAGGAAAACGTGTAGCAGTGTTATCCACAGGAAAATTGAAAGCTTCATATAGGAAAGCTATTTCACCATTGTCAATAGGGTCACTTGAAGGTGTAAAGGGAATGTGTTTCCTATTTTTGTTTTGATTCATTACCACCAGACAACAAAATGTATAATAAATGTATAATAAAATATAATAAAGTTTCTGTTTATATTTACTTGTAGATTTTTTTCCTATATATTTTTTTATCTGTGAGACCAGTATACTAGAAAAAAAATTGTTGCTTTGTGAGATACAAGGCACTTTTTGGAAATTGTCATTCTCATTTCTGGCAAATATCTTTATCAGCTTTCATCATCAAAATCCATGCTACTGACAACAGATATGCTGAATAATGTAATCAGCTTTCAGTCCCATTAAAATGAAAGGAGTTTTCTGTATAACAAAATAAAATTGCACCTAATGCTTCCCCATGTCTTTGATATTATTATTCCCAAGCAACCACCTCTATTGTTTTACATGTTGTTGAGAAATGCAGAGTAGTGGGGCCTGGGAGCAGTGGTAACCAGTAAGTACCCAGTTATTATGATACTGAAAGGGGATATATAAAGACCTCACAAAATACAAAAATATCCTATTTTACTTAGTTGAGTGTACTAAAATGACCAATATAATCCACAATTTCACATCTGTTTAGAGGTATTTGCATTACTCCATCCTCTTGTAGATTCTATAGGGGGATATAACATACTGGCTCTTGGTGTGGCGGCACATAATGTTAACCCTACTCCCTTGCACTAGACAGATATATTGACAGACTTCGACCTCCAGATATATCCTGCGGGTGGCTGTGCTGGCAGGTAACTCTACACCAGACTTTGCCAGGAAACGGGTGCCACCGGGCACATCCCTTTTCATTCCCTCTCCACGCCAAGTTGCGTATGGGGGAAAATAGTTGCAATTCCTGGGGCACAAGAAGAAAACTAGAATATAGGCACTGATAAATACCCCTAAAGATTTACTAGAATATAAATTTGTACTCTTCAAGGCTTCTGTTAAGGCTTAGCATACATTGATTTACACAGGTAGACCTGGCATGTAAGACTTTATTTCAACTTCGTAATAACATCAAAAATTGTACAAAAACAGTCTCCCCAGTCAACACATGTGCCCTTACTCATGACTGGGTCCCCTGTGCAAGTCAATCCTTATATGAATATGCATCTTTTTCAAATTCCGTAACAAAGATGTATATGGGCTTGTTATCTGTTGGACAATAAAAACACATTTGCAGCGTTTTCTTGTGGGCTCTGTTTTTAAGGCTTTCATTCTGTGTTAATTCTGACATTTCTCCTTTATTCTTTGGGTCACTCTATAAAATGCATCTACAAATATATTGTGCAGTTTCTTCTGAGTAAGAGGACACCCCACATGGGGACGTAACCTGCTGTCTGGGCATATGGCGAGGTAGGGAAGGAGCACCATTGAGCTTTTGTAGGGCGGATTTTGATAGATTTTTTAGGTTCCATTATGTTTTTCAGAGCCCCTTAGGCAGCGTTCACAAGTGGCAATTTGGTTGTGTTTTGAAACGCAATCAAAAGGCTCCACCTGTGACTGGAGGTAAGTTTGCATTTCCTTCATGTTTAGTAAATGTGTTGGAAAAACAATATTACCATCACGAGTGGTGCCTTTGAATTGCGTTTCCAATATTTTGAGTTGAATGTCAAACCACTTGAAGGAGCTAGCACCCACAGTTAAAGAAATAGATGATAACTTAGCACTTTAAGATCAATATGCTTAGCTTCTGGTAGTCACATAACATGCTAAGAGCAATAAAACAATTAATGATAACAATAACATCTTTAAAGGATTTGCCTCACGTGCCTGAACCTTTAACTAAACCGACCATCATTCATAGCAGAGTGCTGCAATCCTACCTCAAAGAACAGATAAACAGATCCAGCCATCCAGTTATTGTTATGGCATCTCAACAATGTTACAGATTAGCTCCAGGAATGTAAAAGTAAACAGAATGTGACTGTAGCGGGCAAATGCTTGGCAAATGACATCACAACACTTCCATGCACTGACTGCGAAGGCGGATACAAAATGTTTCGTCCAGACGGATGTTGGAGGATTTCAAGGAAATGGCTCGCGCTTTTAGACTTTGTTTCTTAAATTCAAAACACTATTTATCTGTACAAATGGGATTTCACTTATCCAGAACACATTGACAGATTGGAATGTCCCAAATGTCAACTTGTTCTGTCTCTCCAGTTTTAGTTAATTTGGTAACTAATAACCTCTTGCTTTGCACCTCTCCCAATTGCTGAAATTTATATAATCAGATTTTCAGATGGATTTTGTTGCTGCTCAGAATAGCTTAATGTGCTTTCAGCTTTGACTTCAATACCTCATGTGTACAGTACTATGTATAATACTCTCGCTCTAAGAATTTAAGAAAGGTTCTACTTTTTTCCTTCAAACTGCCTCACCCTAATCTTTATGATATCTTGTTTTCTCAACCACCACAGGTTTTGGGGCACTGTAACTCAGACATCACGTTACTCACTCGGTTGTCTCTGTTACCAGTATTATAATTTCAGCCTCCTGCATGACTTCAGCTCTGCTAAATTCCCCCTCAGCATTTCAGCCTAGTTTCTAAAGTTTAAGGATTGTCCCAAGTTAGGAAGTTATCCCTAACTAGAAGGTCGGTTAGGGTCCAGATGCTGGGACCCCAAGCAGTCACAAGAATGGAACCCCAGCGACAGTAAACTTACCCATACACTATAACCACTGGATCCTGTTACCTTTTTATAGAGTTCACCATTTTTTTTTGTGGTGCACCTTAAAATAGGTTAAAATAGGGTGCAAAACACATTGAAAGTTAAATACAACCTTGGTCCGAATCAAACAGACTGTCCGACGGCACGCCCCCTAATTTGTGTCGCATGGAAGCCAGTGCAGCTGCGCCACAAAAGGGTTGCGTGCAACACAATCCCAGCGCAGACACTTCTTAAATACCTGTGCAAGCCATTTTAGCCATGAAGAACGTGCACTGTCCGACAAAAGTGCAGCACATGACCCTTAGTAACTGTGTCCCAGTGTTTCACCAACCAAAGTGACCATTGCATCAAAATACAGTACAGGCAGTCCCCGGGTTACATACAAGATAGGGTCTGTAGGTTTGTTCTTAAGTTGAATTTGTATGTAAGTTGGAACTGTATATTTCATCATTGTAATCCCCGCCAGAACTTTTTTGGTCTCTGTGACAATTGGATTTTAAAAATGTTGGGTTGTCATAAGAACCAGGATTAACAATAAAGCTTTATTACAGACACCTGTGATAACTGTTATAGCTGATCATTGTAGCCTAGGACTAAAGTACAATAAATAACCAATATCCAGTGGTCTGTTTGTAACTAGGGGTCGTATGTAAGTCGTGTGTTCTTAAGTAGGGGACCGCCTGTATTATGGTCTGTACAGACACAGAACACTACATCTTCCTAATTTGACCTAACCAGAGTAAATTATTGTAATACATAGTGGAATAACAATAGGTGTTGCTGTGGTCACATTTGAGAATTGGTCATAAGGCAACAGAGCCGATTTAATTGGTTTCTCGCTGTGTGAGACAGCTGTCTTTGCCACCTGCCAATTTACTTATGAAGTTTTAATTAAAACATTAATAGGTACACTGCATACATCATCTGACCAAGTGACTTACCATTGTTTCTCAAGTTATTAGTTCAGTATGTTATGTGTTACATATTCCTTTTCTACATGCAGTTATGGCACTGTATACTAAACAAATGCACATAAAGTCACATCAGGAATAAGTATATTAAAAGTAAGAAAATGTGAATTATATCCTCCGATATGTTTAAATTATGTACCACATGTACAAACGATTAGAGACTATGGGATTTATGTCCACCTTTAAAAAGTATACTAGTGCTTTTTGTTATCTAATGAACTGTATGTAAGGGTCTATTCAGGTAGAATGAGATTATTATACATTACTATTGGATTACTAGCACAGTGAGGGATTTTATATGGAGTAGACATATTGGACCCCTCCATCCATGTCAATAAAATATTAGCCATGTGGGCAAGCTGCCCATGTCTTGTATTTCCAAAAAGATCCTCTAGTATCTATGTGCACTCCAGGGTAGTGAACATAGATACTAGAGAATCTTTTTGGAAATACAAGACATGGGCAACTTGCCCACATGGCTAATATTTTATTGACATGGTAATAGTAAAGAGCAATATAGCGTTATAAATATTTGCGTCATTCTCCCATAGTATCATAAGTTGGTAAACTGCCAATACAGAAATTCTTATAGTACATCTGGGTACATTCAGCTTTTTATGCATTCATAAGGTGCTGAGAAAGATGTATAGATCAATATTCTTATTACTACAATAATAAAAGCTGCTTTCTCCTTGAATATTGGCTTGAATATTGAATGCACTTGTTACGAGTTAGGCCGCGGTCATACGTTCCACTAGGCGTCTGTTCATAACGCGATGCTAGCGCTCATGCCTTTCCAGGGAAATGCATGCGATTGATAAGCCTTATCTGTGTCCTGCCATTACACACATGCTGTCCATTTCCTTCTGAGCCTCATTGAGATGGTTCTACTCCTTCATTGGAGTCCAGCTATGTTTAATTAAACTGATTGAACTTGATTAGAAAAAGCACACACCTGTCTATATAACACCTCAAAGCTCACAGTGCATGTCAGAGCACATGAGAATCGTGAGGTCTAAGGAACTGCCCAGTGGCCTTCATATTCCTTAATCCCTTCATGACTGAGCCATTTTAGCGCTTTAGGACCAAGCCTGATTTTTTTACATCTTCCCTGTGTTATTTTTAAGAGGTTGGACCTTTGTAATGCTTTAACCCCTTAATGACCTGCCTCTTTTTTGTTTTTTCATTTAAATTTTTCACTCCTCACCTTTTACATGTAAAGAGCTCTGTGATGGCTTGTTTTCTCCATAACGAATTGCACTGCATAGTAATGGTATTGAATATTCCATGCCGTGTACTGGGAAGCGGGAAAAAAATTCCAAATGCAGTCAAAATAGTGAAAAACACATTTGTGCCGTTTTTTTTGTGGGCTTGGATTTTACGTCTTTCACTGTACGCCCAAAATGACGCCCACATTTGTAAAGGTTTTAAGGAGTAAAACCTCCTTTACAAAAATTTTTTGGGGGGATTTTGTTGGTGTACGTAGCTGTGGGTGGTGTCATTTTGTGCAACTTTTGATGACATTTTCAATGCTAATATTTTTAGGACTGTACAACATTTTGATCACTTTTTATTGATTTTTTAAAAAATATATTTTGAAAAATGGCAAAACAGTGCCATTTTTTAATTTGGGCGCTAGTTTCCGTTACGGGATTAAACGCAGTAAAAAACTGTTATTATATTTTGATCTGGCATTTTTGGATGCGGCGATACCTAATGTATTTTTACTGTTTATTATATTTAAATCAGTTCTAGGGGAAGGGGTGATTTGAATTTTTTTAGTTTTTTTTAAATTATACTTTTAACCTTTTTTAATTTTTATTTTCACCATTTTTGAAACCCCGTAGGGTACTTTAACCCCAAGTTGTCTGATCGATGCTATCATATAATGCCATATTACAGTATGGCAGTATATGGGGATTTTCCACCTCATTAATTAAAATTTGCAAATCGCACACTGTAACGAATGGGTTAAAACAAGACACCCTTGGATCTTAGGAGGACCTGAGGCTGTCATGGTGACCGATCGCTGCTCCCTGATGACCTCACAGGAAGCGACGATCGTCACCAAGATGGCGGCAATCGGCGAAGCCCGTGATCCCTCTACATGCAGCGGGAGCCTCAGGGCTGCCATAGCAACGATCAGCACCTCTGTTCCCTCCATGGAGGTTGATGATCGTCTTGTTAGTGCCCTATAGACGCCCCGGTCAACATGACTGCAGCGTCTATTGGGTTAAAAAGCCAGGATTGCGATAGTTGCAAAAGATAGTTGCAATTCTGGCTGTTACTGTGGGAACCCTACTATACTGCTGGGTTCCTGCAGTGATTACAAAGCCTCACCTTTTTAACCCAGGCGATCACTATAATGTCCCTCTATGTCAAGGTGTGGGAACTATCTGCATCCTATAACAGAGTTACGCCAGGGTGCACAAAGGAGTTGTTGTAAACCAAGCACACTTACATGCTGGTGTGTGCCCCCTCTGTCATTTTCCGCTTTTATTTCACCTTCTTAGGAACTTTTTTTTTACAAAAAAAGTTTAAAACATTATGCAAATTAACCTGAGGGTTCCAGCTCCATAGATGTCAATGGAGCCTTGAGCCCCAAAGGCTCATTAGCATAATAGTTTATTTACGGTATGTCTTAAAAACAAGGGCATAAAAAATTACAAGAAGAGTGGAACTAATACATATAGCACTGCCTGTACTGGGTTTGAACTGTGTTCTATAAATACAGTACATAATGCAGACTTACAGACCTCACTATCTACAATGGGATCCATTGGATTGGATTCTGCTCTGTTGTGCCCTGCTTTTTTGATCAAATCAAATAACATCATACTATGGCAAATAAATAAAAAAGGACATTATTTGGTGCATCTACATAATTGTTGAATCCTTGTTATACTTGTGCCTATGCTACATTCATTATGGATCATCTTAAAATGAAAACTATCACACCAACAAAATGAAATCTTAAATTAAAATAGCTATTTCCTCATATTTTATCATTATGACTAAATTTGAGACAAATTTTCTTAGATTCTACACGCTACACTAGAGGCACAATTTCCCACTATTATGTCATTTGTGACTCTGCATCAATAATATGAACTCCATAGACATCATGCAGTAGACAGCATAGCTGAATATAGCGGAATATAGTATAATTGAGACAACAAAATAATGTTCAACGTTAGATATGTCTGGGTACTAAGCTAATCTTATTTAGGTTAAACCAATAACAAAAGAAATCTTTTCCCTAGTATTTCTAGGGTTAAACATACAAGCAGTGAAGAATGATTTTGCTAGCAGCCATTTTCATTAAATGAGATGCGCTACCTGCTAGGATTTTTTAATGGACAAAAATAGCTGATGTTGCCCTGGGGACCGGCAATGGTTTGCTTTTTAATATTATAATCACTATCTTGTGATTTAATTACCAAATTCAAGCACATTGGATTATTTTGTTCATTATGTATTTTAGAAGGGGCATAATGATTTATTATAGCTTAGCTGACCTAACATATTTCTGTCATCTAATTGCACAGAGGATATGCTTCAATAAGCAAATCTCCCTTGTAAATGATACGAAGAATAAGGGAATTTATAATCTAGAAATCTACGGTACATTAGAAATTGAAATAGGGATGTGTTGATACTAGCAGTCATTTGGAATAGCTGTGGTGCATCGACAAGGGTTGATGATTGACAATAGGAAGCTGATCTGTTACCAAGCTTTTTATGCTTTTCATGGCTTGTCACAGCAGCACAGCTGGATCATAACAACAATACACTATGAATATTCCTTTTTCACCATTTATGAGGTGCAGTTTCTTACAAAGTAGGTTGCATCATCCACATTTCCTTTTAGAATTGACACTATTCAAATGCATTCATTATAATTGTATCCACATTTGGTCCCTGCTTGTTATGTAATTATCAAATGTTTTATTATGTAAAGATTTTAAAAAAATCAAAATTATTTTATTAAATAAAAGGTTGTTTACCTCTTTTGCATCACAGACAACAAGACAATGAAAGACAACACCTCTGTGGAAAACACAATTATTGCAAACACTACTGACAGATGATGTCACAGATCATCTACACATCTTTACATATCTTTTATCTGCACAGAACATGGTATGAAAACTATCAATAGATGGGCCGAGGGGTAGGTGAGGGGGTACCCTGGGGGGAGCTGTCCCAACTTTCAATAACAATCAGTGGTATGTCTTTAATACTCACCAACCACTGGTTACTGGATGCAGGGAGCGTTATTACCATACATGCACCCTATTTGTGACACAGGCGGTGCTGTATAATTGCTTAGTGCAGGAATGTAAAACCTTTTTTTTTTTGTGGTGCTTCTTAGCTAATGGAGACATGGGCGACCTATATACTGGGGGCATGGGCTACCTATATACAGGGGGAATGGGCAACCTATATACTGGGGACATGGGCTGGTGTGGGCTACCAATGTACAGACAACATGTGCAGGCATGGGTTGCCAATGTACTTGTATATCATACTATCATAGTTTATACGGTTGAAAAAAAGACACATGTTCAACCAAGAAAGGGAAGGGATTAGATGAGGAAGAGATTTATGGGAAATAATTCTATATAACATAACCATCAAAGTTATTTAGGTGTAAAAAGGCATATAGACCCTTATTGAAGCTCTCTGCTGTCCCTGCTGTGACCAGCAGCTAAGGCAGGCTATTCCACAGATTCAGCACTCGTTGCAAGTAGATTTCCTTTATTTCATTCCATTATGGTGCAAATACAAAAACATACATTATGTGTACAGAGCAATGATGCTCACTGTTAAAAAATAACGCAGCAGACCTACGCGTTTTGACATAAACAGGCATGTTGTCCTTAGTCATGGTCTATCTGCCTAAGAGTAAGAAACAACACTTATACTTTAAAAGAAGGCGTGGTTACATCGGATGAGAGTGGACATGCACAGAAGACAAAATATGCTGATTGCCTAAATTATATCACTTGCTGTTACATTAGTTAAAAAAAGATGGCAACCCCCATAAGTGTGAAGAAAAATCAGAGTTTAAAAAAATCTACAATCAGAAAAGTAAAAACAGATGAAAAGTAATATATTTTGTTATCTATAATAGTAATTGTATAGTAATTCCTTAATTTTAGGGGAAACTGTTTTTTTATTGGCACTGTATCTTTAATAATTGTAGGGTGCATTGTTTGTATAAATTTGGGATACTGTGTGTGTATGTATATATGTGTATATATATATATATATATATATATATATATATGACAATACATGACTAAGTATATACTTATATACCATACTTAAAAATTATTTTAAAAATAATAAACTTATATACTTACCCTCCGGTGGCCCCAACGTGCAGCGCTGCTCCCCCATGTCAGCGCAGGTCCTCTTCTGGCTTCTGCGCCCGTCTTCTGTCTTCTCTAAATTCATGCTGGGCGCCGCCATGGTTTTCTCCCATACTAGGCGCCGTCCGGGGGAGAACAATGGCAGCACGAAGTTAGAGAAGACAGAAGACGGGCGCGGGAGCCAGAAGAGGGGGAGAAGCGCTGCACGTCTGGGCCACCGGAGGGTGAGTATATAAGTTTATTATTATTATTTTTTTTAATGCTGGGCTGTGCTGTATACTACTGGGGCAGTGCTGTATACTACTGGGGGCAGTGCTGTATATTACTGGGGGCAGGGCTGTATACTACTGGGGGCAGGTTGTGTACTACTGGGGACTGGCTGTATACTACTGGGGGCAGGCTGGCTACATACTGGGGGGTCTGTGACCAATGCATTTCCCACCCTCGGCTTATACTCGAGTCAATAGGTTTTCCCGGTTTTTGATGGTAAAATTAGGGGTCTCGGCTTATACTCGAGTATATACGGTATATATATATATATATATATATATATATATATACGGTATATATATATATATATATATATATATATATATACGGTATATATATATATATATATATATATATATATATATATATATATTGTGAGACACTGAAGGGGTTAACTGTGGATGGGCGGTATGTTTCCCCTAGGTTTTGCTTCTATGCAAGGCCTTAGTGCTGAGGTGGGTTTGTCCAGCACCTTGGACACAGGTGATGGGAACAGCCTAATTAGCCTGCATAAAATCACTCAGCAGAGTTGAGTGGGTTGTCTCTCTGTGGAAGGAGGCTGAGAGGACACAGCTCTGACCTGTGGGTCTGGAGCAGCCACGTGATCTTTGTTTAGTGTGAGCTAGTGGACTATTTGTATAGTTAGCACCCTGACGGGTAGGTTTTCTTTTGTTTATTCAAATACCTGAATGTAAAGGCTGGTTTTATTTTGCTGCAATAAACGCAGGCGAGACCTGTTTGGACTGTATCCTGGTGTCCCTGTCTTGAACTGCATCCCAGCACCCCGCTACCACGGTCTCTACTGGGCCAAATCCCCACAATATATATATGTGTGTGTGTGTGTGTGTGTATATATATATATATATATATATATATAATGAACTCTGGTTCAGGTGAAGTATGTCTGTACTGATGCTGCTTCTTGTACGCAGCTCCATTTTGGTTTATTTCTGAATGGAGCTTGCTTCTGGTACTGTGTTTCTGTTTACAGCTCATTAATGGTGCTGTATTTCTGTATGGAGCTCGGTTCTGGTGTATTTCTGTACAGAGCTTGATTCCAGAGCTATATTTCTGTATGCAGCTCATTTCTGGTCCTATATTTCTGTATGGAGCTTGGTCCTGGTGTTGTATTTATGTACAGTATTTCTTTCTGTTGCTGTGTTTCTGTATGGAGCTTGTCTCTGGTACTGTATTTATGGATTGAGCTTGGTTCTGATACTGTTTTACAAAGTTTAGTAATGGTGCAACCACTATTATTATAATTGCCCATAATTTTAGGGAAACTACATATTTTATATGATAAATTCAGGGGAAGCACTTTATACACTTAGAAAGCACTCTACAGGCAGTCCCTGGGTTATGTACAAGATAGGTTCTTTAGGTTAGATTCGCCCTGTAGAGTAAATTACTTAGAAACTGGCCTGGCTTAGGATTCCCTTAGGATTCTGGGTAAAGGATTTTAAATTAATTCTGCTTCAGCAGAAATCTACAAAGTACCCGTTTGAATGAACAAATATTCAACCGGTATAATTGTTACCACTGAATTTTCAAGTTATTTTATTGTATTTCATTCCTACAAAATGCCAATACAATGCAATTCATAAAAGGCTGACTCATTCTGTATCTGGAACAAACACTCAGATAAATCATTCTATTGATTGTATGTTATTGTTTCTAGCAGTTTATACCGCTGACTCTATAAATCCATATAAAAAGCAAAACAGACATCATGCAGTGATACATGAAGAGATATGTATGATCTAAGGGTATGCTCACACAACAGAATTCATATCATTCAGATGCTGCTTATGGCGGTAATGTTTGTGAAGGTCTGTGGCAATGCATAATACTAATCCAGCTCCATCCCTAGATGAAATCGAAGGGTCAGCCTTGGCTTCTGCTGCAGAAAATACAAACAAGTTTTCAATCCTTTGTGTCATCATTGGTTATTTCGTTTCTTTTAAGTTAACATATTTTCCAAAATTCAAATAAAATGGATAACCTTTCTTTGTAAGTACTACTTTTTCACATATAGGAGAGATCTCATATGTAAAAATGCTCATGCCCAATGTTTTATAAAAGACATTCACATTTATCTGTGTTGCAGTTGCTGCCTTACTGTATGTTACTATTCCAGCGTTAAAGGAATATATACTTGAGTATAAGCCAACCCTAGTATAAACCTATTGACTCGAGTATAAGCCGAGGGTAGGAAATGCATTTGTCACAGCCTACCAGTATATAGCCAGCAAGCCCTGTAGTATATAGCCAGCCATCCCCCTGTAATATTTTGCAAGCCAGCCCCCTGTAGTATATAGCAAGCCATACCCCCTTTATTATATAGACAGTCATCTTTATTATATAGCCAGCCCCCTGTAGTATATAGCCAGCCCCTGTAGTATATAGCCAGCCAGCCCCGTGTAGTATATAGCCAACCAGCCCCATGTAGTATGTAGCCAGCCCTCCCCCTTTAGTATATAGCCAGCCAGCCCCCCTGTAGTGTATATAGCCAGTCGCCCCCTGTAGTGTATATAGCCAGCTGCCCCCCTGTAGTGTTTATAGCCAGCTCGCCCCCTGTAGTGTATATAGCCAGCCCGACCCCCTGTAGTGTATATAGCCAGCCTGCCCCCTTTAGTATATAGCCAGCCTGCCCCCCTTTAGTATATAGCCAGCCTCCCCCCTTTAGTATATGACCAGCCGCCCCCCTGTAGTATATAGCCAGCCGCCCCCTGTAGTATATAGCCAGCCAGCTCCCTGTAGTATATACCCAGCCACCCCCCCTGTAGTGTATATAGCCAGCCAGCCCCCCCTGTAGTGTATATATACAGCCAGCCCCCCCTGTAGTGTATAAAGCCAGCCAGCCCCCCCTGCAGTGTATATAGCCAGTCCCTATTAGTATACATAAAGTAGTATAAAAAAACTGCGAACTAACCCCCCCTCCCTCTGCCCCGGCAGGTCCTCTATTTGCTTCAGCTCCAGGTCAGCGACGGGCTTGTTGTGTCAGCAGCGGCTGACGTCATAGATATATGCCCGCTGCACACCGACCTGTAGCTGCCAACAGAAGAAGAGAAGACCTGCAGTGGCGCCAAGGAGGTGAGTTTTCACATTATTTTTTTTCTTGACTTGAGTATTACCCGAATTTGAATTTTTTAAGCACAATTTTTGTGCTGAAAAACTCAGCTTATACTCAAGTATATGCGCTATCTCTAAAATGACACATGTAAAACTGGAGATATATTTCAGGATAGCCAATAAAGTGCCCTATATGTTGCCATTTGGGAGTGCGATACACTCATATATGCTTTACATGGACTTTAAAGGGAACCGGTCATCAGGTTAACAGTTAATTGTCAAACTGTGTAACATCTTCTAGTTTTTTTTTCTTTCATGGTGCAGTGTGGTGGCATCATCCAGAAAATCAACTTTGAAGTGAGATGTCAATTGGTTGCATAAAGTCAAGGAGAGTTAAACATTAAATTAAATGTGGGGAGCTCTGAGCACCTCCTCCTCTGTGATTGACATCATGCATCGGACTTCAGGAGATTTGGTTAGTCAAGTCTCTGGATGTAGGACCCTCAATTACAGTGAAGGGGGCTTTCTGAGCGAGGTTTCTGAGAGAGATCGACATCTAACTTTAAAGGAAACCTACCACTTCTGAAGGTAGGTATGAGATGTAAACACCGGGCACCAGCTCAGGGTGAGCTGGTGCCGGAGCTTACCTTAGCTAGTGTTTTAAACCGCTATATCGCGGTTTAAACGCATTTTGATTTACAGCCCCGAGGTAGCTTCGGCGCACGGCCGCGCACAGCGCCGAAGCTACCTCGGGGCTGTAAATCAAAATGTGTTTAAACCGCGATATAGCGGTTTAAAACACTAGCTAAGGTAAGCTCCGGCACCAGCTCACCCTGAGCTGGTGCCCGGTGTTTACATCTCATACCTACCTTCAGAAGTGGTAGGTTTCCTTTAAAGTTGATTTTCTTGATGATGTCACCATACTGGGTCATAAAAGAAACATGATCTGGAAGGTGTTCAGCTGCTTGGCAACATATCAGTATTGGTTTATTAAGTCAATTCCTGCTGACAGATTCCCTTAAAAAGAGCTTTTTATACAAATGAAAGATAAGAAGTATAGAAAATATGGGTATATTAGGATCTGTATAAGGTTTGTGTCATAAGGAATTTGTAGATGTAGATGATCACATGTGTTTTTAAAATTAATTGCATTTTATATGCAAATGATTCCTCATGGATAATTTGGGATTGTTTTTGTCATTCTGTGAGTCAATATTTATGTTATTGCTGTGATAATGTTTGTTTATATAAAATTACACTAATAATTAGAAATTGACTCTGCATATAGTCATGTCTGTGTCACTGGGTGTCACCCACTTTCATCTACAAGTTTTAATGCTGTTCATTTGGAGGCATCTTTTTAGAGTTACATATTATCACCCAAACCACATTTTCAGCTCAGCAATCCTGCACAGATTTCTCTCCTAGAGTATTAGGAACAGCAGTGGGATTATACCAACCTTAATTATTTGTTCCCATCTGTTCATTAATACATAGTGTCTTGCTACAAACTTTACTAATATAAATGTAAAAGGTCTGACTCTGGAGCATTGTACAACTTGCTGGTAAAGTCTGTACACAGAATAAACATAGGTTGGTCTTATTATTTACATTGTTTGTCTCTTGAAGTCAATCTACTGTATATACCCCTCTTGGGGTATTTTGACCTCATAGAGGGGGAATGCCTGCTCAGGACTAAACTTTATATATACATATTATTTTTTTGAGTATTCCCAGACCAGGTTAGCCATATGTCTAAATATTTTTGTTTTATTTTTCAGGGTCCATAACAATTTTTTTTCATTCCACAATCAACATGGCCATGGCATTTACTAAGGGGCCGATTCGCGGGCCATGGCATTCCCGATGTGTTACTCGAATATTTCCGATTTGCGCCGATTTCCCCTGAATTGCCCCGGGATTTTGGCGCACGCGATCGGATTGTGGCGCATCGGCGCTGGCATGCACACAACGAAAATCGCCGAACTAAAACCCGACGGATTCGGAAAAACCGCTCCATTTAAAAAAAAATGTGTTGCGGAGCTTGCACTTACCTTCACTCGGTGTATTCCAGAGCGTTCCGGGGAACTTCAGCGCAGCAGCCACCTGGTGGATGTCGGAGGAACTGCCTTAATAAATCCCGGCCGGACCCGAAGTAAATCTTCCCCAATGTGTATTATATATAATTATTTTGATAAAATATTTAAAATTGGTGAAAAGAGTGAAATTTGAAAAAGAATTCTTCCATACTTTAGTTTCATCTCGCGGCATTTGCTTTTGGTAAATATTACATTTTGAGGGTAAGTATGAATAAAGCAATTGCCATATTTGTACAGGAATGCTAAATCAATTTAACCCCTTTGTGACCAATTAACATAATTTGACATCAGGTGGCTGAATGTGTTTTCCAGGTCCAAGCCATGATGGGTGATAGTGGCAATCACAGCTGTTAATGCAATTTCAGCAGGAACAGTACAATGTTAGCGATAACCATCTCCTAGGACATATCAACTGCAGGGACAGTTTATATTTCTCTAAAATGGATAGGAAAGCTCAGGATTTTAATTTCTTCAATTTAACCCTCTTTATTTTAATTATGTCTGTTATAAGTATCTTATGTACAATGATTCTTTAGCTTATCAGTATTAACAATCTAAAAAGGCAATTTGCTTGGAAAATATATACATGAGGGAATCATAAACCAACATCTTATAGCCATGAAGTCTAGCATATGCCCAAAAGGAATGTCACCCACTAAATATTTGTGTGATATGGAAATGAAAACACTTTAGGAGATTTAAAGTGACGCTGAGCGCCTCAAGTATCAGAAGTTACTGGTTGCACTGTTGCATATAAACTGCACTGGGTGATATATGAACATCTGGGACTACATTTGGAAAGTCATAATTGGGATGCTTATTTTTTGTGAGGTATCCAGCTTCACATAAAGAACTCTACTAGCTAATCTTGAGCGTAATTAGCAATTACAATGAGTAAACTAGACCCTTGCACAATGGAGTGTGATTGCTTTATGGCTGCTGCATTGTTCCTAAGGAATACTGTTAGCCAACCATTTAGAATGTTAGTCTGGTGCTGTGGATACATGTGGGAAAGTATCTTGGTATTATTTGTCTTAAACATGATAGTATCACTCCTATATGAATACTCATTTAGTTTCTTAGTAGATATAAAGATACAGGTCCATCAAGTCCAACCTATAATTCATAGAAAGGTAATTTATCACCTGTTTGATTTCTTCTACTGCTTTATGAGACCTTTCTGTCTCTGTTGAGACTTTTAGACAAAACTGTCTCAGAAAGGAGTAGAAAAAAACAATGTGTTGTCGCCCCCTCCCCCCCTTCCCCCATAAAGTGTAGATTCAGAGGAAAGTATAAAATCCTCCAAGGCTGAATTCAATTGGCCCAAATTAGGGAAAATTCCTTCTCCACTCCAATATGGCAGAATAACTGCCTGGATCAACATCAAATTAATAAAATGTTTTGTTTCCATAACATCTAATATTTTTGTTCTCTAGAAAAACATCCAGGTGACTCTTGAACTTACACAATATATCAGGCATCACAACCTAATGCGGCAGAATTCGAATGGTGTATTTGATAGCTACCTGGTAAACGGCTATAATTCACAACTTTAGATTCACATGTACAGACTGGGGGGCATTCACCAAGGCTTCTATGCCAGTTTACTGGTGTACAGGGCGTAAAAAGTCACAATTCCTGGCACACAGCCAGGAATTGTGACTTTCTTTCCCACTCTCACCACACCACTCCACTGGTCATGGATGGGTGGGGAGTTAGCTGGTGCAGGTCATAGCTGAATTCTATGCCAGGCTGGACCCCTAGTTGGAAGCAGAATTTATCAAGATTGGACACATTGGGGCAGATTTACTTACGCGGTCCATTTGCGATCCATCGACGCATTCTCCGATGCTGATTCGGGTTCTGCGGGATTCACTAAGGTCGTGCGCCCGATGTCCACTTGGTGTCGCTGCTGCGCTGAAGTCCGCCGGAGTTCACCTTCTCTGTCTCGGGTTTTCCGACGGCCACGCCCCCCCATTTCTGTCGTGTGAAAGCCGATGCCGATGCGCCACAATCCGATCGCGTGCACCAGGGACAATTCGGGACAATTCGGCGCAAATCAGAAAAATTCGGGAAACCTGACAAAGGTGTGCGATTTGGACGCAGAATCTTAGTGAATCACGCCGGACCCGAATCCTCGTCGGACAACGCACTGCGGGATCATGATTGGACCGGGTAAGTAAATCTGCCCCATTAAGACTCTGCTTGTCACCTTTCTGAGATAGTGTTACCAAGATTCATTTTTAGTAACTGCATAGAGAATTGTGTAATTTTTAATCTGTCATTTGGATTTCTTAATTGTTGAAGGACTAATTTAGACAGCGGCCTATTTGCCTTATTAATATCAATTATTAATTTAAAGATAGATGGTGGCAGTGAGGAAATTAAGTGAGTGCCAGGGCTAGGAGAGTAAGGTTTAGAGAAAAGGCACCATCTTCCATAGATAGTTGGGGCTTTATGTGCTAAATTTGAGGCTCTCTAGCCTAGGTGACACCAACCCGTGATGTCACTTAAAAGTGCAAGGTTCGTCAAACAAACAAATAAATAACTCCTAGGCACTCTGAGCCCTCTCTGTGGGCACCCTAGCCATTACCCCAGTACAGGGTTCACCAGACAAGACTAAAGGCCTCTTTGTGTGGTCCTGGAGGCCCAGAACTTGCCATGCTCAAAGCTAACTGTGCTCCTCAGTCCTTCATGATAACTCTATGCAGTAATTGCAGCAATGTAGAATTATCAAAATTATGCTAATCGGTCTGGGGTGCTCCAGCTACATCACCTCTTGTAATTTATTCACTTCCTTGTATGATACAAGTCTTGCCTGTTCCCGCTTATTCACAGTGCCTGATGTGTGGGTTTTGGTGGTAGTTTGGGCACTTGGTCTCTAAAAGAAGCATAATCACTGTCCTAGGTATATATAGTGTTCATAGATGCTATTTATACAACAAAATAATTACAGCCAGTGTTTTCTGTGCTCACAAGGCCAATTGAGACAATTATAGTAATCTTACATCATGCTTTAGGCTTCATTCACACATAGTGATCGTTAAAATCACCCAGTTTTTCTTTGTTTAAAACAGCGAATGTTGGTTTCTGATCGCTTGCATTTCTATGGGAATGTATATGTGATCAGGACCAGCTCTGCCCACAGGGGTTTGCCTTGCTGCATGCTATGCCTGGTATCCAACCCAGGGAGCATATGCACATCTGAATATGGCTGATGCCATAAAGGTTAAAAAAGACATACAGGTAAAGACAATATTATTAATAGTTAAAACGCTACTGCTGTCCACCGCACCTAGAAGACCTTGTGTCAAAGAAAGAAAATATGATTTATTGGTATGTGGTATTAAAATGATGTAAGGTCTTCAGTGATCTGGCTCTGTGGGAATCTGGCCCTGAGATGAGTCTTAGAATTGCTAAACATATGTGCATTATTGTCACAGTGCATAATTGCTGGAATGTCTACAACCAGATGGCTTCAGGTTATTAAGGGCAAAATCATTAAGTCCAGCTTTAAATGAACTCATTCAGATGCAACTCAAAAGAAGCTAAGCTAGTGCCATTGTGCTGCTTCAGCGCATTTCTTTAGCAGCTACTGCAACATGAATCACTATCAAGATAAACTAACATTAAAGTAACAGTCAGGATCTCTGTCTGCTTTTTCTCCAAGGCCTGCTGTCTTCAGAATCTTATCAGCGTGCTTTTGCATTTTAGGTATTCCATAATGTTTAGTAAAATCCCATTCCATCCCATTACAATAAATATTGGCAGAATAACCCCCATAATATAGATTATTGCAGCATAAACTATTATATAATCTGCCATGCTGTTGGAACTAGATGGCTATTCTGTCTTTTGAGAAGATCAACCTTGGATATTGTACTTGTTTGTTCTCTTTTATGATAAATGGCAACCATCACTGTACTGAAGTTTGGGTGATGATGATGAAATTGATCACATGCTTCATCACTGTAGGGTCCTTGAACCTTTTCTTGCTGCCGGTTGTAATGGAGCCAGGACATCGGAAGAAAATTTTTCTGAGGCTAGTATTAGACATGTGTGAGTTCATGACTGGATGTAGCAGACTTGTGTGCGTTAAAGGATGGATGTAGCAGGCTATGTGTGTAAATTAATTGATGTAGCAGGGGTGTTTGTGTAAGTGAATGGACGGACGTAGCAGGGCTGTGTTCGATGTTTCTGTGTGTGAGACCACCAAGGAATTTTTGATTGATGTCAAATATGTAATTTTTTTGTTGATAACTAAATGTGGGGTGCATTTTATAGTTTTAAAAATACATTAAAAATAAATAAAAATTAAATAAATTAAAAAATGTGCTGAAAAACCTCACCTCGTCTTATGCACGGGTCAATAAAAAAAAAAATTAATACTCACCCTCCGGTGTCCCCGATGTTTGTTGTGGCTCATGATCCCGGCGGCTCCCCGTGGTTCCTCTTCTATCTTCTCTCTTCTCTAGCCGGCAGAGTCGTGTCCATGTGATCTGCCGGCCGTTGCACACTATGACACGCGATGTCGCCGCTGATGACGTCACAGCGCAGCATCGTAGTGTGCAATGGTTAGAATGGAGAGAAGATAGAAGAGAGAAGAAGCCGCCGGGAGCCGCAACGGGGATCGGGAGCTGCGATGAACATCGGGGACACCGGATGGTAAGTATTAAGTTTTTTAAAAAAATCTGTTTGCCAAACTGCGGGGGGCAGGCTGTATACTACATGGGGCAGGCTGTATATTACATGGGGCAGGCTGTATATTACATGGGGCAGGCTGTATACTACATGGGGCAGGCTATATGCTATATGGGGCAGGCTGTATGCTATATGGGGCAGGCTGTATGCTACATGGGGCAGGCTGTATACTACATGGGGCAGGCTGTATATTACACAGGGGCAGGCTGTATACTACTGGGGGCTGGGTGTATACTACATGGGGGCAGGCTGTACATTACATGGGGCTGGCTGTATACTTCATGGGGCAGGCTGTTTACTACATGGGGGCAGGCTATATACTACATGGGGCAGGCTGTATACTACATGGGGGCTGGCTGTATATTACATGGGGCAGGCTGTATGCTATGTGGGGCAGGCTGTATGCTACGTGGGGCAGGCTGTATGCTACATGGGGCAGGCTGTATACTACATGGGGCAGGCTGTATACTACATGGGGCAGGCTGTATACTACATGGGGGAGGCTGTATACTACATGGGGCTGGATGTATACTACATGGGGGCTGGCAGGCTGGCTGTATACTACACCCTCGGCTTATACTCGAGTCAATAGGTTTTCCCAGTTTTCTGTGGTAAAATTAAGGGTCTCGGCTTATACTCGGGTCGGCTTATACTTGAGTATATATGGTATACTGGAGATCAAAATTAGAGACTAACCCCTAATTTTCCTAAATGTGAAGGTCATAAGTAGTCCTAAGCTTATTTCATAAATTGTATATATATACAAAAGCACAGGATAAAGCACAGATACCTGCTAGTTAATTATGCCCGTGGACAGACACTACTTACTGCCTGTGGACAGGTTTTATGTTGATATACTTTGGTAATTTTGTAAAAAACTGTTCTAGTGGCATGGTGCACACCTTACAAAGAATCCATCAAATGTTGAACAAATGGAGATTTCAATATTTCTGAAAAAAAAATCAAGTGAATAAAGCCCTACACTGTTGGCTTGATTCCCATACAAGATTGTACTATTTTGCAGTGCTGCCCAGTATATATATATATATATATATATATATATATATATATATATATATTGTATTCTCAACAAACTACAGCTTCTGGTTTTGTGGGGTTTTGCTCCTGTTTTCTCCAACCACAATTGGAGATGATTTTGGAGCCTTTATTTTGGCTCTAAGTTTTCTTTGTTAATGAAATAACACATTTGAGATAGTGGTTTTCTATATAAATGAAGGCATTTAGAGCACTCAGAATCATTTCCTTTTGTTTTGATAATGTGTCATCATTTATTAGATGGCCATGCCAGGTGTGGTAGAGTGGAAGATATTTAAGAAATGATATAACTTATCCAATAGACAAGTTAATGCTAAATGTTGGAATCAAAGAAATTAAATATTATTGCTGAAAGCCATGTGGCAGTGATTATTATATGACTTACATAAGTCATATAGGTATCAAACAGATATGATACTGTTAGTAGTTCTTGAGTATTGTGGTGCTAGAATATGAGGACAGCGTATACTACACAATAGTAATAACAAGTGTGATAACACTAGCTTCTTCAGAGGATTGTGATCAGTCATTAGGGTATTCTTCACAACTACAAGATAAATTCTGAAATAACTGTTGACCTTTCGGGAAACACTGGTGGAAATTGTGTGAGAAATCAATAAAACATAATGATGTCTTCTGGTTACAAACATAGCAGAGGACAACTCAAATTGATTTCAATCATATCATTTTAATGTCCTTCTGCTTTGTAAATGAACATTTATAATTGTAATCATCTTTGTAGCATACATTTTATTTTTCATAAGTAATCTACTCTATATGGATACTTTACCCAGGAATTGCAAAAAAGCACTTACATTTTATGCATGATTTTGAAGGTAACTGGTAAATAGTGCTGAGAATTCGCAGTAACACAATGTAATAACTGAGAAGTCTACAGGAACTCAGATTACAATCTCCCATTAGGATACTTTAAAGGAAGTCTTAAAGTTTCCTTTCCAACGCACAAGTGAAAACAGCATTGTGTAGTGCAGCTTAGAGAAATTTCCACTTTCTTCCTTATTTATATTAGTCTTTTTTTACCATGGGTGTAATCATAAATGCTGGCAGTCCTGATTTAGCATTTCTGGGGCCTCAAGCAAAATGTTTGTCTTATGCAGAAGGTATAGTGTGCCATAGCTTCCAACTGTAGTGTCCTGTGGAGATCACCTGCCACACATTTTGACTTACAAGTAGATCAAATGGCATGAAGGGTGTATCGAGAGGGCTCACACGCTGAGTCCTCTCCATACAGATTAGGTACTTGCTGTATTTCAAGGCTGTCATTCTTTACTAGCAGGCTGTATTGGAAGAGATTATATATCATATTCTGCAATACAATACAGTATTGCAGTATAATTTGTAAGTGTAATCCGACCACCTAGGGCTTAAAGAAAAGTTCTCACTCTAAAAACACTCACTAGGAGCTGCTTACTAGCGTAAGCAGCTCCTAGCGCTACTCCAGATGTAGCAGTGTTAAACTGTTAGCTTTATCGGAACTCTCTGATAAAGCTAGCAAACACTGCAGCAACATACCCTCAGAACGCCGGACCACTGTGAGCTTGTTCCTTGTTCACAAGGAGGCTGTCCGAAGAGGTGGAGACTGCCACATGAAGCCTGCCGGTCTATGGTGCCCCTCATGAATAAGCCGGACCGCTGGGAGCTTGGTCCGGCATTCTGAGGGTATAGCGCTGCAGTGTTCCGATAGAGCTAGCAGCTTACCAATGGGATAGCACCAGGAGCTGCTTACTTTTTTTAGGGTGAGAGGTCATCTTTAAGTACCCTGGGGGGCTTTAAAAAGCAATAAAATACAGATTTTATATCTAAAGTTAAAAAAATCCCCCCTAGAAAGTCCCCCCCCTTTTCAATAAATTGCACATGATATTAAATGCTGCCATTAGGAAATACAGCAGGAACCACAGACAATAAACCATCAAACAACTATGTAAATGGTAAAATCGAAAAAACATGGGTTTTATTTGGGGTATGTAAACATGGAAATGCTAAAATGGAAATGATACATATGAGGTTAAATCACTTGAGAAGGAAGCACGTTGGTATCCCATTTACAACTGGTTCTGGAGATTTGCATACATCCCCTCACAGTGTGGGCCCCATTGTTCTCTTGGGCCCCAAACAAAAGCACAGAAGGCTGAGTTGGTAACTTCTGGAACTTATATATTTTAAACCCTACATCACCTCATCCAGGAATTCAATGACCTCTGGACTGAGGTCTTTTGTTCTTGCTATTTTTGATCCCATCCCATGTGCCCAGACATGCTCAGTGTAACTTCAATCTGTTAAAAGATATCTGGCAAAGGTTACTGTACTTCATGCTCATTCTCTTCTGTTTTCTTTTTCTTCTAATCCCCATGTGACTATTGCTATGCCAAGATGAAGTCTGTTACAGTTTACATAAGCACAGAAACAAAATCCATGTTACTCGACTGTTGATAATCATGGCTCATAATCGTATTTTCCTTACTGGATCCCTTTTTAAATTCCTTAAGATTTAGACAGTATACCTGCCTAGGGGCTT
Source organism: Engystomops pustulosus (assembly GCF_040894005.1). NCBI lineage: Eukaryota > Metazoa > Chordata > Amphibia > Anura > Leptodactylidae > Engystomops > Engystomops pustulosus. The sequence continues at coordinate 88,996,986 of NC_092415.1, read as the reverse complement.
TTACTATCTTTACTCTAGTTCTGACACTACTCATTCGCAAACCCTATGCCAACCAGGGAATGAGAAAATCGCTAAATACTTCAGAGATGATGGGTCACAGGAATGTGTAAACTGCTTTCTTAACCCTGAGAGGCTTACTGAGTGTAATGTAATAATATCTAGTTTTGTGCACTGCTGTACTTTTCTGTGTTTATAAAGACGACATGACACAATATAATAGTATAAAACTAGTTCTATAGTATCTCAGAGATGCATTTGATACATCACGGTGTGCAGTGGATTGAAAAAATATTCCTACCCCTCAAACCGTTAAATGTTCCTTACTTTTATGCATGGTGAACAGCGCTCTGTGAGATATTCAAAGATTGAGCTATTGTTTTTAAACCCAAGTAATTAGTTCAGGAGTCTGGTATATATTATAAATTGTGGGTGCTGAACATCCTATAATTTATTCATGGGACTAATTAACAGATGTTTTATTTGGGCATAGTGTGTACAGTTGTGTTGTGAACGTAATATATATTTAGGAATACAATCGATTATACTGTAAGTGACTGTGGTGTTTTAGGGGCGCTGTGTGAAGTTGTACTGCATGGAGCTGAAAACATTTGACTGTAATAAACCAGTTGGGAAAAATCGTAATGAAGTCCGTGCGTTAGCCTAATATAAGCACACAATCAATTTGTTTAGTTTTTCTTTATTTCCAATAACCCCATTATATATCATTCAGTCTGTTGATTCTATTCAAAATGTTACTTGGATTTTCTTCTTCAGTTCAGTCACGTGGTTCCATGGGCACCCCCCTGCCTGAGTAATCACAGAAAACCAGCAGAGATTACAGCTGAAGTGTCCACCAAGTCAGACCTGGTCTAAACTGGTTTGAATCAGGAATCAGTACTGAATCTACTAAAAGGCTACAGTCTCTTAGTAGATCCGGGCTGCAGAGTGCCAGATCAGGTAGGAATATTTAGACTGGTTTTCAGTCATATTAGACTCCCCCATTGTTGTCAAACCCCAAACCCCGGCCCAGTGTTTTTTCTCCTTTACAGTTCCTTCTCTTTTTGTTTTTGGATTGACTTTGTATGTAATTACCTGTAACATCATAAAGTAGTATTGTGTTGTATAAACTACTAAACCTGTACTTTTGCGAAAAAGTACTTTGTTTTATTTAGTTGTACACCACTCCATTACTCCATCCTCTATGGATGAATTATAACTGAAGCTGAATTGTTTCGGTCATATCTTGTGATATGGTAAATACATTTAAGGTCTTATAAATACCTTTCACCTCTTGATGAACCAATATAATATTGTCTTCTGGCATTATTTTATTCCAATGCAATGAATGATAACATTTTAGCTCCCCAAAGCCTTATACTAGGTAACTAAATGCACAAGTGTTATTGGAACAAAATCAGCAAAGAAGGAAAAACAATTAAATGGAATAATGTGGCTTTATACACGTTCCTTTGGTTTTACTCTATAGCAATGATATTTGAGCATGACGTATAATATTTTCCTTTTGCTATGTACAGTCTTGCAAATCACACAAGCAGCTGCTGATATATAATATGCATTATTTTTCTCTCTTTAAACAGTAATATTTTTAAGAGTTAGAGTAAAATTTCACAGTGAACAACATTTTAACCCTTTCCCTGCCAGGCATTTCTGGAAATGTTGTCGCATTATTGGATAGAGGGATTTTTACAAATTTTTACGTATACAAATAAAACCGACATGACAGCATAAAGAATTATTCTGAACCCCAACACACCATATATTTTCTGAAAGCAGACACTTTTCCCATTTTCAAAATTGCATTAAAGAGTTTATAGACATCGGCACCTTTGTGCAGTTTTGATGTGTAGAACTGTAGAAAAAATACATAAAAATTTACTTTGCTGACAAAAAGTTGCTTCAAACTGAAAATAACTAGTTTTGCACCTCCTAAATGTAAAAGTTGAACACTTGAACACTTCTGATAAAGCTCCATTGCCTATACTAACCAATCAAAGCTCAGAGCTCATATTAATGACCTGTGGCAACAGCAACCAATCACGGTTCAGCTTCTAACTACCACAGCAGGCAGCAGACAATGAATGGCTCTAGTTGATGGTGGTTAATAAGTGTGTTTTGGAAAGCGCGGGTGAAAACTTCAGCTCAAAACCTAGGCCAGTGGTGGCAAACCTTTTAGCAGCCGAGCGCCCAAAAAGCAACCCAAAACCCCCCTAATTTATCGCGAGGTGCCAACCAAAAATTAAAGCAGTAACTTATTGCTCCCTGTTCTTCAACAACTTTCTATCATATTGCCCTCCTGTGGACAGCAACACAGTAGAAAGATGGAAAATGTTAGCTTCTTTCTGGAAGCAGCATGTTTTAAGTTGCTTGGAACAGCAGGAAGCTTCTTTTAGTCCTGTCTGGTGTGCTGGGGTGATGGCCCGGGGGACCAGAGAAAAGGCTAAGAGTGCCGCCTCTGGCATAGGTTCGCCACCACTGACCTAGGCTATGATGTTCCCTGACTCACAGAACGCAGGTGTGCAAAATTTGATGATTGCAAATGCAAAGGTGCATATTCCTTTAGCGGACATACATAAACACACACACACACTCAGCTTTATATAGTAGACTAGCTGTAGCTCCCGGCGCTGCCTGGGATAGTAAATAACTGCTCTTAGCTACAACAAAATAGAATAAGTAAAAATTTTTTTTAAAACTTTTTAGACACTCCAGCGACTGTCTGTCTGTCTCTGTCATTCAACTCAATGGGGCAGATTTACTTACCTGGCCCATTCACGATCCAGCGGCGCGTTCTCTGCGGTGGATTCGGGTCCGGTCGGGATTCACTAAGGCAGTTCCTCCGCTGTCCACCAGATGTCGCTGCTGCGCTGCAGTTCGCCGCAATGCCCTGAAATTCACCGGCCTATACCTGGTGAAGGTAAGTGCAATTTTCGCGACACATTTTTTTTTTTTAAATGCAACGTTTTTTCCGAATCCGTCTGGTTTTCATTCGGCCGCGCCCCCCGATTTCTGTTGATCGCGTGCGCCAAACTCCCGGGGCAATTCAGGGAAAATCGGTGCAAATCGGAAATATTCGGGTAACCCGTCGGGAAAACGCGAATCGGGCCCTTAGAAAATGACTCCCAATGTGGCGATACATGAACCAAGTGACATCCCATAGCCCCCCATATTATATTGCCCATGAGGTGAGCAGCAGGTAAAAACCTGATTCCACTATTAAATGCAGCAACACAACAGCTATGGCTGGATATTCATTAAAGCTCATTCTTCCTGCCCAGCAATGCTCCAGACTTGCTCTCCTTACACATCAACCTCCCCTTTCCTCTATACTCCAATAGTTACAACCAATGCTGGAGAAGAAGAGAAGTACAATACATGCAGCCGTTTAAATTAACTCAACCATTTGGCTAATGTGGTCCTCAGTGTAATTAAGCTCTATAGTGTAATATATAGTCTCATTTTTCTGATGACAGCCATTTTATCAGTTCATTTGCTTCTTAATGAACAGTTACTTCATATTATTATAGATTTGGAGAGTAAGATAATTAATTAGAATTTAACTTAACAAGAAATGGAACGCCTTTATTTGGAGCTTTTATCTACACACACTTCAAGATTTAGAAGACAGCTTATGATTCTAAGTGCCACCCTTCTTCAGGTTTCCGTTTTGCAGCTTCCTTTTAAAAATGGGTGAATAACGGTCTGTTTTTTCCAATTGATTTCCATAGACTTGCAGTTGTGTCCATTAGTATCCATTTTTATATGAACCATTAGTCTTTCTGTTATTTGAGTGGATAGTTTAAATTAGAAAAACGGATGGCGGTAAAACAATGAAAAACAGAAACTAACTGACTTGACAGAAAGCAAAGTATCAATTTTTTAAACAGATCCGTTAAAGGTATGATACTTTGCTACAAATATATCTGTCCAGACATCTATTCAAATTGAAATGCCTTTTTGACAAAAAACAAACTTCCATACGGAAGTCAAAACGCAGATGGGAACTAGTCCTAAGTATAAAGGTCACTAAAGTTAATTGTGTATGAACAGAGATGGGATAACAATGCACAGACCTAGTGTAATATAATTGTTACAGAGAAGAAAGATGATTAGTTGTAATTTTCCTCCAAATTTGTTTTGTAAGCATTTACAGTAAGTATAGTGTAGGTCACAGCAAAAGAAACTCAAATCTTAGAGTATTGGATTGACAGATATGCTGTAGTCTTACCAGCATCTCATTCTTATGGAAACTATTTAAAATTTGTAATAAAAAGTTTTTACAAATCAGGTGTGAATCAGTATTTTGCTTTATAAGAACTGCCCTAAAAAGAAGAACCATAAAGAATACAAGGAATACCAAAACCAACTTGTGCTGATCTTTTTAGCATTTTAAAGGAATAACTGAAGTCATCATCAAGCTGGGTGTGTTCTCTTAGGCTTTGTTCACACAACAATTTTAGAAATTAATGGGAGAGTGTCAAATTTTTTCTGTGAGAAATATTGTCCACAAACAGAAAAAAGAAGTGGATAGTTCAGCAAAAATCTGTTTTCAAGCCCAACAGCATGTTTTGACCCGGTATTTTAATTTGGGTAAAATACCTTTGTTACCGTGTTAAACTACCCTTAGATATCTCCCACCAAGGTAAAGGCACTATTTATGGTGCATAAAGTCATTCTAGTGATTCATTGCATCTGACCAATCATGTTCTGAACAGATATGTTCTGTGAATACAACAAAGCAAGATTTCCACTTCATAAAACATATATCCATTTTGTCTATACTGCTATATGGAGATAGAAATTTATGTGGATTTTATTACTCTTGCCCAGTATCTTACCTTCTGTTTATGTCCCCATTTTTAGGGGTATGTTTGAGAAGATTATATAAAGCCAGAAGATCTCAACTGCGATGTCCTGAATCACATTAACTAATGGCGCGACGCTGGGGCTGGGATATAAGAGTTCTGCCCAACAATGTAAGGGTGCCTGTTATAGAAGAATTTTGGCAAGCTCCTGACTTTTCTTCTGATTCTGATCTACTGGTATCCTGTCTTTTTGCTTGTGTTTTGACTATCCTCAGCTTTTGTGATTCTGTACTGCTTTTGTCTTCTGACCTGGCTTACTCTTAGTTGTTTGTATTGTATTTTCCTGTCTTCGTGTTTTGCACTTTTGTGCGGATAGTGAATGGCAATGGCAGGGAACAATGGCAAAGGGTCCACTGTATTTGTCTACTGTTTTAGTCTGTGCATAGATCCTACATTACACAAACATGTTTTACATGAATAAAGAACAAAATTTCAGAAAAATAAAAACTGGACAAATTCTCACTCCTACTCAACAAAATAACACGTTCTCTAATTCAACATTATTAACAAAAATACAGCGTATCACAGATTAATTCAAACCTGTCTCTATCAGTCCTGGTGTACACAATTTGGTTGCCCCGGGATCAGAGCGTAAATCCCCCCCCCCCATTACAAGACAAGCTCACACACAAACACTTCCTGCCGGCAAGCAGAATTGTGCAGAGACTAACGCTACAAGCTACAGATAAGATGAGGTCTTTTTCTGATAATCTAAGCCCTGGTGTTAGCACACAGCATCGCATAGGACTAGAGGGATCACAGAGTGTCTAGGAGTGATAGGAGCTAAAACAGCAATAAAACTCAATAAAATTACTAGGGGATTCAAATGTGAGAACTTTCTTTCATGTGCAAACCCCTTTAAGTAAACAACTAAATCACAAATATGCCTTTTCATTTGAGCCATAATGTCATTTAGAATGAAAACAACATGAAACTCCCTTAAAGTGTTTTCTTAGTACAATCTACAAGAACACAATATGTTCCAATACATACTATTATATAAATCTTTAAATTGCTGCTATTATATTTCATACTATTAAAAAAACATTTGGTTAGTTATATAATAAATTAAAGCACATCATACAGCAATGCTTGCCCTGACAAAGGTCATTTCCCCACTGCTGGAAACAGCTTACATTATGTTTCAGCTTTCAAAATGTAATTCTGGTATTCTTGGAAAAAATTACATTGAAGCAACTACAGCAACATTACCTAACTATAAAGCTGTATTACATAAACAATACTATACAATATGCATCACAATGGTTATATATGCCATACTAATGGAAATATAGAAAAACTACTCCAATTTGGAAGACAAAAAGCTGAGAAAGATACAAGTGTTTTATATTTTTAAATGTATTTTCAAAAGTTAAAAACTAAAAGCTAAAAGTAGCAGCTCTGATGCTCTACTGAGCGAATTGTAAATGAGTAAGTTGACCCAGTTTTTAAAGTGTTGGACATATGGACATATTCCCACCCAGCCATAGCACGCTCTATCTTTTTACGGCCAGGGAAGGGTACACCAGACCATTCTGTGCAACTATTGCCATCTTATGTACGGCCACACACTACCGTCCGTACATACACCCCCCTCGCAGTCATGTGAATGTAGTCCAAGTATGAGTGTTTTCCATTGTAAAAATGATCATAAGTTTTATGTTTATTCTGAAAGGAATGGTTAATCTCAAGAATCCGACTGACAATTCTAAGAGCACATTAGGGGCCACCAGGTATCATAACATTAAGGGATCTAAATGCTTAAGGGAAGATTTGGACAAATTAGGTTTTCCAAATTCATATCCCCATGATATATAGCACTGTGTTCATCTATTTCACATAATGTTCCTCGTATATTAAAATAAATCATTCTAAAAAGATTTGCACAGGTCAGGCATGGTTCACTTACTAAGATTTCCTAATGCACAATTGAGCTTCATAAAGACTGATAGAGAATCATGACCTTTATACTAAAAGTAGCAAAAATCGATGTTAATAAAATGAAAACTCAGAGGTGCAGGCAGCCTTTTACCTGGTCCCCATTATTTCTATCTCAACCATTATTTCATGGAAAGTATAGCTGCGTCAGTAATTCTTTCTGCATTTTCTAACTTAAAATTTAAGGAACCTTAAACTTAAAGAAATTTTTAACAATGACACAGTACAGCAATAATAAACCTAGAACCATGTAACCATGGTTCATTAACATGGTGACATCGTTCGAAAGGGTTATTGTACACTATGATGTCACAGCAAATGAGTAATGATGCAATTAACAGGGGTAATGTTTTTTAACTGGTGATGTCACATCAAAAGGACAAGTACCACAGGGATGATACAGCCCAATAATCACAGATACAGCCTTGTAATGTAAGGATTGTGTACATGGTGATGCCACAGTACAGACTGACTGACTTTTACCTCATCAGCCAGACATTCCTGACCATAATATGGCTGCAGATGGAGGGTATATCTGTATCTGTCCATGAACAATTGCCCTGCCAATTGATCTTGATCTTATATCCATGACTACTATCATAAGGTCCTGGCTGGGCGATTGCTTATGGACAGATAGGGACAGGCTCAGACTGGCCCACAGGTGAACAGGTGGATCCATCGGAGGGCCCCTGAGTTAGGTGGGCCACCAGGCCCTGCATACGTAGTGCTGGACAAGGTAATTTATACATATTCTCTGTAATTTATACATATATTTAGCATAGAGCATCTCAACTATCATATGTATTGATATGATTATATTAATAGATTATGTAACAAACGTATAGCTGTAGTGGGCCCCAAGATCAGATTTTACTGGTGGGCCCAAGGTATCCAGGAGGATACAGGAGGCTTCACGTTACATATCAATCAAGTGGAGCAGAATTTTTAATAGATGTATATTGGTAAATTACCTAATATCCTACCCCCACACTTACACACACATTGCAGATATAACCAGGTAAAGTGGCCAACCCCTTTAAATTTGTTGCCATATCAGTGCATAATAAAACCCACTGACCTAAAGTATAAAAATAGAATATCAAACTAAAGTATGCACCTCCAATAGATAATGGACCTACAATCATGAACATTGAATTATCATAATGTGAACAGCATTAATTTAGAGTTATTATTAGAATTAATTTAGAGTTATTAGAACCCACTGCATTTTAACCCACTAAAGACATTGAAGTGTGTCATATGTCTGTTATGGGAGTAGGAAAGGGCTCATGGGCTGAGCCCTCTGCATATAAGCCGGGTGTTTGCTGCAAACCACCGGTAACACCTGCACCAATTGCGGATGTCAACCCTGTGCTATAAAAATAAACAAATGAAATTTTTAAAAAATCTGAAAAATGTTAGGTATTGTCATGTCCCAAAAGTCTGAATCTATCAAAATATAATAAAGGTTATTTACGGCGTTGAACTCCTTAATGGAAAATAGTGCACAAATGTCTAAATGCCACTTCTTCACCATTTGCTAAATAAAAAAAAAAGTGATCAGAAGGTCATACGGTCCGTGAAACAGTAGCAAACAAAGGTCAGCTCGTACCGCAAAAAAATTACACCTCACACAGCTCTGTACACTAAAGTATGATAAAGTTATTAGGATCAGAAAATGTTTTAAAACACAATAAAACCTATATAAATTTGGTCGTAAAAACTGAACCCACAAGAAATGGTGCAAATAGGTTTTTTTTTACCACTTACACCTGTAATTTTTTTCCAACTTCCAAGTAGAAGGCATGGAATATTAAATACCTTCACTGTGAAGTACAAATTGTTTTGCTGAAAACAAGCCCGCACACAACTGTACATGGATTTTTTTTTTTAGAGATTTTTGATGTCGGGGAAAGAAAAAAGTCCCAGAAGTATAAAGCTGGATATCACCATCAAGATGACACTGGAAACCAAATCTGCTGACGGTTTGTCTAATGGGGGTAGTATAAAGGGAAATGAGAAGAGGACCTAGGACTTTGCCCTGAGGAACCTCGACAGTGAGAAGATGAGAAGCGAAAGATCCAGAAAAGGAGACAAAGTATGGTCAGAGAGATGAGAAGAAAACCAAGAGGGTATCCAATGGAGGCCAATGGAGCGAAGCATCCTGTGGAAGAGCTGGTGGTCCACAGTATTAAACGCTGTTGAGAGATTCAGAAGAACTAGGAGAGAATAGCCATATTTGGCAGTGAGGAGATCATTGGAGCCTTTAGAAATAGCTGTTTCAGTGGAATGCATAGTACAAACACCAGTTTGTAGGGTGTCAAGGAGGGAGTCAGGCATTCCAGGAGTTTGGAGATGAAAGAGATTCAGGGGCATAGCTGCAGCTGTAGCAGCCAGGACCCTCAATGTCCAGGGGCCCGCACAGGTGAATCATTTTTTATTATGCACTGTGGCACAATTTCATGACAGGAGCCAGCGGAGAGAAGTCTGGCCTGACCCTTGATCTGTCCCTGCACCCTGCCCAGTAATTGGGAGGTCCGGCAACGCATCTGTTGCCTTTCCTCCTGATGGAGAGGAGTAGGGAGTGTAGTTTATTAATTTTATGCTGCCCAGTGCCCCGGTCTCCCCTATGCATCCCCCTGCTCCAACCCACTTCCCCCCCCCCCCCCACGTGAAGAGAAGAAGGGAACCTAATTTATTAATTTTATACTCACCGGACTTCCGTTTGCATCCCCAAAAGCGTGAAAACGGTGACCACGAGTGGAGCATGGTGGAGACAAAGAGTGGCAAGCAGAGAAGGTTCTTGTAAGTATATAGATATGTGTGTTTATGGTATGTATGTATGTGTGTATGTTCTGTATTTGTGTGTATATAATGTATGGTATGTGTATACTATACACTCACCGGCCACTTTATTAGGTACACCATGCTAGTAACGGGTTGGATCCCCTTTTGCCTTCAGAACTGCCTCAATTCTTCGTGGCATAGATTCAACAAGGTGCTGGAAGCATTCCTCAGAGATTTTGGTCCATATTGACATGATGGCATCACACAGTTGCCGCAGATTTGTCGGCTGCACATCCATGATGCTAATCTCCCGTTCCACCACATCCCAAAGATGCTCTATTGGATTGAGATCTGGTGACTGTGGAGGCCATTTGAGTACAGTGAACTCATTGTCATGTTCAAGAAACCAGTCTGAGATGATTCCAGCTTTATGACATGGCGCATTATCCTGCTGAAAGTAGCCATCAGATGTTGGGTACATTGTGGTCATAAAGGGATGGACATGGTCAGCAACAATACTCAGGTAGGCTGTGGCGTTACAACGATGCTCAATTGGTACCAAGGGGCCCAAAGAGTGCCAAGAAAATATTCCCCACACCATGACACCACCACCACCAACCTGAACCATTGATACAAGGCAGGATGGATCCATGCTTTCATGTTGTTGACGCCAAATTTTGACCCTACCATCCGAATGTCGCAGCAGAAATCGAGACTCATCAGACCAGGCAACGTTTTTCCAATCTTCTACTGTCCAATTTCGATGAGCTTGTGCAAATTGTAGCCTCAGTTTCCTGTTGTCAGCTGAAAGGAGTGGCACCCGGTGTGGTCTTCTGCTGCTGTAGCCCATCTGCCTCAAAGTTCGACGTACTGTGCGTTCAGAGATGCTCTTCTGCCTACCTTGGTTGTAATGGGTGGCGATTTGAGTCACTGTTGCCTTTCTATCAGCTCGAACCAGTCTGCCCATTCTCCTCTGACCTCTGGCATCAACAAGGCATTTCCGCCCACAGAACTGCCGCTCAATGGATGTTTTTTCTTTTTCGGACCATTCTCTGTAAACCCTAGAGATGATTGTGCGTGAAAATCCCAGTAGATCAACAGTTTCTGAAATACTCAGACCAGCCCTTCTGGCACCAACAACCATGCCACGTTCAAAGGCACTCAAATCACCTTTCTTCCCCATACTGATGCTCGGTTTGAACTGCAGGAGATTGTCTTGACCATGTCTACATGCCTAAATGCACTGAATTGCCACCATGTGATTGGCTGATTAGAAATTAAGTGTTAACGAGCAGTTGGACAGGTGTACCTAATAAAGTGGCCGGTGAGTGTATGTATGTATGATGTCTATATACTGTATGTATGTGTGGATATTCTAAACATAGAGTGTATATACATGAGTATATACTGTATGTCTAAGTGTATTAAATACTGTATCGTTCATATATATATATATATATGTATATATATATATATATATATATATAAAAATAAATACATTGGGGCACATTTACTTACCCGGTCCAGAGGAGATCCCAAATGTGCATTGTCCAACCAACGACAATGCACTGTGCCGCGGTTCACTTACATTCTGTGCCCGACTTGCTGAATGTGTTGCTTCAGCGATCAGGTCCGCCGGAGTTCACCATCTTCCTCCTGATGCATGTAAGTGCATGGCTTGCGACACAATTTTTAAGTTAAATCCCACGGTTTGTCAGAATCCGTCGGATCGTCCGATGGCCCGCCCCCAATTTGTGTCGCATGAAAGACGGTGCGATTGCGGCAAAATCCGATTGCGTGCGACACAATACCTTTTTAAATGCGGCGCCAATCCGAAATGGTCAGAATATCTGACGTTTGTGCGGTCCGCGGACCCTTAGTAAATGAGCCCCTATATGTGTATATAATGGGGCAGATTTACTTACCCGGTCCATTTGCGATCCAGCGGCGCGTTCTCTGCGCTGGATTCGGGTCCGGCCGGGATTTAATAAGGTAGTTCCTCCGCCGTCCAGTAGGTGGCGCTGCTGCGCTGAAAAGCATTTTAACGCGCCGGAATTCACCGAGGCAGTCTGAGTGAAGGTAAGCGCGTCCCGAGCGACACATTTTCCGTTCTTAAATGCGGCGTTTTTCCGAATCCGTCGGGTTTTCGTTCGGCCACGCCCCCCGATTTCTGTTGCGCGCATGCCGACGCTGATGCGCCACAATCCGATCGCGTGCGCCAAAATCCCGGGGAAATTCAGGTACAATCGGCGCAAATCGGAAATATTCGGGTAACACGTCGGGAAAACGCGAATTGGGCCCTTAGTAAATGACCCCCAATGTGTATGAATTTTACAGAATGGAGGATATTTACTACATGCCAGCACTCATGTGCCAGCGTAGAAATAAACGCAGACGGCGACCTTTCTCTGTGCTTGGCCAGCTGCACCCCCCCTTCACGCCCCACTGGATCGGGGCAAATAATCGCAAGTTCTACCAATAAGCTAGCATTTGTGATTATTTCAGGGCCACTGACGTGGAGGCCCTGATAAATATGCCCCAATATCTTTATATGATGTGTATATACTATATGTGTATATAATATACGTGTGTATAAATATAATGATGTGTACATACTGTTTGTATATACTTTATGGGGGTTATTTATTATATGCTGGTGTATCTGCGAATTATACCCCCGACGCCCCTCCAAGGCTTAAGGCTTTTGATGTACATAAATTTGTGTGTATACAAGTTCATACATGTGTGTATGTGTGTAAGAGTGTATTAATGTATGTATGTGTATATAAATGTGTGTGATTTTACAAATAAGTAAAAAAATTTTAATGGGGAGCCCAGTCTTTCCTAGTTACACCCCTGGGGAGATAATTAGTAGGACTGGATGGGTCCAAGGAAGGTTTCTTTAGTAATGGGGTAACAACCACATGCTTCAAAGAAGAGGGAACGACACCAGAAGAGAGAGAGTTTGAAGAATTTAGCGGGGTGAGAAGAGACTGCTGGGGAGAGAGACGGTACCAGATGTGAGGAGATGGGGTCACTGATGCAGGTAGTGGGGCGAGTAGAGGAAAGGAGCCTGGACACTTCTTCTTCTGTGACTGGCTCAAAGGAAGAGAGTGAACGGGGTAAGGTCTCGGAGGGAACGGGATTAATGTGGTGAGCAGATTGAGAAATTATTTCATGGCAATGGCAGTCAATTTTATCTTTAGAGTAGGTGGATGCAACTTTGGTGTTATTAAGCAGTGAAGAATATCGAAGAGCCTTTGGGTTTGTTAGAGAAAGAGAAAGAATATTAGATTAGTAAAAACAGACCTGTTTAGCAAGGTGAAGGGAAGAGTTAAAGGTTTTGACGTGTAGAAAGTCTGCAGATGTGCACAATTTTCTACACAGGCTTTTGGCACGCCTACAGCACTGCCAAAGGAAACGGTTTTGTCTGTGTGCCAAGGTTGCCTGCATCTGTATTGAAAATTTTGGATAGAGTGGTGCCATCTCATCTAAGGCACTTTTGTCAGTTGGCCAGGGCCAGGCAGACTCCCCCCCTCAAAGTACATGCACTGTTGAATGATAGGACCATAGCACAGCATGGAAAATTGACTACTTTGAGATTTTCTGTATGTAGAAAATACTTTTTTTTTTTTGCACAAAAATGAGCATTATGTAAATTATACAGAAATATTGACATTTTTATGTTTTCTGCAAATTTTGAACCACAATTCATATTTAAAGTTTATAAATATCTTTTTACTGTATTTTTATGGTATGTATTTAATATGTGGTTTTTATGTCCTGAGGCAGATACAACTGAGAGAAATTGTTGCCAGCCCCAGATCCAGGGCACAATACTGGCAGAAGAAAAACACAGTTGAATGGTAGCTTTGGGCCCACTGACTTCACGCAGAGCACATTTGGCAGCAGAAAAGCAAATGGCTGCTGAGGCTGTAGAAATGTTATCTTCGAAATCCTACAAATCTCTGAGATGTTGCCTTTTTACCCCTTTTCATTTCTTTATTTCTCAATTGAATGCCTTTTATTTGTCATTCTAAATTAAAATCATTTCTTGTAACAAATCTAAAAGGGACAGAAGAAGGAGGCAGATTTATATCACCTCCATGACGTTCAGTAGCACAGAAATATTGTACAGGCACATCAGGACATTAAACTTCCTTGAAGGTTGTACCACTACTTTTGCTGCTTAATGCCACTTTTTCAGTACTGCCACATACAAAAGGTAATTGTTATGCATCGCTCTCATTGCAGGGCCTTTCATATGGTGCCCACAGACTAACTAATGCTCTGTAGTGACAGCAAAGTAAAAAGAAACTCAAAATATACAGCCCATGTTTTCAAACATGACATGTGTCAGTATAAGTGGTTATAATTTTGGAAAGTTTTAATATATCCAGGTAATTAAGAGACCGTTTTCTTGTGACACATTGTACATCATTGAAAAATTTGGGTGATGTGTTTTGTGTTTATTTATGAAAACAACAGATATTTAGCGAAACGTTTAAAGAATTCTCGATTTTCCAAATTAAAAATTTTTTAATTTTCGGACACACAAGCATGGGGGCGCCGGAAGGTCAGTGTGTAAGGTTTTTTTTATAGCTGTATAAGCATAGGTGGGGTGCTGAAAAAACTCAGCATATACACAATCCTCTGATAAAGTTTTTCTGAATTTTAATGGCCCCCATGGGCATCAGTTAGTCTGTGAGCACCAAATAAAGGCCCTGCAATAACTGGAGAGCATATATAATAGAGAGTGATGCACTGCAATTACCATTTGTATTTGTCACTACCGAATAGTTGTCATTTAGCAGAAAAAGTACTGGTACAACCTTCTATGTTCAAATCTATGAGTAAATGCCCCTGGTTTGTCATGCTTGATTTTGATGGTAGATTTCCTTTACTACAGACTCCTAATAAATTCAGACTCCAGACATGACCCCACAATAAAACTTACCCCAGACCAGACCCTATAATAAATATAGGCCCCAGACCAAACTCCATATTGAATACAGACCCCAGACAGTAATAATTTCAGACTCTAGACACAACCCCATAATTAGACACCAGACCCTATAATAAGTAAGGGCCCGAGGCAAGACCCCATCATTAATATAGATTCCAGACCAGCATGAGAAGTAACCTGTTTCCCCAAAAAAAAGATACCCCCCGAAAATAAGACCTAGAACAATTTTTTCCAAGTTTAGAAATATAAGTCCTCCCCTGAAAGTAAGACTCAGCAGCAGTCATTGCAACAATGTCCTCCCACACCATACATGAGTATTCGTAGAGCATTTAGATGATTACTGCAAGAGGTTGTGACATGAGTGAAGAAATCATGGGATAAAATCACTGACAGTTGTGTTGCAGATTTGCTACAAGCAGATACCTGGAAAAGTCATTGAAGAAAAGTGCTATTGCTTATCCTGAGAGATTGGGGCCAATGATTCCTATAGAAATGGAGTGAGAATGAATTTCAGAGTTAGGAGAGTTATGAGGATGTTAGAGAAGTTGATGATTTCTTGTTCAACAATAAATGCTAATTCTTTTTCATGAGTAAAATATCCCCTGAAAATAAGACCTAGTGCCTCTTTAGGAGAAAAAATAAATATAGGACACTGGGGTTATTTACTAAGGGTCCGCGGGTTGCATTTCCGTCTGACTTCCCAACGTTTTCGGGATTTGCGCCTCTAGGACAGGTATTTAGAAGGGGATCATGTCACACGCGATCTGATTTTGGCACAGTGGCGCCGGCTTTCATGCGCTGGAAATCAGGTGGCAGGCCGTCGGACGATCCGACTGACCACGGGATTTAACATTTAAATTGTGTCGCAAGAACAAGCACCTACATACACCAGGAAAAAGATAGTGAACTCCGGCGGACCTGATCGGGGAAGTGACACATGCAGGATATCCGCGCACAATGTTAGTGAATCGTGGCGTAGTGCATGCCAGTCGGACAATGCACATCAGGGAACGCGCCAAGAACAGGTAAGTATATGTGCCCCACTGTTTTATTTTCGGGGGAAACATGATGCATACTACATTTTAATCACTTCTTATTCCATTTTTTCTTGCTTGGCAGTGTAATAATAAACACCTTTTCTAGCATGGAGTTTTTACAGCTCAGCTCCTATTCAACTGCTGGTTGTTGGGGGCGCAAGATAGCCCCCGCAAATCTGATATTAAAGACCTATTGTAAAGATTAATAATACATATTGTACTTTTATCTCTGAAAACATCTTAAAATGAAGTGTCCTGTCTAAATGTATGTAAAGAAAATCTTGGGCTTT
Organism: Engystomops pustulosus; assembly: GCF_040894005.1. NCBI lineage: Eukaryota > Metazoa > Chordata > Amphibia > Anura > Leptodactylidae > Engystomops > Engystomops pustulosus. Next base: position 88,981,085 of record NC_092415.1, on the reverse strand, counting down.
ACAAACAGCATATATATTAATTATATTTGCATAGAACAGGAATGCTTTTTTGCCAAATCATCCTTATATAACCTTAGATATTTTTATGCATTTTACATTAGAGAAATACATCTATACAATTGTTTTAGAACAAAAAAAACCTCAATAAGTCAGTGTGTATGCAGTGTGTGTAACGTGGTGGCAAAGGTTTCTATCACATAACATGCAGAGATCTAGTGTACCTGGTCGGACAGTGATGTATGCAGTATCCCTTGCACATCTGATGGCTTCACAGCTGTGATGTCCGTGTACAACTGGAGTATCATAAAGACACCAAGCAGAATAAACATATCAACTGTCTGAATCCAAGACCCAGGAACAGTCTCTGCTTTGTATAATTAAAGTCATATGATTTGGTTTATTTTGGAGCATTTGGAGCATTATGAAATCCATGTCTTTGAGTCTACTATGTAAGACTCCACTGGGAGTATTGCATTCCTACAATTTTCTCTGATCGGTTGAATGAGCATGTTAACAATATTACTGTACTAGTTTTGCAATCCAAATAATATGTTCCATATTTTCTCCTCCAAATGTTCAAAACTGTTTTTCAGAGAGATGTCTCCTTTGGTTAGAAGCCCAGAAACTAAATATTGTATTGCTTTTCTGACACCTAGTGGTGAGTGCATGGAACAGCAGGTAGTTCTAACGCAGACTAAAACTCAAATCGCATGAATAGCCTAGTATATCTTAGTATATTGTCAGCACTTCATTTGGTGAGTGTAACATGCTGGATAACATGACCATTCTGCTATTTTATACATTTAATTGTATTTTGCATTATCTGAATATTCTGCAAATATGAGTACATAAATTAACCAACCAAAGCTACTGAAATAAATAGTTCATAACATGTATAGCCCATAAGAAAATGCTCAAAAGCAAATAGCAGCACAAATAATTATATGTACATATGTACATTGATGCATATCAAAACACACCAGCCGTGCCAACAAAACAAAAAATACACCAACACATTGGACATTGTGAGCATATTAGGAAGGATTCTTTTGACTTTTTAAGAAAAAGTGGATTCAGGTGATAACTCAGAGAACAGTGCAGAAAACTGGAGGGTTTACCTTTAAGATGGCGTCTGTGACGTCATCTTAAAGGCAAAGTGTCAGCCTATGCATCTGCATAGGCTGGCACTGATAATACCCTGCAATACATTAGTATTGCAGAGTATTATCAAGAACAAGCAATCAGATGATTGCTTGTTCATATCCCATGGTGGATCATGTAAAAAAATGTAAAAAAAATGTTTTTCAATAAAAAATTACTTTATAAATCACTAAAAATGCCCATAAGCCCCAAAACATATAAAGAGACATATAACGCTCAAAAAAGTCTAAATCATAAAACAAACCCCACATATATAGTATCATCGCGTCCGTAACAATCCATAGAATAAAACTAAATAACTATTGAACCCATATGATGAACGCCGTAAAAAAAAAACGTTAAAAACCCGCCAAAAATTATGATTTTTACCTATTATATCCCACTAAAAATGCAATAAAAAGTGATCAACAAAACATATGTACTCCAGAATGATATTGTTGCAAAGAACAACATGTCCCGCAAAAAACAAGCCATCAACCAGCGCTGTAGCCAAAAACGTAACAATGTTATGCCACTTGGAAGACGGCGATGCAAAAATGATAGATTTTTCCCCACATTAGGGTTTTATTTGGCAAATTTAGTAAAACATAAGAAAAAATATTCATGTCTGGTATCCCCGTAATCGTATCGACCCATAGAATAAAGATAACAGGATTATTAGGCTATACGGTGAACACAAAAAAAAAAAAAGTAAAAAATCCAGTACAGAATTGATGCTTTTCTACTCATGACCTCAAAAAAAGTTCCAAAATTTTCAACAATAGGTGATACCAACCCCAAAATGGTAACACTGGAAAAAGCATCTCGTCCCGCAAAAAAAATGCCGTCACATGGCCCAAATAACGGAAAAGCGAAAATGTTATAGCCTTCAAAAGGGGGCAACGAGGAAACTAAAATCCTGGCAGCTGCAGGGTGCTCCTTCCCTTCTGCGCCTTGCTGTGCCCCCATAACACAAGTAATGTCCACATGTGGGGGGTCGCTGCACTCAGGAGAAATTGTAGAACAAATTTTATGGTGAGTTTTCTCTTTTTATCTTTTGGAAATGTGTAAATTTTAGGGCTAGATGAACGTATAACCGACAAAATTTGACCATTCTAAATTTCACCGCCATTTTGATTCAATTACTATGAAGATCTCAAGGGGTTAACAATCTTTGTAAATGCTGTTTCTGATAGTTTGAGGGGTGCAGATTTGAAAATGGGTTGGTTATATGGGTGGTTTTGTTGCTAAATATGTAAAATTTGATTTCAAACAGTATTTATCCCCAAAATAGTCAATTCCGAAAATACGGAAAATCGCTATTCGATTTGTAGGCCGCGTGACGTCAAAATAAATTATCCAAACATTTCAAAAATTATGAAAATGTAAAGTAGACAAATGGGAAATGTTATTCTGCAAGTTATTTAGGTGGTAAATCTATCTGCCTGAAAACGCGGTGATTTTGAATTTCGAAAATGGCAAATTTTTCTAAAAATTCATCATTTTTTTCTTTTTTTTGTAAATAAACGCAAAACGTATCAGCCAAAATTTACCACTAAAATGAAGTACAACATGTGGGGAAAAAACAATCTCAGAATCGCTTTGATAAGTAACAGTGTTCAAAAGTTATAACCATATAAAGAGACGCAGGTCAAATTTCAAAAAAAAGTTGCGAGCCTTAACCTGCAAACAGGCTGCGTCCTTAAGGGGGGTCTTTATTATGTATTTAAATGCCCATACATTTGGTTCTATAGCAGACAACCTGATGCTAAACAGTCTAAGATATGGTTTTCTGAAGTGAGGGTCCTCTTCCAGGTGCAAAAGGTGCAGCTCATTACATATGAATTTAGAAGTGATTATTATATAAACATATGGGTAAGTTTTAACATTAAAGAGGAAATGCTTGAAAGGATTTATTGTCACCTACAAATCCATGTGCAAATGAGCTGAATAGAGTGTCAGATAATTAACACTTAGAGGTTGAAAGGGGAGCATCATTTTATATGCTCATATCTGCGGCTCTATAGTACCTAGAACCATGCTCGATTTTGAAAGATGAGATATCAAAACAATGGTTGTATATATTATAAAGCCCAAAATATTGGCATCTGACAATAGGCAATAAAGCTTCCCCTTCAGCCTCTTAAAGTGACTCCTCTTGGTGTAAAGGTAACTCTTCTCTGCTCATTTGCATAAAAATGTGAAGGTGAGTTAATAGATAAATGAGCAAGATTAAATGTAAAAGCGAATTATAGAAAAAAAAATGTTATACACCCTTAGGCTACATTCACATTGCCGTTGCCTGTCGTGCTGTAGCACTGCGGGCACACGGCAGTGCCGGGGGAGAGGAGGAGGGGGAGAGAGCCACACCAATGTATGGTGCACCGCGCCGTATTCCGTAGAGAGATAGGACATGTCTACGGGGTACGGAGCGGTATGGTGCCGCACGTGTGCTGCACCGTACCGCTCCCGTTGGGTGCGGTTAGTCCATAGTGATGAATGGGGGACATATATCAGCCATATATACGTCGGCCGTATATACGCTCCCCATATGTTCGTGTGAATATAGCCTAACTGATGGGGGGTCATTTACTAAGGGCCCGATTCGCGTTTTCCCGACGTGTTACCCGAATATTTCCGATTTGCGCCGATTTCCCCTGAATTTCCCCAGGATTTTGGCGCACGCGATCGGATTGTGGCGCATCGGTGCCGGCATGCACGTAACGGAAAACAGGGGGCATGGCCGAATGAAAACCCGACGGATTCCGAAAAACCGCTGCATTAAAAAAAAAAAATGTCGCGGAGCTTGCACTTACCTTCACTAGGAATAGGCCGGAGAACTTCAGTGCGTTCCGATTCTTCTCAGCGCAGCAGCGCCACCTGGTGGACGTCAGAGGAACTGCCTTAATGAATCCCAGCCGGACCCGAATCCACCGCAGAGAACACGCCGCTGGATTGCAAAAGTAAATCTGCCCCATGGTGTTGGTAGATTAGTGGAGCAAAAGCTGAACAGCAAAAGTAAGTAAACTGTTCTTTTTTAGGTTGTTTGCTTTTTGGTGTACCATTGTGTCTCTCTATATCAACAGCATAATGATGCTTTCAGATAAAATTTAAAATGTTAATTGTTCAAGACCATAGCTAATTTCATTCAAATATGTGACATCTTAACTAAACTAATACCTGACATGTAGAAACTGAGACAAGTACTAGTTAAATCTTTCTATAAGATTTTTGAACCAGATGTGAATCAAATGTATGCACACTATGAATCTGTAATATCTGCTTTAAAGTGCTTACAGTCAGGATTGACATTATAATTCCAGGCTGACAGCTCAGCGATAAGAAAAGCAGGAAACCTTTAAGCTTCACTTATTAGATAGGAAATGGTATCTTAAATGTCAGACTGCATCTACTTAAAGTTACTGATAAAATGAAACGTTAATACAGTGGTGCAATGTGATTTGGTAGGCATAATAGGCTATTAAAGAGCCCCTTAAAAGCCAATATAATGAGCAAACCCTCCATCAGCTTGTATGAAGATAATTTCCCATTATTTTAGCCATGTTGTTCCGAGATTGTTGTCCTTAGATATGGCCACCTCTGCTGGAGTAATTGCACAAAGAAACAAATTGTTCATGCTTATGTAATGGCCAGAAGTTACTGCACGTCCCACAGCCGTCCTGTAGTAATGAACACTTAATGCGTGACCATCACTGCCAGGGTGTGGGGGGTGGTCATATCCAAGGACATCTCTTTTCCAGGGGACATGATGCAGATTAGGTCAGCATCATTTTATTTTTCTGGTAGAATATGTTTTTTTTTAGAAAAGCCCCTTATCAGACAAGACATAGAAAGTATCTAAGTCAGTAAACGCAGTAATAAGACTTGTGTGGTTTTAAATATCAGGATATAAGACCTGATCGTTAGAAGGGCATCTTTCTATTTGTTTTAAAAGAGGGAATCACATATGACAATTTTTGAAAAATCATTATGAAATCGAGTTAAACCTTTATCACAATAAAGAGAGTGCCACCTTGTACATGTACAATGCCAACATTAAATACATAATATATGGTCCCCCTGAATGTATTGTATTGTAGTAGTTGCCACCTCAATTAATTATGATACGTAGCGCGAAGTGTAGTGTAGACCTGACTTTCAGCACATTTTCTTGTTTGGAAAATCTGGATTTTTATCTGCATTGAAATGGGGTGCGGAAGTTTAAAATCCACATGATGCATTTTTATGTTTTTATTTTTGAAACATTTTTTCCCATTGTGCAATTGTGATATTATTATTACAATATATGGGAACACTGCTTTAAAACTCAAAAATACGTCACTACTACATCACATAGTAAGATAAGAAAGTTTTGTTACATCGATGAATGTCCATATAGTCCATGCCATGCGACCACCTGAATCGCCCAAACTTGGTAGGGTCCCATTTAAGGGAAATGTAGTGAGGGCCCACGGGGAACATACCCAGTGTGCCCACCCTATAGTCTGGTGCAACATCCCCCCACCGGGCCTAGCCTTTTCTTGGGGCCTGGAGGCAGCCGGGGCCCAGAATACCGGAGTGGCTGGCAGTTGCGGCCTAGGTGTCACGGTGCTTGGTATGGGGACCAGAGGGCTGTCCTACAGTCTGGCAGGTCTCCAGCAGGTGGTGTGTGCACGAAATGATATAGAGGGAGAGGCTGATGTACTGGTTCTCCCTGGGGCAGCCCTTAGAGTCTGTATGTGTCCCTGGTAGATGGATGGTGATACACACAGAAAAAACTATCACAAAGATACTTTTGTGAAATCAGCTCACCCTCTCCGTTCGAACAATCCTCTTAGTCTTGACTCTGGACACTCCAGCACGGACAAACCTCGGTCACAGGTGCGGGCAGCATTAGACAGGAAAAAGAACTATTTCCAGCTGGAAATAGTTCTTTTTCCTGTCTAATGGATGGTGATACAGCCGTAGCAGGGACCAGACAGAGGCAATGTTGTGCATGAAAGTAACTTACAGTTCTTTATTCGAACCAACGGAAACAACACGCCAAATGATTCTGTACAAGTGGAGTACTGGAGTGATCTTGGAGAAGGAACTTCAGGAGTGGGGTCACCAGCCTGGATGCAGGGGCAGGCTGTGATGTAGCTGTGTCCAATCCTGGAAGCTGCAGCTTTGTCCTGTTTGTCCTGTGTCACACTGTGTGTAGTTGATGAGGCCTAGGAGGCCTGTGAGCAGAGCATGTGCTCTGAGGTGGTGCCTCTCAGTCAGAAGCTGGGTCTCAACTCACTATGAGGTGAGAGCTGGGCCTGAAGAGATCTGCCCTCTTCTGAAGTTTCTGGAACTCCAACTCCTCCCCTGACTAAGGGTTTAGTTAATCCCTGGTCAGGTGGTCTCCTCCTCCAATCACACTCCAGTTCACAATCAAGTGCATTGAGGCATATCATTGGATGATAACAAGAAATAATGTTTAACCCTTGCCTACCCAGGCAGAATCTACCGCTGCACAATTACCTAATTATATGTGTAGTGTCCTGCAGAGGAGCTGATCAGAATCCCTATTAGGGGAACATACATATTAGGGGCTTATTCGCAACAACTCCTCTGCCTTGCGTTGCACATAAAATACCAGTGCCAGTTTTGGCTGACTTTGCGCTAGATATAACATCTTACACATGTATTTAAGAAGTGTTTGCACAAGTTTTATGTCGCAATGCACTGTGTTCGACAAGATGTATTGTGTGGTAAGGTTCTGGTGGTATAACTTGAACTTTATATAGTGTTCTGGTTTTGTGGGTTTTACTTAAGTAGCAATAAAATAATAATAATGTGTATGGTAATATCTACAAATCATTGTTTAAAGTGGCTTGAGGTCATATAATTGGGTATTAATCAATTAAGGGTATTGAGTTACAGTATTCCCAAACCGGTTAGAATTTTTTAATGTGTCCCTGTGCAATAAAATGTATCTATGCCTTAACTTCTACATGTAGCTGATAACATGAATGAGGATGGGGTCCTATTTTATGCCAGTCATAACAGACAATCAGCTGGGTTTGACTATGAAAATCAGCCAATAGGCAAGCCCCATTCAGGCAAATTACCCACACGGAGGGAACAGCTGCCACTGTTGTTAAGAACCCAAAAGTTCAGCTTTCAAGGTTGCAGATTTATGGATTATTCAGAATATTGGGGCAGTTATCATAATAAAACTTTGCTCCTTTACTAGTTAGGTAAAGTGGATATGTTTGTAAACATTATGATGCTGAAATCCTAGGCAATAAAGCCCCTTCACATGTGCCCATGTGGAGAAAAGATAATAAAACAGCATCTGTTCAAAGTAATGGACTGTCAACTGAGTTATTCGATATCCTTTACAGCTCTCAGTGAGGGCAGCCAGCAAGATGTCATTAATACTAATAAGGCTCATTTTATTCTTAATTAAGTAACTGAGCTTTTCAAAAAATTGTTATAATAAATGACAAAGAAGAGGCCAATTTTCATCATAAAAATCTTAATATAATTAGGGCAGCATGCATTCACATTGCAACAACTTTAATGTCAACTGCAAAACACCTAGTAAAAAATGCTACTTGTGACTGAGTGACTGAGGAAGTCTGTTTAACCTGCTTTTGGATAACAAGGTTATGTTGATCAACATTTTACTAATAGCCACTAGATGGCAGAGCAGGTTAAACTTCATGCAAAGAAGCCCGGAAACAATAAATCATTTGTGATCTCTTCCTTAATTACAAAGCAGGGTTAATGAACAAACTCAAGTAAAAAATAAAAATTGAATTTTATGATAAGCGTGAATGAACTTGAAAGAACATAATAACATCTAAGGGCTTTGAATAGAGAGTTACATGTATTAGTTTTAGAGGAGCACCTCCATGTCAGGGCATATGCTGTAATCTGTCAACAGCCACAAGCTGTAAAACCTACATGGCCAGCAATGGGGTGCTGTGATACACTAAGCTCTATAATATTTATAACCAGCAACAATGGTAACAATAAATGTGAACGATGAACCAAAAGGCCATGTCCACAGAAAAAATCTAACATCTGGTACATATGGGATGTTTGGACAGACAGGGGTCCCTGGGATGAATATCTTTAGAGATGATGGCAGCCAAACATTCAGCAACATCATTCTTTATCTGCAGCTGTACTGCCAGCGAATCTTCCTGGCAGACGCTGACCTCAGGGCACCGCTGTGCAGTTATACTCTACTTTTGGCATGAATTTACAGATATTAAACATATAAAGCACAAGCAGATGCATCACCCAGACTTCAGCGACTGGGGAGATAGAGAACCACTGCCGGACACTAGCCTGTGCTACCCACCCTTATGTAGAGCAAAAGATTGTGGACAGTTGGCCTACAGAGGGCAAGATCTGCAGACAAGGGAATATACATAAACAGCAAGGGATTCTACATCAATAAGCAAATATTAACCCCTTATCACCGACACTAGTTTTCAGCTCAATGACCAGACTCGATTTTTCAAATCTGACATGTCTCACGATAATTGGTTGTAACTTCGGAACGCTTTAACATATCCCGGTGATTTTGAGAATGTTTTCTCGTGATACATTGTACTTCATGTTAGTTATAAAATTTAAGTGATACGTTTTGCGATTCGTTCTGAAAAAAAGTGAAAATTTGGCAAAAGTTTGTAAAAATTCTTCATTTTCCAAGTTTGAAATGTTCTGGTTTCCAGATAGGAAGTAAAAATACCCAAAAAGCTTGATAAATTACATTTACGGAATGTCTGCTTTATGTTGGGATGATATTTTATGCATCCTCTCACTTTTCTAGGATGTTATGAGGCGCAGAACTTTAGGTGCGATTTATCTCATTTTCATGAATATCCCCAAAACTCACATTTTGAGGGAAAACTCAGCTTCCAAGTGACTTTGTAAGGCCTAAATAATAGTAAAACCCCATAAATTACCCCACTATAGAAACTTCACCCCTCAACGTATGTAAAACAACTTCTATTAAGTCCATTAACCCTTTAAGTGTTTCACATGGGTTAAAACAATATGGACCTGCGATTTAGAAACTATGGAATTTTTTTGGAAAATACATTCATTTAGGCCAAACTGACAGTTAAATGAATAAATTAAATGATGAAACGCACTGCAACTTTTGATGCCCAATTCCTCCAGAGTGTACTGATACCCCATATATGGTGGTAAACTTCTGTACAGGCGCACGGCCAAGTATAGAATGAATGGAGGCTCCATTCACAGCAGATTTGTATTGTCACATTGTACGACCTATACATTTTTATTTTTTTTGGTAATGCAAACATATGAGGGCTTATTTTTTACGGAATGAGATACAATGTATAGATAATTCATTTAGGGGGGTCTATAGCTTATTCATGAGATTTTATTAACTATTTCAAGGGGGACACAAAATCATCAATTTTTATTTTGGATTTTTAGCATTTTTTTCCCCCGCTCACCGTAATGTAAAAATAATATTTTATCTTTATTCTCTGGTTCACTACGATTGCGGTGATACCATTTGGCTTGATGATGCGCTAGAACAGCGCGAAACGGCCCGTCGCCAGGCCCCGTTCTGCCTCTGTACACACCACCAATAAAAGTATTTCTGCACGCAACCGGTGAGTGCCGCTCCGCTTTCTTTATACTATTGATCCTCATTTATATAGGTTTTCTTATCTTTGCTCAATTTTCCTAAGCAAAACCAATATTGGAGAATATCGCATTGTTTTTACTATTGACAACTTTATATTGCCATAACTTCTGTATTTTTATGTTGTCAGATCTGGTTGAGGGCTTATTTTTTGCGAAAAGAGTTGTTCTTTTCAGTCGTATCATATTAGGGAACGTAGCTTTTTTTGATCACTTTTTAGAACATTTTTTGTGATGGTGTTTGATGAAAAATTGTATATTACGGGAAGTTTTCCGTAGTTTTTTTTTTCATCGTTCACCGAGCGGGTTCAATATTGATTTAGATTTATTGTACGGACGCGGTGATACCAAATATGTATGTTTTTGTGTTTTATTTACTGTATTTGCATTTTATGTGTTACTGGGGAGATTATGGGACTTTTATTTTATTTATTTATTTAATTATATTATAAAAAGATTTAATTTTTTTTTTTAAACTTTTTTTACATTTTCTACTTCTTGGCTTGAATAAGCGATCATCCGATCACTTATTCAAGCCTCTACACTGCAATACACTTGTATTGCAGTGTATAGTGTAAGTAACTGAGCATGCTGCGTATGCTCAGTTACTTACAGCCGGGTCCTGCCAGGAAGGCAGGACCCGGCGAGAAGAGGAGCCGACAGCCTCGGGTCACTCGTCGGGACCCGGGGCAGCGGCAGGAGGGATCGGATCCCCTGGTAAGCACACCGGGGGGGTCCGATCTATGGGGGACACACTTGCACGCCACGGTCATGCTTGACCGCGGCGTGTAAGGGGTTAAACACCCGGGATCGGAGTTTTTCCGATCCCGGGTGTTAGTGCCGGGTCTGGGCTGTGATATCACAGCCCGACACCGGCACCAGCAAGACCCGGTGTCCCGAAATCTTCTTCTGACGCGGTGCCGTAGAAAGGCGTCGCGTCAGAAGAAGTACCCTTAATGACCGCCGTAGAATCCCGATAGGGCGGTCATTAAGGGGTTAAACAACTCACACACTGGTAACGTTTATTATTTACTTCCAAATCTCAATAAGACACCAGAGGTCACTACATCCAATGTACCAAAGTAAACAATTAGCAGCATGTGAACATTCTTAAAATATAATATTTACTAATAATATGTTGACCTGGATGGGACTTGAACCTAGAAACCCAGCGCCATAAGACTGTAGTGCTAACCACTGAGCCACCATGCTGCCCTGCTACATGGGATTCAGAAGCAAGTAATCATGATTACAAAGCTCAGTATACAAGGTCTGCATTTGTTTGGTGTGGGCTCGCGATCCATGTGTCTACGCTCATTCAACAGGCTAAGCCAACTCAAGTTCATAGCTCACTAATACTCCGCCTCCCGGACCCTCCTCCTGTTGATGATAGGTACTCGTATAGACACTGTACCACCGAAATAGGAGAAGGGAAGTGGCAGACCTCTAATACAGTTACTGGGTACTTGTGCTAGGTGTCTCATTTGGGGCACCTATTTTAAAAATAGGGGGTATTGATTTTATCAAAACACAAATTATCGCTAAGGTCCCCTATAACTATAGAGCAAAGCGACCATTGTTCTGGTTTAGAAGCCAGTATATCAGGATACCTCCGAATTGGCACATATGTGTAAGGAAATTTACAGACAGTACGAGGAATCAGGCCCCGGGGCCAACACCAATTATGCCATCCCCATCCAACCCTCCCTATAGAAAATCTTTCAATTCATCTATATCAGAATACTTAGGGCACCAATATAAATGAACTCTGTGCCCCCTCCCCCCCCGGCAGCAGCAACAACTAGATTAGGAGATAGAGGCTCTGGCCAATCCCCACTACGCTTGTAAGTACGAGCGGGAGGCCCAGAGTAATAACAGGAAAGGAGAGCAGCCGACACTGAATGAAGATCTCTTAATTTACAACAGTGGGGCTGCATCCAGTCGGAAAATGAATTGAAAGGTTATTCTCAAATTTGAATGTTTTTATGTACCAGAAAATTACATATTGTACCAGAAAATGATATATTATTATGTTAGAGATGAGATGAGTTACCATAGAATGTGCTGTCATACCTTTAGCTGTGCCTTTTGTGGTGTTCCTGATTCCTAGATGAGGCACAGTCTCATGGGTCTGATAAATCCACCCACCAGTGCTCTGTAATTGGCTTGTATGTCACATGCAGGACCCTATAACATATGCTGATTTTAATTATTCACAATGGGTCCCTGTTTTTTGTACCTTATGTGTTATTGACTTGTAGGCTGGGTTTAAAAAGTTCACTTGGTTCAGACATAGAAGACAGCAATTCATAACTGTTTGCTCACTATGTACACTAAACACATAAATGTTACCAATATATTTTAGTGAAAAGTTACTGTAACATGTATCTACACCCTGTCACTGTACATAGCACTATGTAGTGATAAAAACAAGTACAGGCAGTCCTCAGGTTACGTATAAGATAGGTTCCTTGGTTTTTTTTTACTTAATTTGAATTTGTATGTAAGTCGGAACTGCATATTTTATAATTGTAGCTCCAGACAAATTTTTTTGCCATAATGGGACAAAGGATTATCAATAAAACTTCGTAACAGACACCTTACAGATGATCACTGCAGTCTGGGACTAAAGTAAAGTATCCAGAGAGCTTCACCAGAAGTCACAGGGGGCAGAGGGGTCCGTCTGTAACTAGAGGTCGTCTGTAAGTCGGGCGTCCTTAAGTAGGGAGATATTAAAAAAATATTTGAAAAATGATCAATTTAAAAGGCATTTTTTACACCATAGCTGTCCTTGTGTACTTTTTAAAAATAAATATGTCCCTTTCTTATTTAAATTACAGTTAAACTTAATTAGGGCAGGGTACACTCTACTCCCTAATGTTAAAGGAAATCCACCATAATAAATACATCCAGGAACTGTGGATGTACAAAAGATGTACAAAAGATCATCACCTTGTGCCATCCATCTGTATGAACATGTTTTGATAACAGATAACTCCTAAAATTATTAATAAAAAGAAAATAGCAGTACATTGTGAGAAAGCTGTCATGCATACAGCGTACATAGGTATGTATACAATGCAGATAAAACCAGTACATGATATGGTATAAATACTTTTAAGATAAGATTTTAGCTCCCCCATCTAGCTGTTCCCTTTGGCCTTCCTCCTCATTTCTTTCAGTGAGCTAAGGGGCTGTCTCCACTGAGACATTTGGGGAGGCAACATTCCCGACTCCAAAACCAATGTAACGTTCCTGAAACTTATATCTGCCATTTTTGTACCACAGATGCCAAAGCTAGTCATCAGGTGACCCCGGCCAATATCTCAACTAAAATTCTACACCGGACCCATATGGTCCCTTTCCCTACTGTTACAGAGGTAGTGGCACCTTAAATTCGATGGTACACATTAGATGGTCATGCCTTGGTGTGGCAACATTCTGGTCGCATATTGTGGCTCAGTCACAGTGCAGTAAGACAATATGTCTCATAGACGTCTATGGGGGCTGTTATCTGGCCACAAATTGTGCAGCTGGATCACAGGCTCCCCCTATGGTTGTTTGAATGAAGCCAGATACATTCTCATCATAGACTTAGATATTTTCTCCAGTTTTGGCTCATAAACAGGGATGCAGAATAATGACCAAAATACTGCTGTGTAAGGTAGCTTTATAGTTGAATACTAGTGGTGTAAATAATATTCATCCAACCCTATTAATATACGTACGCTACTAATGAAACCATCTGTTGATGGCCCTGAACCAAGACCATTTCATTTTTCCGCCAAGCCTCGTCAGTATTTGTGGGTAGTAATACAATTTACCAGAAAAGTGGAAATGTGAGAGGATCATGAATGTGCCAACAATATTAGAGATACACAGATAACACCCAGAATCATGACAACATCTATTTTAATTACCACACAAGCATTAAATGCAAACCATTTTGGGGTTACTCTTTTCTAACAATAATGTTTTATTTCAAATTCCGGATTATAGATAAGACAATAATAAATAAAATCTTAGCCAATGATGAGTTGATTTTTTCACCACTGCTTTCATGATTAACTTGTCCCTGTCCGCCTACTGTCAAACGGGGGGGTCCTGAAGACTGCTGCGAAAGCATCGCAGGAGCAGGACCAGGTCAGATAAAGCAGGAGACACTAGGGAGGAGCGATTCATTACCACTTTTGCCTTCTCCTTTCTTCACTACATAGCACTGAAGTAGCAGCAGCTGGCGGTGCCACCGTATCTATAGACACGGCAATCACGTGATCCTGGGGACTGCAGGGTTAAATCATAGCTGCTGGGTGTTATCAGATCCAGTACAGCTCTGATCAGACATATTGCCCCACAGGGGATCATTTCCCCTTGTAACTGGGGCTCTTATAGATGCTTGTAACTGAAAAATTATTTTAAAATTAAAAAAAATGCAGAAATGTCTCCCAGAGGTCTTTGATGATCTCATAGGGGACATATAAAATTAAAACACACTCACACACAAAAATTGATAAATATTTAAAAATAAACATTAATATTTCCAAATAAAATTTTAAAAAATCGTTTTTTGCAATAAAAACATCACTATGTTTACCCAGTTTGCCTGAGATTATGAGTATGACTTTGACGTTCTTTCTAGTGTAAACTGCTTGCACAGGTATTTAAGAAGGGTCTGCGCCACATTTGCGACCCTTTTGTGGTGCAGCTGCACTATTCTTCATGTGACACAAATTTCTGCACTGAAGGGAGCGTTCTGGTGCACAGTTGTACCATGCTGCAGATTTATCATGCAAAGTCTGAGAGAAATATATTGCACGCCCCATGTTAGGGGAGATTTATTAGATCTTGAATCCCAGTTTTCTGGCATACAAGTCCTGAAATCGTCACAATTTCTGGCGATTACAACTATTTCCTCCCTTAGAGGAAAATAGATTAGAGACGCATTACGTGGCCTGTGCCTAGTGGAAGAGTTAGTCAGTGCAGGGTGTCTGTACAATAGTTATAATCCTTTGCTATGAACTGCAGTGCAATTCTATGCCAAGTAGGGCCGGTAGAAGACCTGACTCACTGCATATATATATATGGACTAGATATATCTGGCGATGCAAAAGGGGTGGGGTTTACATCACATGCATGTGTATGTTGCGCCGACGTGTGATGTAAGCCCTGTCCCTACCACCATAATAATTCCCCTTAATCATATCTTTGTATTCCTACTACGGTTTGTCATTCACACCATGACTCCACTTTCCTATTATAAAAAGCTGAAATAACGGAGAACCTAGGACTCATTTATCACAGTTGCTGCAGAGAACTAATAGGGTTATGTGACTTGGAACAGGTGCAAGTCTATTACAGAAGGAACACATCTATTATGTAACCTTGGTATCAGTAACTAAAATAGGCTACAATGCAACCTCTGGATGAGGAGAGGTGGAAGCTTTACTTTATGTATTTTATTTAATTCAGGTTTCTGGCAGAGAAGTGTTTTACCAGTATTAAATGGTCACTAACTTCAAAAACCATTAAATAAAAAGTCTAAGGGGCACATGTATCATAGTTTCAGCTAGCCAAATTGTCTAATTTTAGCGACTTTTGCAGTTTTTGCGCCATTTTTGTGACTTTTAACTCTGTCCTTTTCAAGTACGCCTTGGTCTGCACCTTGTGCAGTGTGCCTTATGTATCTATGTTTTCCAGATGTTCCCTGCGACATTTTGCCATTTTTGTGCCATTTTTGTTCCAAATTTGGCGCAATTCTGCACCTGATCCAGGGCAGGTGCAAAGGATTTTTTTGTCATGGACCCGATTTTAACATGTAAATTGGAATGATTTCACGTGCTTTAACTGTTTAACATTTTGCACAGTAATCTCTTTTGTCAAAATTATAAAATTTTAGCATTTTTTAAAAAATTGGTTACTTCTAAGGGTGAGGTCATACGTAGCAGTTTAATTGCATTTTTAATGCATTTTGAAACTAATTACAACAGCTTTGGGGAGGTGATTTGCCTTATTTCATTACTGTTAACATTTGCATTTACAAAACGCAATATAAATGCAATGTTAACGCATGTGTTAAAATTGTGTTTACTATGTGTTTTGTCATTTCAAATTAACTAGACAGGTTACTCCTTTTTGGATTGAACTTGGAGATGGGCGCCACAATAATAGGAGCATTGGGTCTATTGATAAATTACTCAAGCAAATTTTATTAGTTTCAGCGAATACTTGATCCCAGAACAGTTTTATAATGGGTCAGGACCACCAAATGGGATACAAGAAGCCTATGTCAGAGAGGGACCTCCAACACTTCGGACTCACATCAGAAGAGCCCTCGATGAAGACTCATCCTGTGATGCGGGAAGTAAAGCCAGTTAGAATCGTAGCCAGGGATGTAATACGTCAGCTCTTGACGGAACACACAGGTGCCAAGGGAACGAGGTGAGCATTAAGTTTATTCCCCCCAATGGCTAAAAATCTAACAGAGCAATTTGGGACACAGCTGGCCTCTGTTTTTATATAGAGGGCAGCGGTGATTAGAGTCTACAGCTGTGATCCTGCTAGTGCACGGGAAGTAAACACACATCACCGCTAAACCTCTGTATACAGAAAGCATGAGAATGGGAGCGAAGAGGAGGTAAGTATAAGCGCTTTTTATTTTTAGAGCTCCCCAGCTTTATATATAAAAACATCTTACTCCTGGACAACCCTTTTAAATACTACAATGTTTTTAAAGCATGATTCTGCTCATGACAAATAAATTGTGTAATCCCGTATTACCCCTTTAATTTGCATGAAAAACTTAAATAGCTTTCTTTACAGTCCATAAAATAAGCTACATTGTGTTGATATATAACAGAAAATAATGATATGTTGGATCTTTCAGTCCCCTTTTATATTAGTACAGCAATAAATTATAGAATTGGTTGTTTCGAGATGGAACCAAAGGTCATTTCCCCTAGGGTTCCGAGACCTCCCTTCTATGATGTTATACAGTTTAATAATTTCAATATCATTTTATTGCGATTATTTAGGCATGGCTACTTCTGCTATGCTTTAGTAAACATAAAAAAACATATATCTCATCTATCTCATAATTGAAATACATTTATATTTTCTTTGTGACAACATAAAAACATAAAAACATGTGGACAGAATCATTTACAATCATTTACAATGTGTTGGCTTTGTATGCAGAACACGCAAGCAAAACTCTTTAATCATAATATGTCTATTTTGATATCGTATGGATAGCAACTGGGAACTAGCTAGAGGGGAAGGAAGCAATAGATTTTGTTGCCAGTTGTGGTTTCCAGTACATTTTGGTTGAGGGTAACGGAGTGTCGTGTGGAAATTAATGGTTGTATATTTTGCTCAATTAGAATGATTTATAGAAATCATGACAAGTTATAAAAAAGCACCTGTCATGCGAAGAAATCACTAAGCAGATGCGACTCTGTAGCGGATCACTCTGAATACTATGCTAGGAAGGTAAACTATATTGCATATTAATGAATGAATGCACACATAAATGCTACTATGCTTCTGAAAATGGATATTTAGTATCTAGATACTTTCTATTCACTGTAAATAATTAAATAGAACGTAATAGTACATAACCGGTTCTGTGTGTATATTTGTAGTTGCTCCTCAATTATAAATGAGAAAACATGTTGTGCCAGATGCTGAGGATTGATGTTTCTCACATCAAAGACCTATTTACAAATAGCAGACGCCTCAATCCTGTCCGCTACTGTGAAAATGTTGCCATGAAGTGCTGACTGATGAGATATGGACATACATTCTTTGTTATATTTTCTTACTGGGTTGATGGAAACCATATTAGATGACAATTTATAAGATGTAAAAAGAAAGTATACTATATTCATCATCATTTATATTATAAAGGAAATATACAATCAAAACAAAGCATGATCAACCAGGAACACATACCTGTGACTGTGGTAATCTTGAAATATATATATACATATATTGAATATATGTCCATGGCCACCTTTGTTCTAAAATCAACTTTTTAAATTATGCTAATGAGCCAAAAGGTGTGCTGAGACTTCCATTACTGCAGTGAAAATACATCAGACAAATGGAGGGCCAGTGCTAATATAGTAGTGGGGTGTTAAACAGTGTAACATCCTGTGAAGCTATAGCATGGAGGGGAAATGTCCCTTTAGAATGATGGAGACCATTGATAATAAATAAAGATTACCACAGTCACAGGGCCTGGATCTATAAGTACCATATATACTTGAGTATAAGCCGACTGGAGTATAAGCCGAGACCCCTAAGTTTAACACAAAAAACTGGAAAAACCTATTGACTTGAGTTTAAGCTGAGGGTGGGAAATGCATTGGCCACAGTCCCAGTATATAGCCAGCCCCTTGTAGTATATAGCCTGCCAGCCCCCTGTAGTATATAGCCTGCCAGCCCCCTATAGTATATAGCCAGCCTGCCAGCCCCCTGTAGTATATAGCCTGCCCGTAAAAAAGTGCTCACCAATCCGACGGCCCGGGCATCTCCTCTTCTATCTTCATGTGCGTGGTCAGTGCCTCTTCTTTATTCAAGTCGGCGCCAGGTCTGCGACTGCTCCGTGTGCGCGGCTGGGCTGGTACACTCTGTGATGTCAGCAGCTGCGGACATCACAGAGTGCGCCGGCCAGGCCCTGCACATGGACCCGTCAGGGACTTGGCGGTGGCTTGAAGAAAGAAGAGGCGCTGACCACGGAGCTGCCGCGAACCTGACACACACATGAACATAGAAGAGGAGCTACCCGGGCCGTCAATGGTGATCACCAACTTTATTTTTTTTATATACCCGAGTATAAGCTGGGTGGGGAATTTTTCAGCACAAAAATTGTGCTGAAAAACTCGGCTTATACTAAAGTATATACGGTAAGTGTCCCTGGTTTATCATGCTTGATTTTGAATGTGTATTTTCTTTACATTTGTCTGCAGCGCAAACACAGAAGTATTTCTATGGATTCAATAAAATCGATTTGGGTCTCCTTAACATAGATTATGAAAAAAAGGCTGATCCCAGATATGTGTTTGGTATAATGGTTGGTTTATCTGATCATCCACTTATGAAGAAGAAGTACAAATTAAGGAGCCTATAATCATCATTATATATATCCATATATCATGGGATTAAATAAAGAAAAATAATTTGAAAATTGGGTTTTGTTGTGTACTTTATAAATGGGCAGCATCACTTCTGTTTCTTGTAACGCAGTGACATTAACTGAATTGTCCCCTGACCTGGAACATGTGAGTGTTAAATCTCAGCCTGTTTGGATTAGACACTTTTAAGGCAGAAATCAATACTTCCAGTTTGTCCAGCCATGAAAAAAAAGAATGAAAGTCCATGCAGTTAGCGGAGGCATTTCTCACAAATAACTATTTTGAATGGCAGTCAGCGTGTAAGACAGGTGAAGTGCAATATGTTGTGTCAAATATGGCAAACACTGAAGGTTTTAGTAAAAGGTGTATATTTATAAAACTAATCTTAATTTCACAAATACAGTTTCATAACTCTGGTGCGCTGCCTGCACACATTAGGGGGTGGTGGGAACGTGGCACCAACTAACTAAATATAAGGAGCTACACACATGGAATAGCAACCAATTAGAAAATACACGAGAACATGTGTGTAAATATAAGGAGCTACACACATGGAATAGCAACCAATTAGAAAATACACGAGAACATGTGTGTAAATATAAGGAGCTACACACATGGAATAGCAACCAATTAGAAAATACACGAGAACATGTGTGTAAATATAAGGAGCTACACACATGGAAAAGCTACCAATTAGAAAATACACAAGAACATTTGCCTGCACACAGACATCACTAGCTTCCTTTACCAGCTGACAAATAACATTCACACAAAACTACATCTAGCAATTTACCCACCACACACAAGCTATCCAGCCGTAAGGGCCTCATGGTGTTCCCAGCAAAATAACCACATAGGTAAACACAGGACCCTTCTTTTTTTAAAACAATGGTTTTTTAGGTGACATATGCAATTTTATAGCACGCAATTATACAATGCTTTGAAGGTAGTAGTGGATTTCCACTAGGGTTAAAGTGCCTTAGAAGCCTGAAATAATTGTGTAAAAAAAAAATATAATTGTAAAAATTTAAATCAAACCCCTTTCCCTAGAATTAAAATCATCCAAATGTTAGGTATCTACATGTCCCAAATTTTCAACTTTTATTTGCCATTTTTCAATCCATAACTATTTGAATTAAGTGGTCAAAAGTTCATGAAAGTCTGTAATCCAAAATTGATATGAATGAGTCCTTACACATGTCTATACATCGAACTATAAAAGAGTTATTGGCCTAAGAATATGGTAAATCGTTAAAGCTTTTTTTTTTTGTATAAAGATTTTTTTTTAAATGTACTAAAACATACTAAAACAATAAATGTCTCTGTTTAATTCTCTATTATTCCATGTTGTTTAGCTACTTTATAAAGATGAGTATGTATGTATGTATGTCCGCTAAAGGAATCTGCACTGTCACGTTTGCAATCACCAAATTTTGTACAGCCGACGCTTTACAAGTTTACACTTATCAATCACCATATACAGGAGCCATTGTCTGCTGATGCTGTGGCAGTTAGTAGCTAAGCCGTGATTGGTTGCTGTCGCAACACCCCTGCCAATGCATAGGCAGGCTAGTAGTAGACCCTCTCCAGGTCAGGAACTTTTAGGGGAGTCATGAACCCTCTAGGATCTTTTAAGAACTTGGAATATAGTGTAATTGCAGCTGTAGATACAGTCTAGCAAGTCAACAGTTAAGTGGTGTATGTAATTATCCAATGATGTGTCTGTTGATGATGTCAATGATGCCAGCTGGAAGGTGATTGGATAGGTGCTACCACCTGACCAGAGGGAGTATAAAAACCCCCGCTGGGTGGAAGCACATGGTTCAGTCTATTTAGAGTGAGAGACTCCATCTTGGTGTCAGTCTGTCTTCTCAGCAGAGTCAAGAGAGAGAGTGAGCAGCAAACCTTCAGCGCCTCAGGCTTACTGCCTAGCACCAAGGGCAAGTCCGGAGACTTAAGCCCAGAACTGCAGCTTCCACCACTTGGGCTCCATCTGAACCAGCCCAGCCTGATTCTACTACCAGGCTGCATGCATCTTTCCTGCGGACCAACTCTCCATGACCTTTCCAGCGTAAGGAATCTGGTGTTACCCGTTTTGGCCGTTGCCTGCTGTTCAATAAAGAACTGTAAGTTGATTTGCACAACGTTGTCTCCGTCTGATCCCTGGATACGGCTTCTTACCACCATGGGCTTCCCCATCCATTACCCAGGAACTCATCCTACAGACACCTCAGGGGTTGCCCCAAGGAGAAACCATTGCATCAGCCTCTACCTACAAATTGCACACACCACATACTGGAGACCTGACAGGCTGTAGGACAGCCCTCCGGTCCCTATACCAAGTACCGTGACATCAGGCCGCACTAGCCAGCCACTGCAGTATTCTGGACCCGGCTGCCTCCAGGCCACCAAGAAAAGGCTAGGCCCCGATGCGGAATGTTGCACTGTTCTGCCACAGGTCATAAATAGGAGCTCTGAGCTTTGATTGGCTACTATAGGCAATGAGTATAAGACAGCTTATGTGTGCATTCGCATTGTGAGCAAAGCATATTCTTTGTAACATTGCACCCATGGTTTTGTCTGACAAAGGATATTGAAACATTACATCTTGTGGATTATGTTGCAATTTGATGAGTAAATGTATGATCCCCTTGGGAATGTCACACTTAGTCATTTATCCGTAGCGGTTCTGTGAACCTTGTTAAAATCTCTGCTTTGCTAACTGGATTTAATAGCATGACAGAGGCCTGCAATGATGTAAAGTATCTATCACAGACAGTTGCTTCTGTCCTTATGTGAACTTAGCACTCAACAGAAATTTCTACCAACTGTGTAAATACTGTAAATGCATTACTTTTTTCATTCTAACAGCTGAGAACTTATATTAATCATTCAATGATGGAGTATTCTCCTGTTGTCATGGAAACATGGAAAGATCTACACTTCATTTTCCATTATTTCATGTACTGTACTGTTACTTTCATGTTTGTCAGCAGTCAACCTTCTAAAATTGTATTCTGTAGCACCTGAGATATGATGTCATAGCCGATGTGATGAGTAGCACATGAGATATGATGTCATGGCCGATGTGATGAGTAGCACCTGAGATATGATGTCATGACTGATGTGATGAGTAGCACCTGAGATATGATGTCATGAATGATGTGATGAGTAGCACCTGAGATATGATCTCATGGCCGATGTGAGGAGTAGCACCTGAGATACGGTGTCAGGAGCATTATGCTTAATTTACCAACTACTAATAATACAAATTCATAATTTTGACCAACAAAACAGCTAACCCACCAAGTGCATAAAAGTTTACCCTGACACATGCATAATGTCATAATGTTTTTAGGAACCAGCATTACAGAATACCATATTTTGACATTAAAGGGGTTTTGGCATCTTCCCACGAAGACAAGTTTCTTATATGTACTCAGGATAACAGCATAACACATTCTCTAATTCACTGTTATTAACAAAAATACAGCATTTCACAGATATAAGTCCAACCTGTCTCTTTCAGTCCTGGTGTATACAATTTCAGTTGCCCCTAGACATGACCCTATAACTTCTGACTTAGGGTTGGGCCGCTATCTTGGATTTCTGTGTGAGATCCTGCAGCTGAGATTTCTGTATCTTTCTGCTCGAGGCCTGTAGCCACGCCCTCTGCACAGAGCTCAGAGACACTCACTGATCACTTCCTGCCAGCACATCGTGAGTAGAGAGAAACTACAAACTACAAAGAGATTAGTGATCTGGGGGTGGCAGGCACATATCTGTGAGAACACAGATATAGCAGGGCTCACAGTGTAACAGTGTCTGTCAGCCTCTGTGTAATAGAAATCTCATGCATCACATCTCTGATCAGTCTCATCTCTCTTTCTATGTGTCAGAAGCCAGATAAAAGTATATATACACCTGTACCCAGATAATCTAACCACACTGTCACCCCACAGAATTAGATGGAACATAATGGGGCAGATTTACTTACCTGGTCCATTCACGATCCAGCGGCGCGTTCTCTGCGGTGGATTCGGGTCCAGACGGGATTCATTAAGGTAGTTCCTCTGACGTCCACCAGGTGCCGCTGCTGCGCTGAAGTTCCCCGGAATGCCCTGGAATACACCGAGCCGGGCTGAGTGAAGGTAAGTGCAAGCTCCGCGACACTTTTTTTTTTTTTTTTAAATGCGGCGGTTTTTCCGAATCTGTCGGCTTTTCGTTCGGCCACACCCCCGATTTCCGTTGCGTGCATGCCAGTGCCGATGCGCCACAATCCGATCGCGTGCGCCAAAATCCCGGGGCAATTCAGGGGAAATCGGCGCAAATAGGAAATATTCGGGTAACACGTCGGGAAACCGCGAATCGGGCCCTTAGTAAATGACCCCCAATGTGTCTGCTTAGAGAGTTCCTGCCCACACCCTGGGATTTTGCGCTGCCTAGGGAGCCTAGGGAGCAATAGGAGCTAATACAGCAATAAAACTGAGTAAAACTGTAAAGTAAGAGTTAAATGTCCTTTATTTTGTTAACATCCCTAGGGCAGTGATGATGAACCTTTGAGAGACCGAGTGCCAAAACTACAAACAAAATCCACTTATTTACAGGAAGAATGGTGGGTCTAGCAGGAGGACCTCCAAAGACATTGCAGTTCAGTCCACACCTTCTAATTTTACCTGCAGTTCCAAACAGCCAATGAAGTGTTGCTTTAAATTGGGGCTGAGAGCAGAATCTCTTAAGTTGCCTGGGACAGCAGGAAGATTTGGTGGATTTGGTCCTGTTTGGTGAACTCTGTCCTGAGTGCCCACAGAAATGGCTCCGAGTGCCACCTCTGGCACCCGTGCCATAGGTTCGCCACCACTGCCCTAGGGGATTAATATGTGAGAATTTTCTTTCGTGGGAAATATTCTGGATTGAGCAAAATGTATTTAAAAAGCTTTGAAGGAACGTCAAATGTGAGCAGATGTAATTTATCTCGGTCCCAGTGTTCTGCTCTAGAAGTGTTGTAGAATTGGTGCCTGTTGAACAGTATCCGGTCAGCAGTACTAAATAGGTCCTTGTGTTACAGCAGTGTTTCCATGATGATTTGTTATTAATCAGCTATTGGTTGGCACTGACAATTTCAGGATGCCACAGCCTTACCATACAGTGCCATTATGACTAAGTGCCATCTGATCAAGTGCCATGACAATTAAAAATGTCAATCAAATTGATCTTTATTTTCACCTCTCTTCTTCCTCTACAGGTAGATAATTTCACCATCCCTGCTTGCTGTTATTTATCTGAATATGTCTGTGTGATCTGTGCTTTAGCGTGTTACATCAATTTACAATAAATGTCTGGGGAGGAATTATTATAACATTGCAACATTGTAGACCATAAGTAGACGAAAAGAAGCTTATCTCCTGCGGTGGTCCAGAGGGTCCACAGACTCACGGTCCTGACAAATACAACGTTATCATGCTTAATTAGAATCTCTGGAGAGCAGTTATTATCGCCTTTCAAACGGAAAGCTGGCAGAATTTTTTTTTTCCCTGCTGCGCCTCTTGTGCCTTATTTATGAAGTGTCGTGCCACTATTTTCCACCACTCACGACTTGTGAATTTGTTACTTTTCTGGCGCTTTTAGTTTTCTGGCTCCTTTTGTGGCACAGATTTTGGTGGACAATTAAAGCAGCTAAAAGCTGGCCTAGGGAGTTCTATTTCATGAATGGGGAGACATTACTAATCCCGAATCATTAATCCCTTGCACCACAAACTTACGTCTCATTAAAAATTATAGCAGGCTTCCTGATTCCTGCGCCAATCAGCTCTCAATTTAATAAATGCTCTACAATGTCCCTTGATATCCCACACTGGCTCTGCTTCATATGGGGACCTTTCCTGCCAGACCTTGAGGCCCATTATAGTGTTAGAATCTTTGTATCAGTGCATGCTATGGTGGTACTACTAGAAAATAGTCCTACCATGCAGATACTGATACATTTTAGCATAAACACAGGGCACAGTAAGTCTTGAATAATATTCTGTTAGTTTCTATTTCCTTCTTTTAGAAGGGGAAGCCCTGGTGTGTATCTATCTTCCTCCCTGCCGTGACACACTTTGGTTCTTGTCTGCACATCGCTTTTATGAATTTATCTCAATTACAGATGATTAATGAATGAATTCTCAGAGCAGACTACATGCATTCCTCTAGCTGGTGCCTACTGATTCTCACATGGTTACTGGCACACAGACTAATTGTGCAAGCCTTGGGCTACGGGAGGTCTTTATATATTAATGCTGTATTTAGTATATGTTTTTATACTTTATATCAGTTTGTAACACTCATACATATTTAAATTCACAAGAAAATATGATCTCTATATTTGCTGCCTCATCCAAATACAACTTTGCTAGACTATGGTCTAGTGACCAACAACCAGGGTATAAATCAGGTATAAGAAGTAAAATATATACTCGCTGACAGTCATGCATCATTAAAAAAAGGATTTCACATATATATTGTATAATGGATTCCACAGAAGTTACAAGAATTGCACAAAAATCTATGTAAAAATATACTTATATTATTGATTTTACTTGAAAATGTGGAGTCCTTGCTTTGCCCAGTAATGCCCTAGAAGTGGACTCTCACTTTTCACAATCATACTGTCCACTACTGATTTGTTTGAGTTTTGTGTCAAAACTCCACAATTATTATTGCACCAGTATATCAGTAAATGTCTAATGCTGCTGTCTCATTGTATAGGCATCGCCCATACAGGGGTTTACATAGGCCCAAGCCATACAAGGAAAGACAGACATCACCCCTTTAAGTGTTAGTACCAAACCCCTCCCGCCCTTCCACCCGAGATCTGGTGCCATCATATGGCTCTCTGCAAATTTTATGCATACCCTATCGAGTAGCCACATCTGCCAGCTTACTTTTGCGAAACTTCCTGAGAGCTGGATGACGTCAACGGCTCTCCGGCGGAGG
Source organism: Engystomops pustulosus (assembly GCF_040894005.1). Lineage (NCBI taxonomy): Eukaryota > Metazoa > Chordata > Amphibia > Anura > Leptodactylidae > Engystomops > Engystomops pustulosus. The sequence goes on along the minus strand of NC_092415.1, from coordinate 88,955,169 downwards.
GTGGGTGGGAGTGGCTGTAAATAGAAAGCACGGAGGCGTGCATAATTAGGAGATGAAGAAGCGCCGGGCAGTCCGTGTTACATGCACATCATCACATACCGTTATTTAAAGGAAACTTGTGACCTTACTCCTTGCCCACGTAACCCTCAGTATTTCCTTTTTGTGCTTTTTCATTGTATCCAATTACGTCTTTTTCTAAGGGTTTCTGCTGCAGCATTCATGTATAACTTTTATATCAATAGAAACCTAAAGTCAAGAAGGCGGGGAGCTCAACCATGTAGTCAAGCTTCCTCCACCTCCACATGGCTGCTGTGCACTGAGAACACTGCCCTTCAGTGTGACATCATTCTCCCGGGCTTTTGAATATGAGAAGCGCAGTGTGCATACAAGCTTCTGCTACTCATCTCTGCTCAAAAGTGCATGCATTTGCAATTCAAGAAAATCAGATCGGCTACCAAAAACTCACAACCGGAGAACATCAATTATACATGGGGGATTTTCACAACAGAATTTAAAGGGTTAAATCTGTATTATGATGTTCTAGAGCAGCTAAGTAGTGTATTAGAAGGTTCTGTAGCAGCCTCATAGGTGCATATTCGGAGCTTCTGAAGCAGCTGAGGTATGCATTATGAGGTTCTTTCATTTCCATTACTTGGTGGGGGGACGTAAATTTTGAGGTTTGCTCTGTTGTCTAAATTACCTAGAAACAGCAGGTCTACAAATTTATGTCCACTTATGTGTCTAGTGAAATTCAAGTTCAACCTACCTGAAGTCAACAAGTTCTTCCCTAATGCTATTCAAAGAATTATGTCATGATTATAACCAGGCTTCTACAAATAGTATGACGGATAGTTAAACCTTCCCAATTTGGCGAAACTTAAATTTCTATTTCAAAAGAAAAAAATAATTATGCATAAGGATAAATATATCCTTTCCCTTATAAATCTTATTTATTGTGATTCTAACTTTCCACTTAAAGGAACACCCCAGTCACAGCTGATTCATTAAATTATACATTGTGCAGGGCCTTAAGGAAGGAGCATTACTGTGGGTTCTGGAAAGTTTCTAGGAATACAATGAAAATGAGTCATGCTTCTTCCACCATGCCCTGCACCATGTATAATTCAATGACGAAGCTTTGACTGTGAAAACAGCAAAGCTCAGATGTAATGTAATTGATTTATAATACAGTGAGTGAATTACCTGTGGATAGCACAGGTAGGAGACTCGGAGAACATCAAAACAGATTTAGGGAAACACACTTTGTTATGACATAAAAGGTTCAGGGACCCCAGACATTAAAGTTTAATGTAATACATACAATGAAAAAAAAAATTGAGGCAGGATTTTATTTTGAAAACGTATACACAAATCCAAGAAGACTAAACTCAGAAGTATCTTTGCTTTTCTATGATGTGGCGGGATTTTGCCTTTCTGTGGTATGTAGTCTGGCTTCTTTACCAGCACACAGACACCCAAGATGGTGATATCCCCCACATCCAACCCCTTTCACCAAACATTGTAGGTTATTGAATTATAAGAATACGATTTATTTTTGTATCTGATTTATGTGAATATGATTTAATATAATTTGCATATTTCTGCATAGGGTTGTTGCTCCAGGATGGGGTTTGAATGATATTGATGCTGGTTATAAAAGACTAATTATACTTCGAGGAAGGAGCAAGCTGCTCCTAATTGTGATTAGCAGATAGAGGGTCTTCAAAACTAACATATGTGTTCATCTATAATTGCAGAACAGTATCCCAATACTTGAGAATTAAGGCCCCCACCACCTTCTTAATGCTGCTTAGGAGTAGTACTGAAAGAGCCCAAAGTGTAGTCTTGCACAAAATGTTTGCACCTGGGAAAATGGAGATATGAGATACATGAGTCACTAGCTGGGATTGCTGGAGTGTGGATCTCTTATGTGCAGTAATGCCTATGTCCTTTCAAGAGTTATCCCTACACAATGAAGCAGCAGCTATAGAAGTTTACTTTTATTGATGCTATAATAATTGTGCATATCTAGTCCATTGCATAGTAAAGCAGGGGCCAAGCATGCCATTCTCGTAAAATGCAAATTTACTACATTTAATGTAGTATTTTCTGATTAAGAAAAAAAAAATACACACAAAACACATGTAAAGCAAGTATATATTTTACTCCTAGATTCATACCTACTCTGTATACTGTATTCAAGAGCTTCAGTGCTACAAATGTTCACTTACAACTCTTTACCATGTGAAATATTATGTAAATAATAATTTTCAAAAGTAAACTGACAGTATCTGACAGTAAACTATTTTTCTAATGTAAATTTGAGTAATAGCGTTCCTTGTGTCATAGAACACTATAGTTTGAAGCTCTTAGTCCTTAGTGAAGAAGCTACAGCTGTGTTTACTGTTTATTGGCATCTTGGTTTCGGTCTTAGGATAGATTTGGTAACAGGTTTCACTGACTTCACTGACATACTCTATGATGTTTTGAATCTATAGCACTAATGTGAACAAAGTTGAAAAAGATATTAAACATCTGACACCTGCTGGTAACAGTTTTTTTTATAACTCATCTTTATTGCCTTTTTACATTTTTTTTTTTTAAATACATTCCATTTTATAATCGACCCCAACATTCGGTGTCTCTTTTCCACATCACACCAAATTTTTGAATATCTTAACATTTTAACATCATAGTTCTACAATTATATTCAATAATACAAAAGAACCCTCTTCAACCCCACATCTTGACAGCCAATATCAGTAAATTCACCAATTACTCCTTCTGTCTATTACATCGTTCTACATAATAGTGGGAAACACCTCTCCATACATTTACTTCCACATCTCCTCCCATAACATACTCTATAAATTGAGATGCAAGTCTCCATAAATTTCTTACTGCAGGACAGTACCAAAGACAATGCAACAGATCTGCTTTGGACTTGCCACATTTCGGACACTCCTCTCCATATAGCAAATTTCTCTGGAAAGGCTTATTAAAGGCCCAATAGGCCCCAGTAGATATCTTACACTGCATTTCTCTCAATATCTCAGAGGTTGTAACCTTCTGTAAATATTTCCATCCCTTAAACAGTCTTACTCCCACTTCCTCTTTGTTTAATTCTACTCTAAGATCTTTTTCCATTTCTTTGCCAATCTCCGCTCAAACGCATTATCCTCCTTCTGTGTGATGTTCCTTCTAATGCTGGCTATAGATGGATTACCCCTCATGCAAATGTTCTTGCTTTGCACTACCTAGCCACTCCAAATGCTCTGACTTTTTCACTAAGCTTGAAATTTGTAAATACTGTAGAAAATGTGATTCTTCTAGTCTATATTCACATTTCAATTAACTAAATGTGTTCAATCTTTTATGCACCTTTACCACTATATCTGCTACTTTGTTAATTCCTTTTTCCTCCCAACCTTTTAGCCATTTCCTAGGCTTCTTCCACTTATTCTTATCCAAAAACTCAGATGTTTCTACTGGAAATCTTTATTTCCTTCGCAATATCTTCCACACTGCCCTGGTATCCCTCAATAATATAGAACTTTTCCCAGCATTGTCCAAATTTGCTGTTTTTTCATGTTGGAATAATCCCAATGACATGATATACTAAACAGTCCACTAATACCTCCTGTCTGTTTATCCATTAGGACAAGTTAGGCCCCTTTCACACTTGCGTTTTTCACGCGCGTTTTCTGCGCGTGCTTTTGGCGCGCAGAACTTGCATTGCACTCTGACCCATTGTAATCAATGGGTCTTTTCAGACTTGCATTTTTTTTCACGCACACAGGCACTTTTTTTTAACGTGCGTTTAAATCTCGACATGCTCTACTTTTGCAAGTCACGCGCGTGAAAAACGCACCATACAAGTCTATGGAGATGCATCAAAAACGCATTGCACTCTGAGACACTTGCAAGTGCAATGCAAGTGCAATGCGTTTTTCACGCATCAATTGCCATAGAAAAGATAGAGCTCAGTCCTGAGTCCATTTCACACGCATTTTCTGCACGTGAAAAACGCATTGAAATTGCATTGAAAACGCTCGTGAAAAACTGAGACACTGAACAAAATCTGACTGATCTGCAATGCAAGTGTGGAAGGGGCCTTATACAAGCAATATTATACTTCCTCAAGTTTGGAAAGGAAAGTCCCCCATTTATTTGTGGTTTTTGAAAGTGTATCACTGATACTCTACCTTTCTGTTCCTCCACATAAATCTCTGAAAGAGACCATTTAATTTTCTGATATTGTCATGTCTCAATAAAAGGGGAAGATACTGCATTGTGTACACCAGCCTTAGAAAAAACATCATTTTTATTAGATTTTTTTCTCCCAAACAATTATAGGGGCAGGTGCATCCATTTACATACATCTTTGCTAATTCTATCAATGAGTGGTTCATAATTTAAGGAATAAATGGTTGTACCTAACCGTATTCCTAAATATCAAAAATGATCCTTCACTATGTTCTATCCCCATCTTTGGTTCCACCCTATGACTTCATTTTTATCTAGTAACAATACTTGTTTCCCCACATTATCCAAAAATAGTAACATATCATAAGCGAGCAAATTTTCATTTTCAGATGCTTCGTCCCAATTTTATGCCTGCTGGTAACTGTATAAGTGCCCACCATGACATCATCGCAGGGTGCTAATCAATTGCCATGATAGTTGGGAGCCTTTTAAAGGCCCCAATAGCTGTAATTCGCCATTCTATATGCAAGGTGTATTCACTATATACTGCATTACATTTGTATTGCAGTATATTGTAGTGACCAGACCCCCTAGGGGCCTGAAAGAATAGTAAAAAAAAGTTTTAAATTGTTTAAAAAGTATGAAAAAAAATATATAAAAAATTCAAACCCCCCTTTATACAAAAATAAACATAAAAAAGTAAATAAACATTTTAGGTTTCACTGTATCCCAAAATGTTCAATCTCTTAAAGTAATAAAAATGATTATTCCACACTGTCAACACTGTAAGTGAAAAAAATGACACTTTTTTGTCATCTTGCCTTACAAAAATTTTAATAAAAATTGATCAAGAGGTTGCACAGTTGTCCAAATTGTATAATTGAAAACATCAACCCATCCCACAAAAAAATGATGTCTTAGACAGCTCTGTACACCAAAGTATGAAAATGCAACAGGTGCCAGAATATGGCGTTTTTTTAATGCTAAGTTTTAAAAAATAAAATTTAAGACATAAAAAAACTATATAAATTTGGAAGCTCTATGATCGTACTGAGCCAAAGCATAAAGGGAAGTGTCTGGACTGTTTAGTGAAAGCCTATTACAAAATAGTGCATCTGAACTTTTTTGCCAATTCCCCCAGATTTGGAAATTCTTCCAGGTTCCCAGTACATAGCACAGAATATTGAACAGTGCCATTATAAAGTACAATTTGTGCCAAATTTCTGTACACAGAAATATCAAAATATATGTGTACATATATGTATATTCTGGAAAGAGGAGAATGAAAAACAAATACAAAAACCTGAAAAACTCACAGTTGCAAGGGGATAAGGCTTTTTCGGGGTATAGGAATTCCTCTTTAAGGCTTCTGTTGCCTTAAATGCAATAATTCTGTTATTTCCAAACATCTATTTCCATACCTAGTGATAAGTAAACACTGCTTCCTCAAGTTTGAGTCGGTTATGCATTTTATTTGTCCGAAAAACACCAAAACGAATTAACCAAAATGAATTATTCATTTAAGTCTTAACAATGGGCTGCAATGCCAATTCATGACACATAATTTATGTCCCAGCAAAAAGTGCAGGAACATCTCTCCTTCAGTAGCTTTATGCACGACAAGCCTGTCTACTGCAATGCAGGCACGCTGCTTACTGAGCACATGGAGAAAATACAATCTTTACAGACCAAGACTTTCTTTTCAACACCTAAAGGATACAAAAATTAAGTTTTCTTCCCAAAATCAGATCTGCAGAATAAATCTATTTGGCTGCCTTGCTTAGCAATTAAATACATTATTTTGCCCAGCCGATTTGTTCTCATTGTTACAATCCAGGCGCCAAACTTCACTCCCAATAAATTGTTAGTCCTCATGGATTCACACAGATAAACACACATTCACATTTTGAGATGAGCGCTGGCAGGTGTTTTGGTCAGGTTACATATGGTCTGTGTCCAAACACTAACAAGCAATTATTCCTCATTGTGATAAAATATATAACGAAATTCATCTCGAGAGAGCAGATAGCGCTTAACCCAATGAGTCATGCGGGTAATAATATGTCCCTGTCATGTTCACTATTGTACAAATAAAGCACAGAGTGGGAGGAAGTACAGATTTTCCTTTTCCTTTAGAGCTCTATATCTGTTGTAATTCTGACATTGTGTACTGCTCCGCATTGTGATGACCGACTAATATGATGTCACCATTGAAAGCCCTGTCAAGTGTATTTTGGGCACAATAATGCTAGCATTGCCTTGGAATGTGCAAAGCTGATTGGCAGTTCCTTGCTAATGTGTAAAGAACAGCATTCAGTCTCACAGAGCTATGACGCACAGCAATGAAACGTGGGTTATTTTTAAGCTTTACAGTAAGAAAGAAAAATCAGCCTGCCAGTCACAGATTACTCACAAAGCCAAGTGCAGTACATGTTGCTATTGGTGTAATCATTTCAATGCCCTAACTTATTTCTGCATTGCCCATACATAGTTGGCACATGCTAGTGTATTAGTGTGCCATGCTATCAGCCAGTCCGTCAGTCTATGGCATGATACTCTAAACAGTACTTGAGGCAGAGCATAGCTGGAAATCAAAAGCTCAATAGCTGCCAAATGGAATGAAACTAAGTATTTACCTGAGATAATTATCCAACAGGTCTCTAGTCATAACTGGTACCTAGTCTCCTAGATCCGGTGTGAGGTAGGAGCTGGCGTGAGGAGCAGAAAACGTGCTAAGCCATTTCTGATCAATGCTCTGATCTTTCTGCAATCCCTGCAGAGCTGCAGCACACTCCTGCCTGGCTGTCACTGCCTTCATTCAGGCTGCTGAGCATTCACAGAACCACTTATTGGAAGAATTTGCATTGTCACCAAGTGCTAGATATGTCATAAAGTATGGGCTATGCAAAGCCAATGGGCTTCTAGAGGGATTTTTATAATGAAATTGCAGCTATACTTCTTTTTCAGTCAGGTTGTTGTGGTAATGAGAGAATAACACAAGAGTATTTCATACGGTTACTGGCCAAAAGGCAGAAGTACTCATTCCGGTCTGGGTCACACAGGCACAGAATCTGTTTGAATGAAATTTCCATACAGTGGACTAAATAAACAGGATTGCAAGTTACACAGGGCGTGTATGTCACTCATAACTCCATATACTCCTTATTGGTAAAGTATATCTTATACATACACAACTGTAGGCCTCATGATGAAATCTGATGACATTTATTTCATAAACACATGTTATTAGCATTATGAAACATGATGTGCACATAATATACTATACTTAACATGAATGAAATAACTTTTCATATGACATTGTCTAAATAATAGTGCGACCATACTACACTGCAAAGCTAATAAACTGTACAGGCACTAAGTTATACCACCACACAATCCCTGAGTACATACTATCATACGGTGACCAAATGACCAAAGTCCAAACTCCGAACAGCCTAATACAATGGGGAACATTTATTAAGAATGTAGGAAACTGCACTAAAAGTGCTCAGCACAAGTGTAATGCTGGGTGTGACAGATTCATTAAAGGAAATCTACCACCAGAATCAAGGATTGTAAACCAAGCACAATTACATGCAGGTGTATGTCCCCCTGGCAGGATCCGCTCTTCTTAAAGCTTCTTATATCTTTGTTTTTAAGAAAAAAAGGCTTTTCATATTATGCAAATGAGCCTGATGGGTTCCAGGCTCCTTTAACATCTATGGAGCCCAGAGCACCTCAGGCTCATTTGCAGAATTTTAAAAGCCTTTTTTTGTAAAATACCAGGGCATAAGAAGCTAAAATAAGAGCACATCCTGCGAGAGGGAGTCTACAGCAGGATGGCATTGTTCTTGGTTTACAACCTTCATACTGGTGGTAGATGTCCTTTAACATGCAGAAATCATGAATCCGGTGCTTCCCTGCACTGGCCCCATGTTTGCATGTTAGATGTGTTGCATGGTCCGACTGAGCACCAGAACGCCCCCTAATTTGTGTTGCATGATGCCTAGTGCAGCTGCACCACAAAACCGCCGCGTGCGACACATTTGTGGTACAGACACTTCTTAAATACATGTGCAAGCAGTTTACACCTAAAAGAACATGCTAAGTCCTTAGTAAATGTGCCCCAATATTTACTACTGCTAGACAATCAGTATTAAGTGGAAGTCATAAGCTTCAAGTGCTAGACCAGTGATGATGAACCTATGGCCCGGGTGCCCTCCTTGTGGGCACCCAGGCCATCACCCCAGCACAGAGTTTCCAGACAGGACTCAAAACTCCTAATGTCCCTGGCCTCCCAGGATATGCTGTGACCAGTGCTATTTTAAAGCTACACATGCTTAGCAGCCTGGACTATAAGAGGAGCAAGGAGGTGCAGACAAGGCTGCTTAATTATTGCAGCTCCTGCTCTGGGCCCCGCATTTCTTCCTGTTCAGGGGGCCCTGGAAGGAATCTACAATGATAATCTGAATTTCTCCTCTTTCTTGAAATGGTTTTTGTGCCCTCAGGACGCTGATACAATTAAAAGCTTTGACAAAACAGGGAGCAACATGTTACCACTTAAATTGCAATGTTGGCACTTTGCATTCAAATAAGTAGGTTTGGTTCTAGTTTGGGCACTCGGGCTCTAAAAGGTTCACCATCACTGTGCTAGACCATCAGTAGTATTCCCTTCAGTGCAGATGCACCATTTGCAATCAAACAGTTCAGACGTGGGTGAAGTGAATCAGGGCGACTTTAACATGTGGCTCTTATGCCATGTACTTGAAGCTTAACCCATTCATGACTGAGGTTTATTGGTGCCTGAATGTCATCATTCCATCACCCTTTCCCATGTTCAGCTACAGATGCAGAGGGTGCAAAGTGAAAGTAAAAAGTCTTTCCTGCAGCTGCTTCTACATTCTGCCTTCTGCTGGCAGGCTGGAGCGGGACACATTTTAACCTCCTTTACCAGAGCCCAAGACACACAATTCTGGTGTCATATTAAACATAGTCTCTCCTTTTTATAACATCTACTTTTAAAGTTACAATAGGAAATAGAAAGCTGTACGTACAAATTTAGTGGGGAGGACTCTCCAGTTTAATATGGCACCAAAATTGTGTTTCTAGGGGCCAGGGTTACGGAGATATAGCCATTTAAAGTTGCCCATTGTCATGACAAATATAAATGTCCTTTCTGCACAGGGCTGCCTGGGTTAAAGGCAACTTGTTACATGAAAATGCTGTCTGATCTGCACACAGCATGCTTGAGACGAAAGAAGCTGAGCAAACTGAAATATAGTTTTGTGAAATAGGATTCAGTATAACTTTTTATTTAACCAATTATCTCTCCGCTGAAAGGTCAGGGGAGCAGTCCTAATGATCTAGACACCCCCTCCATGATTTTGCACATAGTGATAGCTATCAATCACTAATAGGACTACCTCTTTGACTTCTCAAAATATAAAGAGCAGATATATAAATGGATAAATGACAGGTTAAACTACAGTTTTTACCACAAAACAGTTTAAAGTATGAATGGCTTAACCAGCTCTATAACATCTTGCTTATAGAGATAGAAAGAAACACAGGTGGCGCCCCTAGTGCAATATGTTACTTAGAATTACTTAGAAGTGTTGTATTGGGACTGTGATATCTGCTCACCTTAAGGCTCCATGTGTCATATGCGTTAAAGCAGATATCAGAGGTTCAGTCTTTTCCTCGGTTATCATGGATTGGGTGTGCTGCGTCTTCCCGGGATCCGGATAGGGAAATCACATAGGTTTGGTAATGAAAAATAAACTGGTTGGTGTAAGATGTACAGCAAGTTCATGTGATGATAGGTTGAAGATTTTTATTTTTTGTTGTTCGTTGGATCTAGTTAGTAAATTTTCTTTTTATTTTTGTTTACGGTTTGTTTTCAGTTACGTTTTCCTCCTCTTTTCCCTCTGGTCTTTCTTTTCTTTTGGTTCTGGTTGTCCAGACCCTAACTTCTAGTGGCTTGAACGAACTGATTGAACGGACTTAAAATAATAAGAGCAAATAATACTCCACACCCCCCCTAATCTACCAATCTTTAAAGGGCACCTACCACCACGAATCTACCTGTAAAGGTAGATCGGGTGGTAGGTGGATGTATGGGACGTGAGGATAGCCCTTTTTAGAGCTAATCCTCACGTCCCCGCTAGCCTAGCATAAACTTTATTGCCCTAATATGTTAATTTAATTAAGCGGCTACCGGGGCGTGGAGTAGCCGGACACGAGGCTACACGGCGCGGCTACTCCACGCCCCAGTAGCTGCTTTCCCCCGCCTACCCTGTGATCTTCGGCGCGCAGCTCCTGGCAGCTGCGCGCCCTCGTCCGAGAAGCCGGAGTTCTGCGCATGCGCAGTAACTCCGGCCTCGTTCCCGAGATCGCGCATCTTGGCCGGAGTTACTGCGCATGCGCAGAACTCCGGCTTCTCGGACAAGGGCGCGCAGCTGCCAGGAGCTGCGCGCCGAAGATCACAGGGTAGGCGGGGGAAAGCAGCTACTGGGGCGTGGAGTAGCCGCGCCGTGTAGCCTCGTGTCCGGCTACTCCACGCCCCGGTAGCCGCTTAATTAAATTAACATATTAGGGCAATAAAGTTTATGCTAGGCTAGCGGGGACGTGAGGATTAGCTCTAAAAAGGGCTATCCTCACGTCCCATACATCCACCTACCACCCGATCTACCTTTATAGGTAGATTCGTGGTGGTAGGTTCCCTTTAAAGAATTCCTTACATATTCTGGTTATATTCCACACAGTTATCAGCCTGTAGACTCTGGATTCATTCTTCACCCCTGTGTTCATGACTCTTCATTTGTTCTTAATAATTACATTAATAATGTAATTAATTTTATTAATAAATGTAAGTTTTAATAAGGTGATTTTAAGTGCATACATCAAGACAAATATGGTATTACTGTTTATTTGTATTTATTTATTATTTTTTACTTTACATCATATTTTCATTTTACCAATTATTTATACACAACATTATTACCATTCATCTATGAACCCACTCATCTACCTCACCAACATCTCTTACATTTCTGTCATCTTCCTAACCGCTGCACACCCACTGCATATCCATTCATACCTCTGTACATCCATCATATCTCCTCTCCTTCATCCAATACTCGCCACTCATACCTAATCATTATTTTAACATAATCATATTACACATCATTCGTCCATTCTCATATATATTCATATTTCCACATATATCCATATACCCATTTTCATTCATATATCCATACATTCCCACAACCCCACATCGCCCATCAAATACCCACCATATATATCTAATTACTTATACTCTTAAGACAGTCTCCATTAATTTTTCCTCACTATACATTACCCTATATCTGCGCCCATAACAAACACACATCCCGACATTATCACCTAACTCCCCAGTATTAGTGCCTTCACTGCGCCTGCGTCCCAACACTTCCTACTAGCGATCTATACACCTACTGTGCATGTGCCTAGTTTCACTATTCTCCCTGCGTGCTTAAAAGCATTCCAGATCACTGACAGCCATCTAACTCTGGATCAAGTAAGTTCCTATGTACCCCTTCCATATATTATTACATTTCAGACCTCAAATCCACTCATTTGGACCCACTTTTATTCTCCACTAGCTATTCTCCTGTTGATCTAGATATGGCCTCCTGCTGATCCCTAACATCTCTGCTAAATCCTCATAGATACACGTGTATATATATATGTACATTTTATTATTTTGTTTAGTACCTTTTACGGACCTTATGAAGGGGGTGGACCACCCCCGAAACATATAGTCCATTAACCATACGAATAAAATTCCCAACCTAAGCAGTTTGTGTCGGATCAACCTTAATTCGGGGCATCGCGTCTTAAACCAACCCGTTTTTTTTATTACCAAACCTATGTGATCTTGCATATAGATCAGACTTAATTTTTCCCTTAACAAAAAGCATATATCAAAAGAGCAGATTTTAATAGTAAACTTTGTAATGTAAATAAATTATATTCCTATGTCCTTATTTTCCCCTGCTTATCTTCAGTATTTAAGCAGTTTGTGTAAATCAGCTTTCTATCTTTTACACTACTGACAACTCATAGATAAAGGAGCATGATAAAGTCCCTGGAAATACTTATCTCCATAGAGAGCTGATTTAACAAGGGGAATATACTGTAGGTATAAAAAACTTACTTTTTAGTTTGCTTTTTGTATTACTGTGATTTGTATGCACTGGAGAAGCCGAAAAAAAGCCACAGAGTGGCAGTTAAAGTATATTACAAGTTTACTTTTATCATCTTCTCTAATTATTTCTGCAATAAAAAGATTTCTTCAAAGGTTTAGCTATGCTTTATAACATGTTTTAAATAAAAATGCTTTTAGAAAAAGCATTAAACAGTGTTGTTATTCCTTTAACATGATATATGGTTGTAGATTGAATATGTAGCACTTTAGCCCCTGTAGGCACTGTTCCTATGAATTTCAACTTTCACTTCAGTTTATTATTTACAGTATATACTCGAGTATAAGCCGACCCAAGTATAAGCCAAGACCCCTAATTTTAATACAGAAAGCTGGAAAAACCTATTGACTCGAGTATTAGCCGTGGGTGGGAAATGCATTGGTCACAGCCTCCGCAGTATGTAGCATGCCAGCCTCTGTAGTATAGTATACAGCCAGCCCCCATTAGTATATAGCCTGCCAGTCCCCTGTAGTATATAGCCAGCCCCCTGTAGTAATTAGCCAGCCAGCCCCCTGTAGTATATAGCCAGCCAGCCCCCTGTAGTATATAGCCTGCCAGCCCCCTGTAGTATATAGCTTTCCAGCCCTGTAATATATAGCCATCCCGTAAAAAAATAAACTCTGTACTCACCATTCCGATAGACCAGACAGCTCCTCTTCTATCTTCATGTTCACGGACCTGCTGTGAACATGAAGATAGAAGAGGAGCTGCTTGGGCCGTCAGAATGGTGAGTACTGAGTTTATTTTTTTATATACCCGAGTATAAGCAGAGTGGGGAATTTTCAGCACAAAAATTGTGCCGAAAAACTTGGCTTATACTCGAGTATATATGGTAGATAAAAACTGTTGTTGGAAAACATACTAATAAATAATATATATTGAAAAGTATCAATATTTTTCTTAATAATGAAATAGCAAAGCAGGTCATCTAGCTTCATCTTTAGAAAACAGTAACCACACTCATCAATTAAATTCTACTACATTTGCAACATAAGCATCACTACTTATCTTAATATACCCACTTAATCATTCACTAAAACTTCATAAAATATGTAACCAAGAATATATGAGTAGTGTAACCACAAGATGCTGAGAGAATCATTACCATGCTGGTTTTATGCTAATGACATTGCCAGTGTGCACTTAACATAACACACTAAATATATAACAGCACAAATAATGTGCTGCTAATATTCCTTTTTCTTGGCTAGGAGCCAAAAAGAAAGAGTTATCATGAGGGGCACAGAAATGTGTAGAGTATGCAAACACCCACCGGTAACACACTGCTATGTTAACCCTTTGATGGTTCAAAGCTGCCAATGGCAGTAAAAAGCTGGGGGTGTGTGGGTGCTGCCATCGTCGCTTAGATCATCACTCCCTGTGACATTATCGGGGAGCAGAATGACACCTGAGACTGAAACCGGAGACTGACCGATTTCATGATAAGAGGGAAGAAATTTGGAGGTGCGTATACTTTTTAAAATAATTTATATATAAAATATGTTATCTACAAGGATAAACCCTTCAACTGTGGCCTGCGATACTACTTGGCTTATGATTATTATAATAAATGTCTTACAGCAAACTTGCTTGTTAACTACCTAATTACCTATTTTCTTCAAGTTCAGAATACACAAATCTGAAAATAAATAGTAAAATAGTAATATAGTTCACAGATGATTATTCACACATCTCTGACTTATACAATCTTAGATGAAAATTGCTGAAAAACAGAAGAAAATTGCTGGATCTGTCAGCATTTCTGCAAGCACTAGAGGCAATATAATGATACATTTGGTGATTTTTTTTAGAATTAAAAGATATACATTTTACTGGGTGTCATAACAAGTTTAACAGATGCACCCCTGAGAATTATGCATCATCTCCTGTACTGCATGACTGTCAAAACTAGCCCTGTCATATTACAGCATATGGGGATTATAATCCGTAATCATGTTGTAGTACATGCCGTTCAGAGGAAACAAATGTTGCATCCAAACAACCTGCCACTTTCATTTGGTGATGTAAAATATATGGTGGATTTCCACAACCTACAAATACATTCTACACTCTAAAATGCAGATCATTCCATCATAAATAGACATTATAGCCCAAATGTATGCTGCATGGCTGACACTAATAATCTGAATATAATAAACATTATGAAGAATCCCCAATGACTATATATGGGGTTTATTCATGCAGACAGTGTTTTTATTCTTTTAAGAAACGTCAATGTTAAGGCACAATAAGAAATTTTGCAATTACATGAAACTAAGTAATAGTGTTAATTCACTGTAAATAAAACTGGACAGTGCCACACATGCTCATTAGAGAAGAGCAGTTACTGACCATAAGTGGAAATTTATGTAACCCATAACAATAGTAGGTATCAGCTGTAAAGTGCAGGGTTCCCCAAAATTAATGAGTTACTTGCTTTAAATCAGGTTGTTTTATCGATGGAACTGGTATAAAAAAAGATATTTTCAAACAATTACCTTAAAGAGCAGAACTACTATTTGATACTATATGGGCTATGTAAGAGTGGAACATTTGTATGTCTCACATGGCTCCATACAACGTTGAATGGCTTATCTGACTTAAATTATGGAGGTGGGTTTATCTGGAAACATTGTGAATAAATGTACATTTATTAGTAACCACAGAGTTACTACAGTTTGTAATGGAACAAGACAAATATCTATACTTTGGTATGCCTTAGAACAAAATCTGAGGCCTACAGTATGTAGTTATAGTAAGCTACTAACAAACCAACTCTGAGTAGTAGCTGCTGTTGGTGCCTCTCCTTATATCTGGTATATCATCATAAACTAATATATATATATATATATATATATATATATATATATATATACACACATATATTATACAGTTTATATATAAACATATGTATACATGTCATTACATGATTGTAATGCAATGTATACATATGCAATGTACTGTGTAGGTTTTCTCTTTTCCTTTTTTTTAATTGATCTTCGTTAATAATGAAACTTTCAAAGATAAAAATAAATTCTTATAATTCTATAAATATATTATTGGCGCCACCTCCACGCCACCTCTATGCCAAGTGGGTGTAGAACAGTCCCGCCGACACAGTGAAGCGCTGGCTCCTGCCGGGATTTAACAGAGTTTCCAGGAGGTGGGGAACATCATATCTATCTATTATGATTTGTAAAGTGCTATGGAATATAAGGGTGCTATATAAATAAAGATTATTATTTTCTATATATCCTTATATCTATCCTTCTTCACGAGATCTAGTTTGCATCTGTCATTTAGCAGCGAGGAAGTAAAGGTCTTCAATAACACAATTATTTATTTTTACTATGCCTTACTTAAAATAATGTAGTGTGTAGCCATTTAAAGGGGTTGTCCCACCAAAGAGAACACTCATCCCCACCAGGTATGTCAGGTGATGCGAATGAAACTGCTGGGTTCCAAAGCAACATGAACAGTAGAGCGAAGCTTCAATGCAGATTCCATGAAATGTCAGACCAAATAGCAAAACTGATTTTCAGAAGGAGAAATATCTATAGAAATACTACCAGTAGTTATTATACCATTACACTGTTCACAGACATTAACATATGACCACATCCCAGGGAGCATTCTGGGCATTTTATAATTAAGGAGCTCACTTGGAAGGAAATCATACACGTACTGTATATAGTATTTCAAATTTGCACTACACTCGTATTTTTAGTTGATACTAAACTAAAAATATAATGGAAAAATCTTATTTTAGCCAAGCAATATGTTTTCCCATCAGTGATAACCAATTAATTTCAGTACTGTAGACCTACAGAGTATGGTTAATGATCAAACAATAGCTGAGATTGTAGAGCTGTGTGAGGTTTCCATGAAAATGGTGTACTTTTTCAATTTTAGGTCATTAGGAAGCTTGCAAAGTGTTTTTTTATTTATTTTAGTGACGGCAAGCTGTTATTTTTTCAGACAATAATGACTTAAAAATAGCAAGTGAGTAGGAGGAAAAACCTGTAGAAAAATACTACACAGCAGGACACTGATTAGAAAAAATAGTATGTACCAGAGATTTTGTTTTCCCTTCACATTCTTTAGTCATCACTTAATCCAACTACTTCCTTAGAAAGAAAATCTGCCCATATGTATATTGGAATTTATGGCTATGACAGAACTCCTTTATTTGACTCATAGGCCTACATTTACTAAGGCTCTTGCACCTTACTGCTACAAATTTCCTTCTTTGACATCAATTTTCAAACAATAGGTTGTTGTGGCAAAAACCTTCAACATAAACCATCCACCAGTCACATGATCTGTGCTGATAGTCTCTTAACTGAGACCTCATGGATTAAAATATTTCTGCAGTCTATGCTGTGTATGTTTAATCCAGTCCTGTGTAGTTACTTCAACTTTGTTGTCCCTGTGTATTAAGGCTAATAATCCAGGATAATTTAATTCCTTAGATCTCAGCCACATGACCGCAAACGAGGGTCGTGAGGTAGCAGCACAAAATGTCCTACCGCACCGTGACCATGAGGGGCTGCCAAGCAGCAAGTTCTGAAACAGTTCCGATCCTGCAAGGATTTGCTGCACGGCCAAGCACTTGGAATGGACATGGGCGGGTGAGTGAAACTCACCACTCCCATGTTTGCCGGGAAGCGAACAATGGAATACGACCCTTTGTTTGCGGCATTGATTTTGCGCATGGCTGTCTTTTCTAGTTTCATTTGGTTTTGTTTCCCTTTTATTTATATCCAGATCCCAATATTCCAGACCAAGTTGCTCATGTTAGGATCAGTACTGTAAATTCTATTAATTCCGCATTTAGGGAATATAGGGGAAGATGCAGGGAAAGCAAGTGTCAGTTTTTGTCTGTCAAAGCATCTTTTTACCACAACTGAGACACTGTTAGTACCAAAATGGGTTAGATATAGTCTATACTAAATCTAGTCCTTGCATCTTGAGAGGAGCTAATTTTGTCACACACAAAATTAATAATTTTGGCAACTAAAACATTTGCTTCAAGCATCTGTATACAGCAAACTTCTGCATCATATCCAAATAATTCTTCTATTAGATATTTGATAACGATTTTTGTATCTACATACATTTTTGCAACAAATATGTTGTATATGTAGTATATGATTTGTAGAGGTTTCTATCAGTGATTGACAGCTTCACCTGTATTAATTTGCATACAGAGATAATCACTGAATAGGACCTACCATTGGACTCTATTACATGATGAATGAATATTATTATGCTTCATTAACCCGATGGACCCCCTTCTTGACGAAACACACAAATGTCATTGTATTATGCTCCTCTTATGCTCTACTCCTATGACCTGAAAGCAAGGACATATATGAAATAGGTAATGAACATTATTTAACAGCAAGCCAATTCTTGTCATGGCTTCCACCCACAAACAACAGGGAATTCACAGTGGGTATCTACATTCTTAAAAAGTGGCTAAAGAGCACAAGTATCTCTGGAATCGAAGACTACAAAAATGCTACAGAAATTTGAGAGTTAACCAGCAATTGCCTTCTAGTCTAGATTGTATTACAGAAAAGCATATGTACGGTAGTATGTAACCAAATAATAATAATCCCTTTATTTATGTGGTGCCAATATATTCCGCAGCACTACACTGAGCGAGCCGAATCAGCCCCTGTCCCCATGGTGGCTCACGATCTAAGCAACCTACCAGTATGTTTTGGAGCATGGGTGAAAACAAATCGCTTGGTGGGGACCCCCTACATTCCTAAAAAGCTTGGTTCTGGTACATATATGGGCAATAAATATCAAACCATTAAAAAAATTTAACTTGTGAAGTTTGGTCCATGGTAGTCTTCTCAGGACCCCCATTGCTCAGCATATTCTGGCAGCCTGAGGGCTGTTATTCCTACAATAGAAGCATGCAGAATCAACTGAATGGTGGGATTCCTAAATGTTGGACCTTCACTAATTTAATATTAATGGCATATCCTTTGGATAGGTCATCAATATTATTAAGCTGGAAAACTACTTCAAGTTAAATCTGCATTTATAAACTAATGCTTAATAAACTGATAAATTGACAACAAAGGAATAAAAGCCCATTTTGTAAAATTCATTCAGTCAAAGTCTTTTTACTGCAATGTACATTTTTTGTGTGTGAAATGATCTATTTTATAATAAAATACTAAATAGCTTGTGGAGTGGAATGTGCCAAGATGAAGGTCTGCTTTATACCAATTACCTCCTGAGAAATCAGATCATAGCTTGGTGCTGATCTGCAAATGAAATCTACATTTCATCAGATATGAGAATGAGGCATTTCTTATCTCGCAGTAAATTAATAGCATAAGCATTCAACTGTGTAGAGACAGTATGTTCTACTGTGATTATATGTAACAGAACATCTGAAAGACTTTGTTAATAAGTCATGAAGCCAATAAAAGTATTACACAAAATCTTAGATACACTTTAAATAATATAGGAAAAATTTCTGAACATTCATAAACTGCTAGATATTAAGCGACGATTTATTGTCCTCTAAGTTGTCTTCCTTACACAAACAAATATTTGATGTCATGTTTTGTTTCACTGTTTTTTCACTATATCCCATAGAAATTATTTTCCAACTTCAAGTGGATAGCAAATTAAAATTCTACCATAATAATTAAATAGGTGAAACTTTAAAGAACAGGTAGCCAAATATATTTTTGTCAGTTATTCAAACACATTGCTACATGTGAACAGCAATATGTTTGAGTCTCTTACTCCAAGAGAAGTCAGTTTTTTCCACAGCTAAAGTATAGATTGTTTTGCAGAACAAAAACAGATTTGTTTACCAGTCAAGCAGAAAGCTTGACCTTTAGAATGACAGGTGCTGTCTAGAAAGTTGTTTAAAATCTTGCTGCTATAGAAAATTATGGAGACTCTATGCTTGGTCATTGTTTTTGTACTGAAATGTAACCACTCCTACCCTGGTAGAAGTTAGTAAGGAGAGCAATCCCAGTTCTTAGTGTCTTGCAGTTAGGGTATAGATTTTGGAGAAAAAGACTGCCAGTCTACCTGAGCAACCAGAAGAAGAGGATACTCTGCCATAGACCGTAGGTTCTTAGCCTTTGACCAGGGTGTCAGCCTTCTGAGAAAGAGAGAGACAGCTAGCCTAGGCCTTTCCTCCGAATAGAACCCTTCTTCTCCCAGGGAGGAGATTGAAGAAGTCAGCCCTATGTTTTGTTTGTATTGCTTTGTTCCTGAATTCCTTCAGTAAAGAAAGTAACTGTTCACTGCAGACCCTGACTCTCTAGACTTACTTCCCATTTGTGCGCACCATGCCTTACCAACCCTTCCTGAGAGCAGCAACACATGGTGACACCTCAGCAGTGTCTGGCATAATCTTGCAGCCACCCCTAACCCGGACACTGCACTTGCACCTTCTTCACTCACGTAGACACTGCATTCCCACTGTTGCCAGGGGCTGATAGAGGGAGGTTATGTAAGGTGCAGATTCTTATTTTACCAAGTGAATGATATTAAGTCAACATTTATTGAACATGTTTCCCCTTCAAAATAAAATTCATCTGTTCAGTTCATGTCTTTCACCTGTTTAATTAAGAACATGCACCTAAACCACATCAAAACCGCTTATATTATAATCCACTACTGTACAACACTATTGCCAAGAAGAGGAATAAGAAATAATCCTAAATCAATATAGAGTTAAATTGTCTTAAAGAGGACCTGTCACCCCATTTATCAGCACTAGGAGCTGCTAGTGCTTGATCAAACGCCGCAGTGTTAGAGTGATAGCGGGGGGGGGGGGGGGGGGGTTCCAGTAACGCTATCACTCTAACACTGGGGCGTTTGATCGTTCACTAGGAGCTGCTTACTTTAGTGCCGATAAATGGGGTGACAGGTCCTCTTTAAAAGGTTGTTCCAAATAACAAGTATCATTATACGGCTCAGGAATGGGGACCTCGTCCCATACATGCACATATAAATATAGACTGCTTATATGGCATAAAATCAGTGGAAAACATACTGTAATACAAATATTACATTTCTCATTTCTTTTTTTTGTGCACATTCCAATTTAATTTATTTTGCTTGTTACAAACATGATAGTCCAGTGCCTGGAGGTAGTGGTGGCAGACAGCGTTTAATCTACTTGCTAATAAATGTACATCATGTTCCTTCCATTTATAAGGAAAATTAATGAGAAAATGCAACTGCTGCAAAAGTATCTTCAATATGACAGCACACATTTTTGTTCTGTATTGAGAATGAGAAGACAAATGAGGATTTTATGGAAAAACTAAGGCCTTATTCATATGTTGCACGCTTGGTAATTTTTTTGCAACAGAACTGTATATTGAAACAGTGGATGCAGAAAATCCCCAAGAAATATAAAGCATTTTATATATATACATATATATGTGATCTAGGCTTTGTTGTGGTTACAAATCACTGAGCTAATTTGAATTGTGTGAATAAGCCCTAATAATGCTGATGTTCTACATCTGCTAAGAGCCATTTTTAACATAGAAAGGGACGTTTGACCACCCGGGGTCCCGGTCATTTGATGCAGGTAGGTATGTTTACTATGAGAATTGATAGCATCTGTGGATGTTATTGATAACAAGAATACTGTACAGGACTGCTGCTATGAGCTCCTGTGCTGTGACCTCTCTATGATACAGCGTGCAATGATGCATCACGCTGCGGTCACCAGAAGCTGGTGGTCGGCAGCATAAATTTACATAAATTTATGACAGTGGGCTTAATGTTTCTGAATTCACTACAGGAAGCATGATAGGGTAGAGGTATCCATCTGTGCATACCAGAACTCTGGAGTAATTTTCATTTGCATATATGCATATATATTTGCCTATATGCGCCACATATATTGAAGGTTTTGGGCCATTTATAAAGAAATTTTTGCATGTCCTTGGCAAAAAGGGGACGTAATCTCACAGGAAATAGCCATAGGCCAGAAAATTCAATATTCTGGAGCAGCAAACTTAACCAACATATACGAGTAGGAAGTACAATGTAGGACTTACCTGTCTTTGACAAAGAGATTCATCTGGTACAGCAGAGAACTATCTGGTTCTACTCTGCCTAAAGTTTGACAAATTAATACATCTCCCCCAATGTTTCCAAATTTACTGCATGGCGGTTAATGTTTCTGAATTTACTTCAGGCAACATAGTGTTTATAAATGTACTACAGGGGGCACACTGTTTATGAATTTACTAGATGGGCACAGTATTGATTACCATGGGGGAACAGCATTTATTTATTCATTACAAGGGATATGTATTTATTCATTTTTGTGATACTGTATATATGTAAATACATAAATAATTTGGGATACTGCATTTATGTGTTTATCAACCCTTTTTCTGGTGCCATGTTTTTGTACAGTGCTCTGTCCTGGTGCAGTTATTCAGTACAGACCTTGGTTCCGATGCAATATTTCTGTACAGAGCACAGTTCTGGTTCTGTATTTCTATATAGAACTCATTGCTTTATGTATGTATTAATCTTGGTTCTGGTGCTGTTTTTATACATTGCACTATTATAATAATTACTAAGAGGCATCAGCCCTTCTTATAAAATCATCTTAGTTTATCCTGAAGTTGGCTGGCACTTCTTGGTTGTGTCATAAGCTAAGGGCACTTAGGCGAGAACAACTGATAATAGATCCTTTATTGAACTGAGCAGTTACAAGGATTGGATGTGGACTGTATATAACAACAGATTGTACACACAGCAGACAGGACTAAGTTACAAAGCAGAGACCAGAACTAGCAACCCTCACCCTTCTGTAACCGCTAAATTCACTGCATGTCCTATTCTCTCCTCTTTTACTCCACAGATTATTTTTAGCAACCACAATTCCAGGCTGGTGGGAGAGGACTGAGACAGGATAATAGCAGAGAAACAACCGTAATAAAAATGTTACCGTAGTTTTCATATTACCGCTATAGAAATAACTTTATAAACGTTACAGTTGCACTTTAAAGGGACATTGTATGTATTTTAATTAAATAAGGCACTGTATGTGCTAAAATTTATTCAGCGGAAGCATTGTATATACTTATTTAGGAGGATGGAGCAGCATACACTTTGATATTAAATATTTTAATTTGAGAGTGGTAACTACGGTATTTATGTTATAATTGTTATAATTAATTTTGGGGAAAGGCAATGTACATATTTTAATAACTTCTGAGGAAATATTGTAATAAAGATTTATTTAAAAAAAAAAAAAAACTTCTGAGGAAGGGAAACACCTTTTTAATGTTCGCCCTGTTAAATAACTAACCAAGAAATTGGCCTGAATCTGATTTCTGTTTTTAAGTGTGATGCAATACTGTCTCACATAACACCTAAAGTAAATGCAGCCTTAAAGTGTTGGGTCAGGAAACAAAAAAACATGCTTTCTGTAATTGTAGAAGAGTATCTGTCACATTTTTTTGGTCTCTGTGACAATTGGATTTTAAAAATGTTGGATTGTCATAAGAATCAGGATTGACAATCAAGCTTCATTGCAGACACCATTGATAAATATTACAGCTGTTTATTGTAGCCTAGGATTAAAGTTCAGTAAATAACCAACATCCAGCGGTCCGTTTGTAACTAGGGGTCATCTGTAAGTCGTTCTTAAGTAGGGGACTTCCTGTACTGCACAATTCTCTCCAAATTATATCAACAATGTCATAGAACAGTGATGGCAAACCTTTTAGAGCCTGAGTGCCCAAACTTCAACCAAAAGCCACTTATTTATTGCAAAGCAATTTAAGCAGTAATTTATTTTTCCCTGTTCTTTAACAACCTTCAATCGTATCAGCCTCCTGAGGACACCAAAGCAGTTAAAAGGAGGAGAGCAAATTTATCTATCATCTGCATAAAGATTCTTTGAGTTCTGTCTAGTGAACTTCATTCTGGGGTGAAGGCCTGGGTGCCCACAGAAAGGGCTCTGATTGCCGCCTCTGGCACCTGTGCCATGGGTTCGCCGCCACTGTCATAGAATATTATATAAAAATAGCTAATGTGGGCAGCCATTATCATTTATAAGAAATTGTTGTTGGTATGAAGCTTTAACCTTTGAACGACCAGGCCCTTTTTTGTTTTTGCGTTTTAATTTTTCACTCCCCTCCTTCAAAAATCCTTAAATATCCTAAAACTTTTTTTCTTTTTCCATGTAAAGAGCTGTGCGACAAAAGAACTTCATAGTGACGGTATTTAATATTCCCTGGCGTGTACTGAAAAGCACGAAAAAAATTCCAAATGCAGTGAAATTGGTAAAAAATGCATTTGCGCCGTTTCCTTGTGGGCTTGGATTTTATGGCTTTCACTGTGTGCCCCAAATGACATGTGTACTTTATTCTTTGGGTCAGTATAATCACAGGGATACCAAATTTTTATAGGTTTTATAATGATTTCATACATTTACAAAAATGAAAACCTCCTGTACAAAAAAAAAAAATCTTCATTTTGCCAATTTCTGACGCTAATACCTTTTTCATACTTTTTCGGCGTACGGAGTTGTAAGTAATTTTTTGACTTTTCATGATGTTTTCAATGCTACCATTTTTGGAATGCACAACCTTTTGATCACTTTTTATAGAATTTTTTATATTTTTCAAAATTGGTGGCATTTTGTCGCTATTGTCTGTTACCGGGTTAAGCGTTGAGAAAAGCGTTGAGAAAAATGTATTGTATTTTGATAGATGGGACATTTTCTGAAGGCGCTATGCCTAACATGTTTATGGTTTTTACAGTTTATTCATATTTATATCAGTTCTAGGGAAAGGGGGTGATTTAAATTTTTAGGGTTTTTTTTCCTTTTTTTTTTTTATTGCACTATATGGGGATTTTACACATCATCTATTACAATGGGGCACATTTACTTACCCGTCTGGAGGAGTTCACAGAAAGTGCATTGTCCATTGATAATACACTGTGATGCGATTCACTAAGATCGTGCAGCCGATATCCGGCATGTGTCGCTTCCCTGCTCAGATCCACTGGAGTTCACCTTCTGCTTCCTGGTGTATGTAAGTACTTGTTCTTGTGACACAATTTGAAAGTTAAATCCTGCACTCAGTCCGAATCCGTCGGATGGTCGGACGGCCCGCCCCCCGACTTCTGTCGCATGAAGGCCAGCGCAGCTGGGCCACAATTCGATTGCGTGCAGTACAATCCCCTGTTAAATACCTGTCAAACCTGACATATACAGATATGTCAAGGATGTGAATAAAAATCACCAAAGTGAAATAACCCTAAAGGAAAAAATTCCCCAGTTTTTAGAAAAATGTATGGATGGAGACAGGCAGTGCATCCAAGCAATTTATAGACACTTTCTGAAGTTTATGGATTATATTGTGGAGCATACCTTGTGCTGCACAAAATAGATGAGAGACCAGTGCAACAGTTTGCTGCCCCTTTATTATCCCCTAAACTCATTATTATTCAGATTATTATAATATCATTAGATATAAGCTCAGTCTATATATTTCAGATGTAGACTTACATATATGTCTCTAGTGGATCAAACTATTGCAGTAGTTCCTTCATCTCCTAACTAGGATGATAAGCCCTCTCTCATCTACATGAATAAAGGTCACGATAATATATTCTGCTCTTAATGAAGTCAGTCAGGCTACAGGATTCCAAGATGGGAGATTTATGTTTGGACAAATTAAAAATTAAAGATAAATTAATTGGGAAATATTTTCTGAAGAAGACTTTCAAAGAAAGTGTCTTTGGAGTCTCTGAAATACAAGGAGTAGTTTCACTTGACCTATCCATTTTTCAGACCATAATCATGCAACATTTATTTTTCTCATGTTCCAGAGAAAAGAAAGGGGAGGTTTAATGCCCAACTGACTATGTTTGGTCCATGTGCTCTCTCTACCTTCACCAACAGCTCAAGGATTGAAAAAACTTGTGTGAAAGAGACCTCAATGTCATCTGAAAATCCTAGAAAACTAAAACATCTCAGAAAAATTAGATGTGTGCCCATTCTGGCAGAAACTGATCTTCTTTGAGCTTCATATGCTCTTTTTTTTTTTTTAAAAGGCTTTAACATTTTTGCTAAAAGAAGACCAGATCCTGACAGAGGGGGCACACACCAGTATATCAGTGCCCTTGGTTTACAGTCCTTTATCCTGTGGTGGTAGATTTACCCCTGGATATGTTAAAGAGTTCCAAGGGTGTTACCACATAAAGTAACAGACACATGTAACAATTGAAAAATGAGGACTTGTCTTTATGGCCAAAACTGTCTGCAAAGGCAAGGGCATAATGCAGGCAACAAGCAGATCGGGAGTGTCTAATTGGCACGTAGGAGCCAAAACTCTTAAGCTACATTCACACGACCGTATGGAGGACATATATACGGCCGACGTATATACGGCCGATATACGTCCTCCACAGACGGCAATGGGCGCACGGAGCGGCACTGTACCGCTACATACCCGGGAAAAAGATAGGACCTGTCCTATCTTTACCCGTAATACGGCGCCATGCGCCATTACTTCCAGTGGAGAGGGGCGGGGATGAGCTGCGCTCACCTCCTCCTCCTCTCCCCGTACACTGCCGTTGCCCGCTTCGGTACGGTACGGGCGGGCAACGGCAGTGTGAATATAGCCTTAATGTTTGGTAAGGGATTGAATACGTATTTGCAAACTGCAAATACATTTAATTAATTTAATATACACACATACTGCATATATATATATATATATATATATATATATTTATATATCTATATATCTATCTATCATATACTCATGTACAGTAGATGTACTATAAATACATATAGTATGTAATAATAATATTTATTTATATAGCACACACCATAAACACAAATACAGTATGTACACACCATATAGATATACAACATATTCCCACATAAAACAGATACACACATGCACACAGTCTATACACACATATACATGATATAAATACCATATACACACATACAACATGTACACACAAAGTATATACACACCATGTACACAAATGAAGCATATACACACATATACAGCATATAAGTGCAGTATTCTCTACACTTAGTGCCTCTGCAATGTAAACAAAGCTGTAATACTGTCACAGTCTATGGGGATTAGTCCCTTAGGACTTAGTAAGTGGACTCCCTGGACCACCGCGGGAGATAACAACCTTAGCCACACCCGGGAGCGGAGTCTAAGTGAACTCCTGGTCTTCGCCAGAGCCCGCCGCAAAGCGGGATGGTCTTGCTGCGGCAGGAGTCACCAGGTCGCTCCGCGGGTGCAACTAGGCCCACAGCGGCAGCCAAGGTAGGGACACGGGGACCACAGGAAGGCTGGACCACGGGAAGGCAGGCAGGCAGGACCTCGGGAAGGCAGGCAGGCAGGACCTCGGGAAGGCAGGCAGGCAGGACCTCGGGACACCAGGACCGCCACAGGACACCAGGACCGCCACAGGATAACACGAAACAAGGGGACACCACGGAATACAGGAAACCGGGAACACGGAAACTCAGAGGCGTCTGGAAACGCTCAAGAAGGCTTTCTCCTCAGAAGAATGAACTGAAGATCCGGCAGGGGATGCTGGGAGTCACCAGGCTATATAGCCGAGCCAGGAATGCCAGAGCCAATAAGGAGGACGCTGGCCCTTTAAGGCTGGGAGAAGTCTGCGCGCGCCCCCTCTAGTGGCAGGAGCACGCGACTGCATGGAAACGCTCAAGAAGGCTTTCTCCTCAGAAGAATGAACTGAAGATCCGGCAGGGGATGCTGGGAGTCACCAGGCTATATAGCCGAGCCAGGAATGCCAGAGCCAATAAGGAGGACGCTGGCCCTTTAAGGCTGGGAGAAGTCTGCGCGCGCCCCCTCTAGTGGCAGGAGCACGCGACTGCATGGAAACAGCATGCGGCCTACACGCTGGGAGCAACAGTGCAGACCAGAGCCAGGAGAGGTAAGTGAGAGCTGGGGTAGCGGGGAGCGCGGCAGCAGGCACGGGTACACCCTCAATCCATACCGAGGATCGCGGGTATAACCGTGACAAATACATTACAGGACCCCTTTGTCTGTTGAGTAATCTGACTGTTAGGGCACGTTAGTGTTGCCCAAATAGTAGTTTATGTCATAGTGATAAACAAAATAGTGTGTGATAATAAAGAGTAATAAAAAGGATATAATAAAAGGGTAATAAAAAACAAATAGCAAACTAATATCTGAAATAAAACAATTTACACATATTAGATATTCCCACAACAGTAATAATCTTAAGAATTGATTTAGTTGGTTGTTTGTGTGTAATGCGAATGTCATAAAAAGTAAACAAAACAAGAAAAAGTTGCAAAACCATTTTTCTTTTTTTATCTTTTTTTCTAATCTTATGCCACACAAAATTATATAATAAAGTAACAATGAGCTGCCAGAAAAGTCATAGATACAGAAGAGACAAAATAATAATAAAAAAAAATAATCTCATAATTGAGGCCCTTCCATTAGGACCATTAGGAATTGATACAGAAAATATATTGGTAAATTCTATAATTTTTCATAACACAAACAATATTAATTGTTTGCTGTAATGTGCTTTAAGTGGACAACCCCTTTAAAGGCAGTTTTAACCGCTTAGCAGTATACAGTAATTTTGCTGTTTCTAAATTATACCCTATTGTACCCTAGACTCTTCTGTCTAGCTGTCATAGAAATGAGTCGCCACCCCACAATGACATCATGGAATGCACAGGAGTGCACATGCACCTGTATTTAAGAACCGTGGGTGCTTAAATAAGGAAACAAGTTGCTGAGACCCTCCCAGATCACGAAAAACTCCTTTAAACAGTAGAGGGCCATTTTCGGTGCCAACAACGATCACAAGTGTTAGTGGTGGCTGTTAAAGGACATCTACCATCAAATTACTAATGGTAGAGTGTCCTCACAGGCATGCTCGTTACCTCTAAGGGTGCATGACCATGTTTTTCATTAACTTCAGAACATTATTATTCTGTGGAAATTAAGTTTATACAATATTTGTAAATTCACAAGAGCGCCTCCTACTCTATATGAAACCCTCGTTCCCTCCC
Organism: Engystomops pustulosus; assembly: GCF_040894005.1. Taxonomy (NCBI): domain Eukaryota; kingdom Metazoa; phylum Chordata; class Amphibia; order Anura; family Leptodactylidae; genus Engystomops; species Engystomops pustulosus. Next base: position 88,926,627 of record NC_092415.1, on the reverse strand, counting down.
ACTTATTACAAACAGCGGAAGATGTCCGAGGGTTGCCTGAAAAACTTGTGTATGCATGAGAAGACTTCACCCGCATGAATGAGTTTTGCAGATCGGCTGTGAAAAGTGGGAGGAAACGAAGGTTGTATATAGAATAGAAGGGGTGTGAATATTTTAGGACACTTTACAGCCATGAGGCACTCAGATGACGTAAACTGCATCCACCCCTAGAGGTAACAAGCATTTCTATGAGGACAGTCTACTATCAGTTACCTGATGGTAGATGTCCTTTAACTTCATAATGTAGCAAACACCCGGTATGTATGGAGAGGGCTCAGCCCATGAGCTTCTTCATACACCCTTAACGGGACCTTGACATATGGATCCATTACAAGTTGTTAAGAGGTTAATATTCTATCTATGGGATCACTACAATGAGAGCTGGGCCTGCAGTAAGCCTGGATGGCTGGTACACCACAGATGGAGCTGTCAGTTGTTGCTAGGTGTCGCATCTTCATCAATTACCTACAACTGCCATATCCTATGGATAGGTCATTAATAGTTATAGCCCTGAAAATCTCTTTAACTATCTTCTCAAAGATCAATGGAGGACAGGAATAAAGCAACGTAATTCCATGGTCTCAGAACAACCATAACAGATGGACACCTAATTTATATATATATAGGCTTTATGAAGCTTAGCAGTGAAAGCCACTCAGCTTGTCCAAATCCAATCATCCGAGCTAATAATGCTTCCTAACGTTAAATAATCGTTCACCTTGGTAAATGTAGCTTGTATAACTTTTTAGTATATATTGACTTGTATAACTTTCCAAATAATAATGAACTTTATTCTGTGACTGGTTTCTACTTTCGCAATGTTACGGAGTAATATAGAAATAATGGGAAACATTTACTATGGGGATTCTGCGTCTTTTGTTGTGCTCCCCCCGCCTGTTCTCCTTTCCCACCCATTTATTAGTGGTTGGTTAGAAATCAGCTGCTAACCATTCCTGAACTAACTGTCATGGTTTACACACATGCAGGAAACTGTGTAGAGAGGGCAGCAAGAGCTAGGGAAACAGGGAAGGAAAAACTGTCCCTTACTCTATCATTAATCTAGGCCCTGTCTGCAAGTGATGGTCAGCTTCCCCGGACTAGCTCCGGACCCGACAACTTCTCTCTCTCTGAACATGAAGACCTATCCAAAAAGAAGGGGAAGGGGAAAGGACTAAATAATAGTCTGGTGTACTAAATTTGGGCCCCACGGGCGACAAGTTTGATGCAAATAACTTGGAGAACTAACAATCCCAGCAGGCACACAAACACACAACCGAGACTGAATACAGGAAGGAGGGTAATAAGAAGGGCAGGAATAAAGGGCAACCACCGGAGCAGGTCCACAAGGCACGCACAATTACATAAACACAAACAAAATGGGAACAGACAGGAAAGTGGTGTGAAAATACAAGACAACAGACAAACCACAGAGCACAGAAAAAGTAACAAGCTACTATAAAGTATAGATATTCCTACAGAACAGAGCCAGGGATAAGCTGCAGATATAACAATACCTAGCAAATACTGAATGATGAAACCAGCATTAAATGGAGCACGGCCACTCCTGATAGGATAATACATATTAACATAGCTGAAAACACCAGCAAGTAATGCAGAAAAAACAATAAAAAATATACAGGTATAAACAATCAGGCTAGAGAACCGACCAGAAAGGCAGCCGTTTCAAATCCTGACAACAATGTACCATTTCTGCAATAGAAAAGTCATGGATACAGAAGAGGCAAAATAATAAAAAAGAAAAAAAAATCCCCATTAGGGGTTAAGTCACTTTTATTATGGTGTTAATATTATATTAATATTATATCGGCTCCAGAAAAAAAAATTTTGGCACTGGAATGTGGCAGGAAGTAGATCAAAAGAAAGTTGAAGAATAGAAACCTTTACTCAGAAGTGTGTCAAGTCTCAGTTCTTGACCTGTGGAAATTCGAGTGCTGATAATCCTGTGGACAAAGTTGGCTCCGTCCTCTGGCTATTATTACAGTAGCCATTGCTCCTCTTCAACTGCTGCACACATTTGTGGTGCTGGCGACAGAAAATGGTCACAGGGACAGAAATATGATCTGCTAGTGGCCACAAAATTAAATATATACCTCATTTCCGCCAGCTAGTTGGAAATCAAACCATTGGATATAACGTCCACATTAGTTGGCTTTGACCCACTGCCCTAGAATGGATCCATGATTGATTAGGATTGTCTATGAAGTATATAAAAAGAAACCTGACAAATTCCTATGTGTAGACAACGAGAATGTCAACCACAGAGGTTATTTATACTATAAAACTAAGCCTAGAAGGAAAGGATCTGTGGATATTGTTACAGCTTAGAGCTGGGATTTAATAATAGATTTTGCCATGTTCTTGTCTATGTCATGAGTTCCAACATTTAAAGAGGTCCCATTGATTTAAAGGGGAATGCTGGTTGATTTAATGTGCCTACAAAAAGATGATATGCAACCATGAGCTGTTTTGAGGATACAGAAACAATCTTGCAGGAGCATACTATCTCTTGCATTCAATGAGGGAAAATATTCTGTGCTATGAAGGCACTGTAATGTTACAGTATATGCACATAAAGTTTTATGCTAAACACAAGTGTATTTTGTTACATATTTGCTTGATTTTTGGATTTCCCATGGATTAACAGGAATCTTGGTTAATTTTTCCAAAAATTAGCCGGATGGTAGTATTGCCCATTGAATGACACCTTTCTATAGCGAGGGAGTCTTTGGGGGTCATTTATCTTAAGTCAGGATATTTGTGTGTGTCTTTTTTTACATTTTTCTGGGTTTTGGACTTTTTATTTTATCTTGGGGTACATTCACAAGCGGTATGCTCGCCGTGCGGGCATACCGCCATGTACTGGAGGTGAGGAGGAGGTCCCCCCCTCCTCCCGCCATAGAAAACAGCGGCTCACGGCCACACACCGAAAGATAGAGCAGGCTCTATCTTTTTGCGGTGTGTGGCCCGGATCGGTGCCACACATGTGTGGGACCGTATCCCCACCGTGCCGCTATTGCCGTCTATGGGGATGTACATGCGTCAGCAAATTTTTTTTTTTTAAAGTCACATAAATTCTTTTGCAACCACCTAGTTTTACCCGGCTCCCTGCCAGCATGTTTCCAGTGCTACTGTGGCATGGTTTGAGCAAGCAGAAGTTTTTCTTGTCCTTGTCAAATGCATTTTAAAAACAAAAAAAAACTCCCCTTTCTCTCAAGCCCCTCCTTCCTCTTCTTCCTGTACTTGCTGACCGCTTTAAGTGAAACTCACTCTTGCACGGTCAGCACCTTCTTCTGTAAAAAGCAGATAAATTAGAGACCACCAAACCATCTTCACTGCTATCTGGGCATGCTCCCTAGTGAGTCGCTTACCCAATTCAATGCCTAGCGGTGCATGCGGTCCTGCACTTTATCCTGCACCTTTATCTGCGCTGTGCAGAAGAAGGTGCTGACTGCAGAAGCGTGAGTTATTTTTTAAAATGTAGTGTGACAAGCGTTTCACGATGGGTGAAGGAACCTGCTGCTTGCTCAAACTATTCCCTAGGGCAGTGATGGCGAACCTTTTAAAGACCGAGTGCCCAAACTACAACAAAGACCCACTAATTTATCGCAAAGTGCTCTGTCACAGCTTTCATTCACATCAGCCCACTGAGGACACCAATAAAGCAGAACATAGAAGAAATATGGATGATCATTGTAGCTTCCCTCCAGGGTCCCATCAACAGGAAGAATTGTCAGGGCTGGAGCAGGATCTCTAATGGTAATACAGATCCATCCACACCTTCCCACTCCTGCAGTAGTCCCAAGTAGCACTGTCACTTTAAAATAGCACTAAGCACAGCAAGTACTGGGCTGTCTGGGACTGCAGGAAGATACCTGGAGTCCTCTGGTAAATGCCTGGGTGCCCACAGAGAGGGCTCTGTGTGACACCTCTGCCACCCATGCCATAGGTTCGCCACCACTGCCCTAGGGTCACAGGAAACATGCTGGAGCCAGTTAAAACTGTGATCTAATTGAACAAATTTTTGGGACGCGTGCTTGCATTTTTCTTACGCCCATGCATAAGCCAACTGCCCAAGTCACAAATTATAGAGCAGGTTCTATTCCTGCCCATCTTTGCTTTCTGGCAATCTCTTCTCCAGGCAATGCAGTGTGCTGACGGAAGCAACGCAAACAGGAGACCACAGAACAGTTTGTGTGCATGAGGCCTTACACTACAGTAACATCTACAGTTTATTGTCATCCACAGTATTGTGTCATTTCATAGAGTTGCTGACAGGATCTCTATTTATTATCGCAATTTAAAGCACTATAATCTTATGACAATGTCATCTGGCAGTATGAAGATGAAAATGCTGACTCTTGCTCTTAACTGTACACAGTGCTTCCTTTCAAGACAAATAGCTCCACTGCAGCTCCAACAAGAATGCTGAACTTCATGTAGCTATATTACATTATCACATCTGTCTTTACACTATGATCCTAAGGAAAAGGTATCCAACTGAAAACTGCAGCATCCAATAATCAGGAGATTGTTATAACCCGATATTTGTAGTTAGAAAGAACGGTTTTTATGATCTTAAGTCATGACAGACCTACCATCGGAAAACTAGCTACTAGGCTACATCTGATAATAGTTTTCTGTTACCATATTTTTCGGACTATAAGGCGCACAAAAAATCCTTTGATTTTCTCAGAAATCAAAGGTGTGCCTTATAGTCCAGTGCGCCTTATATATGAATCATACTTACAGACAACAACTGCCTTGAACTGTGCACAGGTCTACCGCCTGCTGATCATTCATCCTTATAATCAGATGCGCCTTAAAATCCGGTACGCCTTATATATGAACCTAGACTTTTTAGCAGGCATTTATTGATGGTGCGCCTTATAATCCGCTGTGCCTTATAGTCCGAAAAATATGGACTAAACCTAATCTATCTTTAGCTAACCATATAATGCCTCTATACTAAGCTAAACGTTATCTGGCTAACATGTAAAATTTCCTGATAGGCTATTGCGGCATTTAGTAGCCTCTCTGAAGAGTGGGAGCAAAGACTTCTTTAACTTTTGTTAAAATGTGCCACAATGATTAGATGACCACAAATGGATGTTCATGAATGTGATTTCTTTGAATGTGACTTTTGTAGTGAAGGATTTTCTGAATAGGGTACTTTCCTCAATTAACTTAAAATGTCATTATAATAAGTGAGACCCAAATGTCTATTTTTTTTTTTACAAAGGAACTAAAGCCCACAAAAGCTGAGGTGCTGCAGTTCGATTATTTTAAATGAAAAATTGTAAAATATAGTATAGTAAAAGTGTGGTGTCAAATTTTTATGAAAATTTATATAATATATAAGTAATATAAATCCCTAATTTAATCATGCAGAAAAATCAGCCAGATCCTGTGCTCATTGAGGATTGTCTAAACTGGATACAATGGTAATATACAATTCATGGAGAATTACTAATTACACATGTTCCCTGACTATTCATTATGATGGAAAGGGACACTGTCAGATTTTATAAATGGTACAGAAAGTTAGTTTTATTTATTTTCATCAGCTTAGTTAAAAAAACAGCTGTAATAAATGCCTTGAAGCTGTCATGTGATCATTGGAACCAGTGCCAATGGCCTCCTGTACACCCTGCAGCTCAATGTAAAGCCACATCATCAGCCCCATGTTTTTTGTATCTCACAGAGCGTACATTATATAACTGTAATTGTAACATAAAAACAATACTATATATTAAATGTCCTTGTTATGCACTCATTATTATCGGTTGGTGCTTCTGGAAGGGATACTACCCCATTACATGTATAAAGAATATCCAGGCACACAAAATTGAAGTTGAATATAATGAACAAAGTTTTATTGTGGTAATCAAAAGTATAATGTTTCGGCTAAAATAAGCCTTTGTCAAATACGTCTACCGCTGTAAGAAAGAAGTCCGACATTTATCTGCGGTATTGCATGTCTGTGCTTGTGGATGGCGCTCTCAGAGCTCTGAGCGCCATCCACAAGCACAGACGTGCAATGCCACGCAGAGCTATAGACACATAAATGTCGGACTTCTTTCTTACTTCCTTCTTACAGAGTTAGACGTATTTGACAAAGGCTTATTTTGCCGAAACGTTATACTTTGGATTACCGCAATAAAGCTTTGTTCATTAACTTCAATTTAAATTTTGTGTGACTGGATATTCTTTATACATGTAACATAAAGACAACAAAAGAACAATTTTGACAACCCCTTCAATGTATAAATGTATAACTATAAATAATATAGTAACAGGTTAGTAACAATGCAAATTCATCTTAAAAACATATTCTACAAAAAATTACATTTGCATAAATTAATTCTGACTTTGGCTACATGCACACTGCCATGTGCCCACCGCACCGTAGCACGTAGCATGTCCTATCTTTTCCCGGGCTACGGAGTGGTACGGTGCCGCACGTGTGCTGCACCGTACCGCTCCCGTAGGGCGCCGCGAGCCCATAGAAGTGTATGGGGGACGTATATCGGCCGCATATACGTCGGCCGTATATATGTCCCCCATACTGTAGTGTGAATGCAGCCTTAAAGTAAAACCTCATGTCCCACTTTGTGGAAATATTATTAGGTCCACTCATCAGGAGAGAAGACATGGTATACCAGTGATGGCAAACCTTTTAGACACTGTGTGCCCAAACTACAAAACAAAACCCACATATTTTTCGCAAAGTGCCAATGCAACAATTTAAGCAGTAACTTATTACTCTCTGCTCTTTCACAGGTTTAAATTGTATAGGCACCTGAGGACACCAAAACAGTAGAAAAAAAGAAGTTTGGACTATCATTGGAGCTTCCTTCTGGGGTCCTGGGAATGGAAGAGGCCTAGAGTCTGGAAAATTCTACCCTGGGGTGATGGCAAGGGTGCCCATAAAGAGGGCTCTGAGTTCCACCACTGACACCCGTGCCATAGGTTCGCCACCACTGTGGTGTACAGAGAAATGCAAGCTGGACAGGACACCCAGAAGTCCAGTGTCTACATAGAGAATGCTGAGAGTGGTTAGGGCAATGTAGAGCTCATCTGTTCTTCCACTGATCTTAAAGAGGTTCTCAAAGAACAATGTAATCACAGTTCATTTAGCAATCTGTAAGTCTATGATAAGCTAGATTCACCTCAAAGACTGTTTCTATAAAGCAGTGGTGGTGAACCTATGGCAGATGCCAGAGATGGCAATCAGAACCCTCTCTTTGGGCACCCAGGACATCGCCCAAGCACAGAGTTCATAAGATAGGTCTCAAAGAACCTTCCTACAGTCCCAGGCAACTCAAGGCATGCTGTTCTCAGTGCTGCTTGGACTACAGGAAGAGTGAGAAGCTGTAGATATGGGCAGATTATCTATTGATGTTTCCTGCTGGCCCCTATAATTCTTAATGTACAGAGGGACCACGGAGAGAAGCTACAATTATAGTCCAAATTTTCCCTCCTTCTTTCACCTGTATTGGTTTCCTCAGGGAGGGCATATGATTGACAGTTGTGGCAGAACAGTTATACATGTGTGCATATATATATATATATATATATATATATATATACATATATATATATCATGATGTAGCAGGAATAACACTTACACGGTTTCTACACTTCACAGCATGATAGACAAAGCTCTTAATGAGGGCACTGCCTGTCAAGCATTGTTTCTTCATTAATTAAACTAGTGTCTCTGTCTACAGTCTAATTGCATGAAAGAACAATATAACATACACAAGCGGAACTCCAGATCTGATTGACTGTTCTGTAAGCGATTGTCTCCCCGCCACAGCAGTTCAATCACCATGGCAACACATCTTTTCATTCAATCCAGTAGATTTAAAAAGTGTTTTTATGACAAAATGAACCTTCCATATACCTTACTATTACACTCTCATCTCACAGCAAAATCTGAAATAAAATAACAATATAGGTAACCACTGAACTGGATATATTTACAAGGTGACATTATCCCATTATGTCAACATTGGCTGTAATAATGGATGATCTCTCAGGTATCTATGGTCATTCTTATATCCATTATATAGGTTTGTCTAAAATATCAGACAGATCTCTGGTTTAACCCTTTACATAGTGGACATCATCATGTCATATAAATGAATGACAGAATCTATAACACATCACCAGACTGTAATGAACATGAACAGAGTGTAGCAGTATAAGACAATTATGTGGAATACTGTAGATACAGCAAAAGTCAACAAGTTTCACATAAGCCAAGAATGAGTGCACTGGAGAAACACTTCATTTATGTCTAAGCTTTACAATTCACCACCTTCTGCATTCTCAGTAATGTCCTTTGATGACACATCACAGAGCAAACTCCATGTGCCAGACTTTTCCTATAAGTGCCACATAGCATTAACAGCAGGCACATGAATATTGGCCGGCATATGATAATTCACATTATTCATTGTAAATCTAGCAGGATGAACCCAGCAGAGACAATCTCAAGTTTCTTTCAAACATTGAAATCAATGTCTCTGGAAATGACATGTTCTAGTAATACAGGACATTGGTGGGACTCATCACTATTAGATTAAGGGTCCCAGAGGGTCACCTATCATTAATCCACATATACTTACACATAGCGTAAAGCCAGAACACATTTCACATAGGCACAGGAATATGTTATATTTAGACATAAAGGACAGTGACCACACACACTTCATAGAGGGGCCTCGCACACACATGGCATAGAGGGGCCTCACACACATGGAATAGAGGGGCCTCGCACACATGGCATAGAGGGACTTCACACACATGGCATAGAGGGGCCCCGCACACATGGCATAGAGGGACTTTACACACATGGCATAGAGGGGCTTCACACATATGGCATAGAGGGGCTTCACACACATAACATAGAGGACTTCATAACATGGAAAAGAGAGGCTTCACACACATGGCATAGAGGGACTTCACACACATGGCAAAGAGGGGCCCCGCACACATGGCATAGAGGGACTTCACACACATGGCATAGAGGGACTTCACACACATGGCATAGAGGGACTTCACACACATGGCATAGAGGGGCTTCACACACATAACATAGAGGACTTCATAACATGGAAAAGAGAGGCTTCACACACATGGCATAGAGGGGCATTCCACACATTCCATAGAGTGGCTTAACACACATGGCATATACAGGCTTCACACACAGGTCACAGAGGACTTCACACACATGACATACAGGGGCTTCACACATGGCATATACAGGCTTCAAACACATGGCATACAGGGGCTTCACACATGTCACAGAGGACTTCACACACATGGTATACAGGGGCTTCACACATGTCAGAGAGGACTTCACACACATGGCATACAGGGGCTTCACACACAGGTCACAGAGGACTTCACACACATGACATACAGGGGCTTCACACATGGCATATACAGGCTTCAAACACATGGCATACAGGGGCTTCACACATGTCACAGAGGACTTCACACACATGGTATACAGGGGCTTCACACATGTCAGAGAGGACTTCACACACATGGCATACAGGGGCTTCACACATGTCACAGAGGACTTCACGCACATGGCATACAGGGGCTTCACACATGGCATATACAGGCTTCACACACAGGTCACATAGGACTTCACACACATGACAAACAGGGGCTTCACACATGTCACAGAGGACTTCACGCACATGGCATACAGGGGCTTCACACATGGCATATACAGGCTTCAAACACATGGCATACAGGGGCTTCACACATGTCACACAGGACTTCACACATGGCATACAGGGGCTTCACACATGTCACAGAGGACTTCACACACATGGTATACAGGGGCTTCACACATGTCAGAGAGGACTTCACACACATGGCATACAGGGGCTTCACACATGTCAGAGAGGACTTCACACACATCGCATACAGGGGCTTCACACATGTCACAGAGGACTTCACACACATGGCATACAGGGGCTTCACACATGTCACGGAGGACTTCACACACATGACATACAGGGGCTTCACACATGGCATATACAGGCTTCACACACATGGCATACAGGGGCTTCACACATGTCACAGAGGACTTCACACACATGGCATACAGGGGCTTCACACATGTCACAGAGGACTTCACACACATGGTATACAGGGGCTTCACACATGTCACAGAGGACTTCACACACATGGCATATACAGGCTTCACACACATGGTATACAGGGGCTTCACACATGTCACAGAGGACTTCACACACATGGCATACAGGGGCTTCACACATGGCATACAGGGGCTTCACACATGGCATATACAGGCTTCACACACATGGCATACAGGGGCTTCACACATGTCACAGAGGACTTCACACATGGCATAAAGGGGCTTCACACATGTCACAGAGGACTTCACACACATGGCATACAGGGGTTTCACACATGTCACAGAGGACTTCACACACATGGTATACAGGGGCTTCACACATGTCACAGAGGACTTCACACACATGGCATACAGGGGCTTCACACATGGCATATACAGGCTTCACACACATGGTATACAGGGGCTTCACACATGTCACAGAGGACTTCACACACATGGCATACAGGTGCTTCACACATGGCATATACAGGCTTCACACACATGGTATACAGGGGTTTCACACATGTCACAGAGGACGTCACACACATGGCATACAGGGGCTTCACACATGTCACAGAGGACTTCACACACATGGCATACAGGGGCTTCACACAGGTCATAAAGGGGCTTCACACACATGGCATACAGGGGGATCACACATGTCACAGAGGACTTCACACACATGGCATACAGGGGCATCACACATGTCAGAGAGGACTTCACACACATGGTATACAGGGGCTTTACACATGTCAGAGAGGACTTCACACACATGGCATACAGGGGCTTCACACATGTCACAGAGGACTTCACACACATGGCATACAGGGGTTTCACACATGTCACAGAGGACTTCACACACATGACATACAGGGGCTTCACACATGGCATATACAGGCTTCACACACATGGCATACAGGGGCTTCACACATGTCACAGAGGACTTCACACACATGGCATACAGGGGCATCACACATGTCACAGAGGACTTCACACACATGGTATACAGGGGCTTCACACATGTCACAGAGGACTTCACACACATGGCATACAGGGGCTTCACACATGTCACAGAGGACTTCACACATGGCATACAGGGGCTTCACACATGTCACAGAGGACTTCACACACATGGTATACAGGGGCTTCACACATGTCACAGAGGACTTCACACACATGGCATATACAGGCTTCACACACATGGTATACAGGGGCTTCACACATGTCACAGAGGACTTCACACACATGGCATACAGGGGCTTCACACATGGCATATACAGGCTTCACACACATGGCATACAGGGGCTTCACACATGTCAGAGAGGACTTCACACACATGGCATACAGGGGCTTCACACATGTCACAGAGGACTTCACACATGGCATACAGGGGCTTCACACATGTCACAGAGGACTTCACACACGTCACAGAGGACTTCACACACATGTCATAAAGGGGCTTCACACATGTCACAGAGGACTTCACACACATGGCATACAGGGGCTTCACACATGTCAGAGAGGACTTCACACACATGGTATACAGGGGCTTCACACATGTCACAGAGGACTTCACACACATGGCATACAGGGGCTTCACACATGGCATATACAGGCTTCACACACATGGTATACAGGGGCTTCACACATGGCACAGAGGACTTCACACACATGGCATACAGGGGCATCACACATGTCACAGAGGACTTCACACACATGGCATACAGGGGCTTCACACATGCCACAGAGGACTTCACACACATGGCATACAGGGGCTTCACACATGTCACAGAGGACTTCACACACATGGCATACAGGGGCTTCACACATGGCATATACAGGCTTCACACACATGGTATACAGGGGTTTCACACATGTCAGAGAGGACTTCACACACATGGTATACAGGAGCTTCACACATGTCACAGAGGACTTCACACACATGGCATACAGGGGCTTCACACATGGCATATACAGGCTTCACACACATGGTATACAGGGGCTTCACACATGGCACAGAGGACTTCACACACATGGCATACAGGGGCATCACACATGTCACAGAGGACTTCACACACATGGCATACAGGGGCTTCACACATGCCACAGAGGACTTCACACACATGGCATACAGGGGCTTCACACATGTCACAGAGGACTTCACACACATGGCATACAGGGGCTTCACACATGTCACAGAGGACTTCACACACATGGCATACAGGGGCTTCACACATGTCAGAGAGGACTTCACACACATGGTATACAGGGGCTTCACACATGTCACAGAGGACTTCACACACATGGCATACAGGGGCTTCACACATGGCGTATACAGGCTTCACACACATGGTATACAGGGGCTTCACACATGGCACAGAGGACTTCACACACATGGCATACAGGGGCATCACACATGTCACAGAGGACTTCACACACATGGCATACAGGGGCTTCACACATGTCACAGAGGACTTCACACACATGGCATACAGGGGCTTCACACATGTCACAGAGGACTTCACACACATGGCATACAGGGGCTTCACACATGTCACAGAGGACTTCACACACATGGCATACAGGGGCTTCACACATGGCATATACAGGCTTCACACACATGGTATACAGGGGTTTCACACATGTCAGAGAGGACTTCACACACATGGTATACAGGAGCTTCACACATGTCACAGAGGACTTCACACACATGGCATACAGGGGCTTCACACATGGCATATACAGGCTTCACACACATGGTATACAGGGGCTTCACACATGGCACAGAGGACTTCACACACATGGCATACAGGGGCTTCACACATGTCACAGAGGACTTCACACACATGGCATACAGGGGCTTCACACATGCCACAGAGGACTTCACACACATGGCATACAGGGGCTTCACACATGTCACAGAGGACTTCACACACATGGCATACAGGGGCTTCACACATGTCACAGAGGACTTCACACACATGGCATACAGGGGCTTCACACAGGTCATAACGGGGCTTCACACATTACATAGAGGGACTTGACATTTTAGGGTCTGCTAGTGACACAAAGAGGCTTCATTGCCAGAGTACAGGCAGGCAGCCTTCAGCACCGGCTGCAGGGACAGCTCCTAGGAGGATGATGAGGATAGCCGGGAGGAGGAGGGTCTTTCTTACCTGTCTCCAGGTTCAGGGAAATCCTCGCTTCTGCTAGATAAGGGGTGTCACTCTTTGACCGGACTCTCCTGATGGGTCTCCGATCAGTCTCCTCCTCTGAAGATGCCGCCATTAAGGGGTGAACAGTGAACAGGGTCGCCCGGCGAGCTAAAGCAGAGGGTAAATCAGAGCCAAAAAGGGGGAAGGAAGAGGAGAAGGAAGAAGGTGCCACAGAGGAGGGGGAGAGAAAGAGCAGTGGGGGAGGGGAGGAGAAGAAAAGGCAGAAAGAGACAGGAGAAGAGGAGGAGGAGGGAAACAGAGAAAATACGTTAAGGATTTGAATGTAGATGGGAGCCGGATCAGGAGGTGAGCAGATCCCTCCCCCCGCTCACACACTGACAGGGGCATCTCCCATTGTCTGCAGCACGCTAAGGGTTAACAAAGGCTTCATGTCCTACACGGCAGAGCTGAGAGGCTGATGTGCCCCTGCATGAATGGGCAGAAGCTGCTGCTGCTGCTGCTGCTGGACATGTTATCATCTGCTACAAATAACATCCAGTGTCGTTTCAATGACAGCAACCTTTTTATATACAGTGAATCATCTTATTATTTGTATATGATGTGGCAGATTTTTAGCCTTTCTTTTAAGTGGCTCCATAGGTGATATCAAGTATGACACAAAATCAATGTGGTACTCTATTTACCTGTCACTGTCTGTATCAATGTAAATATGAAAAATATCTGTACAAAAACATCATAAGAACAGATGTCAAGTGTACATAACTATGTGTGTATATAAATATATATATATATATATATATATATATATATATATACACACATAAATTTACATGTATACAGTATAAATAACTATACTCTACATAAATGCTTGCTGTAAGCAAAAAGGAATTCCTCTTCCATAACATATAGCACCATACTGTCTTCAGGAAAGATCTGTTTATATTTTGGCAGTTTTTTCCCTAAAGACAAATACATGTATTGCTATTGATAGTATGGCAAGTGGGCAGAGTGATTTATCAGCTCTGTTAAGTTCCTGAATATTGCTTGGTCATTCACCTATACCTGTTCTGTTCATGGCTAAGACCCTGAAAGAAGAGCTTGCAGGAAAATGTAGCTTTATACCATTAACAAAATTGCATCAATCCTATCTGAAAGTATCATCTAAAGTGTAGATTGATCTATCTCTATACATATGGCTAAATTTACACTACAAAAGTTAAAAAAGTGAAGAATGGAGGTTTAACGGAGGTGGAACCTATCAGTCAAATATTCCATTGACATCAATGTAAATTTTATGTCATCCGTTTAGATGGATCCGTTATCCATGTATTTTTTTAAAACGTAGAAAAAGTCCTACAGCCTCCGTAATTTTTTCCATCCAAAAATCACATGGATGGCGGATCTCTGTCTAAACAGAACATAGCGGCTGTCAATGGGATTTTTTACTTATGCGTTCACCCTCCGTTAAACCTTTGTTCTTTATTAACGGAAAGAACGGAACGGATGGAATGAACGGTAGTGTGAAAAGATCCTATAAAGTATATTGTTTTATTTTCAATTATTGATTTTATTTTTATATACTTTTCTATTTGTTTTGCTTGTAATCAAAAAGAGGATCTTTTAACAGTTTTCATCACATTCTGCTAACCATCCCCCCGCAAGTTAAATAATTGTGAAATCAGACCATTACTGCAGGGAAATTAAAGGAGATGTATGACCAGGATCGAGGTTTGTAAACCAAGCACACAGACATACTGGAGTGTGCCTTGTCTGGCAAGATCTGCTTTTCATTAAGCTTCCTATGCCCTTGTTTTTATGAAGAAAGGCTTTAACGAGTATGCAAATGAGCCTGAGGGGATAGAAGCTTAGTTAACATCTATGTAAAGGCTTATTTGCCCTTTTTTGTTGATGTCCTTTAAAGCTGGTTTTTGGCTGGTTTCTGGCATGGGTGGAATTGGTGTAGAATTTCAGCTGTGGACATTATGCAGTGATACCACTACATGTGTCTCCAGCTTTCATTAGGTTTTTAAAGATGAATACATTTACTCAATTCAGAAATGAACGACTATTTAGAAGCTTAAAGGGGTTGTCTGTGTTTAAGAAATAATTGGGGCAGGCTATTTAAAAAAAAAAAAGTGGACTCATGTCCCGCGCCCCAGTCCGTTTGATCTTTGCACCGGTTCGTTTAAAGGGGAGCACAGGCCGGTTGAGCGCTGCTCAACCCTCCCCTCTCCACAGAGCTAGATCATAAGGGGGGCTCCCACCACTTTGCCCCCCCAAGGGGCCCCCACCAAATGCAGGTGAATCGCCAACAGTCTATTTGGCCCCTGTATGTAGTTATAGGGGGTGTATATAGTTATTATAGGGGGACTGTATATAGTTATTATATGGGGACTCTATATAGTTTTTATATGGGGACTGTATATACTTATTAAAAGGGGTATATGTAGTTATAGGGGGCTGTATGTAGTTATAGGGGGCTGTTTGTAGTTATAGAGGGACTGTATATAGTTATTATAGGGGGAGCTGTATATATTTATTGCTGGGGGAGCAGTATATAGTGATTTCTGGGGGAGCTGTATATATTTATTGCTGGGGGAGCAGTATATAGTGATTTCTGGGGGAGCTGTATATAGTGATTGCTGGGGGAACTGTATATAGTGATTGCTGGGGAGCTGCATATAGTGATTGCTGGGGGAGCTGTATACAGTGATTGCTGGGGGAGCTGTATACAGTGATTACTGGGGGAGCTGTATACAGTGATTACTGGGGGAGCTGTATATAGTGATTGCTGGGGGAACTGTATATAGTGATTGCTGGGGAGCTGCATATAGTGATTGCTGGGGGAGCTGTATACAGTGATTGCTGGGGGAGCTGTATACAGTGATTACTGGGGGAGCTGTATACAGTGATTACTGGGGGAGCTGTATATAGTGATTTCTGGGAGCTGTATATAGTGATTGCTGGGGGAGCTGCATATAGTGATTGCTGGGGTAGTTGTATATAGTGATTGCTGAGGGCTGTATATAGTGATTGCTGGGGGAGCTGTATACAGTGATTGCTGGGTGAGCTGTATATAGTGATTGCTGGGGGAGCTGTATATAGTGATTGCTGGGGGAGCTGTATATAGTGATTGCTGGTGGAGTTGTATGTAGTGATTTCTAGGAGCTGTATATTGTGATTGCCTGGGGGAGCTGCATATAGTGATTGCTGGGGGAACTGTATATAGTGATTGCTGGGGAGCTGCATATAGTGATTGCTGGGGGAGCTGTATACAGTGATTGCTGGGGGAGCTGTATACAGTGATTACTGGGGGAGCTGTATACAGTGATTACTGGGGGAGCTGTATATAGTGATTGCTGGGGGAACTGTATATAGTGATTGCTGGGGAGCTGCATATAGTGATTGCTGGGGGAGCTGTATACAGTGATTGCTGGGGGAGCTGTATACAGTGATTACTGGGGGAGCTGTATACAGTGATTACTGGGGGAGCTGTATATAGTGATTTCTGGGAGCTGTATATAGTGATTGCTGGGGGAGCTGCATATAGTGATTGCTGGGTAGTTGTATATAGTGATTGCTGAGGGCTGTATATAGTGATTGCTGGGGGAGCTGTATACAGTGATTGCTGGGTGAGCTGTATATAGTGATTGCTGGGGGAGCTGTATATAGTGATTGCTGGGGGAGCTGTATATAGTGATTGCTGGTGGAGTTGTATGTAGTGATTTCTAGGAGCTTTATATTGTGATTGCTGGGGGAGCTGCATATAGTGATTGCTGGGGGAGCTCTATATAGTGATTGCTTGGGGCTGTATATAGTGGTTGCTGGGGGAGCTGTATACAGTGATTGCTGGGGGAGCTGTATTCAGTGATTGCTGGGGGAGCTGTATACAGTGATTGCTAGGGGAGCTGTATATAGTGATTGCTGGGAGAACTGTATACAGTGATTGTTGGTGGAGCTGTATACAGTGATTGCTGGGAGAGCTGTATACAGTGATTGCTGGGGGAGCTGCATATAGAGATTGCTGGGGTAGTTGTATATAGTGATTGCTGAGGGCTGTATATAGTGATTGCTGGGGGAGCTGTATACAGTGATTGCTGGGTGAGCTGTATATAGTGATTGCTGGGGGAGCTGTATATAGTGATTGCTGGGGGAGCTGTATATACCCTGTTTCCCCTAAAATAGAACATCCCCCGAAAATAAGACCTAGTGCAATTTTGTTCAATCTAAGAAATATAAGGCCTCCCCTGTAAATGAGACCTATCAGCAGTCATTGCTACAGCTGCCCCCAAGCCATACATTAGTATTACTGACTGTAGCAGGACAAATACGCTACAAGCAGCTACATGGACATGAAGAGGTCATTTAAGGAAAGTGCCATTGCTAAACATGAGAGATTTAGGCCAAATATTCCATTAGTTCAGAGTTTGTTATACGGATGTTTGAGAATTTGATTTTTTGTTCACCAATAAATGTAAAATCTTGTTCATGGAAAAATAAGACGTCCCCTGAACATAAGACCTAGTCCCTCTTTCGTAGCAAAAATTAATATAAGACGCTGTCTTATTTTCGGGGAAACAGGGTAGTGATTGCTGGTGGAGTTATATGTAGTGATTTCTAGGAGCTGTATATTGTGATTGCTGGGGGAGCTGCATATAGTGATTGCTGGGGGAGCTCTATATAGTGATTGCTTGGGGCTGTATATAGTGATTGCTGGGGGAGCTGTATACGGTGATTGCTGGGGGAGCTGTATTCAGTGATTGCTGGGGGAGCTGTATACAGTGATTGCTAGGGGAGCTGTATATAGTGATTGCTGGGTGAGCTGTATACAGTGATTGTTGGTGGAGCTGTATACAGTGATTGCTGGGGGAGCTGTATACAGTGATTGCTGGGGGAGCCGTATATAGTGATTGCTGGGGGAGCTGTATACAGTAATTGTTGGGGGAGATGTATACAGTGATTGCTGGGGGAGCTGTATACAGTGATTGCTGGGGGAGCAGTATATAGTGATTGCTGTGGGAGCTGTATACAGTGATTGCTGGGTGAGCTGTATACAGTGATTGTTGGTGGAGCTGTATACAGTGATTGCTGGGGGAGCTGTATACAGTGATTGCTGGGGGAGCCGTATATAGTGATTGCTGGGGGAGCTGTATACAGTAATTGTTGGGGGAGATGTATACAGTGATTGCTGGGGGAGCTGTATACAGTGATTGCTGGGGGAGCAGTATATAGTGATTGCTGTGGGAGCTGTATACAGTGATTGCTGGGGGAGCTGTATACAGTGATTGCTGTTCCCTGTCTGGACTACATTTAATGGGGGCCCCCACCATATTTTGCGCCATGGGGCCCCCACCAAACTTAATCCGGCCCTCCCTCTCCATATGGACGCCTAGTGCCCGGTCATATGTACAGGGAAAGATAGAGCATATAGGTCTCCACAACAGCTGTGTGCAAGGGACCTTATAACCTCAGTGAGCAATAAAAACTGACACATTCCCTGCTAAATTTGCCATGACCAAGTTTTCTTCGGTTGTGACTGATTTATCCAACTAATCCATGTGTTGAAGACTATTGGCTTAAATAAAGTGCGAAAGAACTCCACCCACCAGCAGACACAGGGTTAAACTTTTGCAATAGGTTGCCAGATTTAATACCCTCTAATATAAACCAGTTCTAGGGAAAGGGGGGTGAATTTAATTTTAATTTTTTTTTTTTTTTTTTTACTATTTTTCAGAACCCCTAGGGCAGTGGTGGCGAACCTATGGCACAGGTGCCAAAAGTGGCACTCTGAGCCATTTCTGTGGGCACTCAGACCATTGCCCAAGTTCACCAAATATGACCAAATCCACCAAATATTCCTGCAGTCCCAGGCAACTTAAGAGATGCTGCTCTCAGCGCTATTTTAAAGCAACACTTCCTTGGGTGTTCGGAACTGCGGGAAAAGTGAGAAGGTGTTGACAGAACTGCATTATCTTTGGAGGTCCTCCTGCTGGACCAACCATTCTTCCTCTACAGAGAGACCCTGGAGAGAAGCTATAATAAGAGTCTGAATTTGCTCTCCTTCTTTCAACTGTATTGGTGGTCTTGGGGGGCTGATACGATTAAAAGATGTGGAAGAACAGGTAGCATTAAGTTACAGTTTAAAAGACATGTTGGCACTTAATGGTAAATAAGTGGATTTAGTTTGTAGTTTGGGCACTCAGTCTCTAAAAGGTTTGCCATCACTGCCCTAGGGTAATTTAAACCTAGGTTGTCTGATCCTACCATATACTGCCATGCTTTTTGCACATAATCTATTATAATGTGCAAATCACAAACAGTAATAGATGGCCTAAAATATGACAGCCTTTAATGTTGCCGGCAGCTTTGCACCAATCGCGGTTGTTAGCAAGGGGTGTTTGCTGCATCATGCAGCAAACAGCTGATGAGTATGAAGAGGGCTCAGCCCTTGACCCCTCTTCATACTTCCTCTTCTGCTACAGGATGTTCAGGAACGTCCAAATTTGGTAAGGGGTAAATGTTCCTGTGCTTTACTGTTGTTTTCTATCTTGCACTGCAGCCATATCTTACATATTTAACCAGCATTTTCAGATTGTACTACATTGAGATCAGTTTTGTCTAACATTATTATTATTATTCTTACCAGAGAAAAGCAGAATGTATATGTAATAGCTATGTCAACTACCGTACCAGCAATATCAATTGTGACCAGAAGGTGTCTCTACAACATTATGCATTAACTGTGTATGTTTTACCATTAGTTACATGTTTTCTATGCTTTTGTAGTGGCAAAGAAGAACATCACAGAATATGTTCTATGCTGCAAATCGCTAGAGTGTTGTCTACTAGAACTTGCATAGCTGTTAAAAAAACCCACAATACCTTAGTTTACTAGCTATAATGTACAACAATATCAAATCATAGATATATTATAAATCAAGCAATAAATAGAACAATGTATAATAAAACATTTAAAAAAGATAATAGGAAAAATAACATTAAATTGAATAATAATTATATACCTGGAAATTCTGAGGCCTCCTAATGCCGTAGGAATATGCACAGAATTCAAACCTTTACTGTGTACAGGCACAGGGCAGAAACACCTGATAATGGCCCACTCCAGCACTGGCAGAGCCCCCTTCATGCCCCCTTGGGGTGGTGATAGTGTAAAAGAGATAATAATAGCAATTGCTGGTGGTCTGCTAGCAATTGCGATTATTTCAGGGCTTCTATACCAGTTTTGAGGCATAGAAGGCCTTATAAATGTCACCCATTGTCTTTTTGGAAGCTTTCCATCCAGTCTAAGGTATAGAGCAGTGGTGGCGAACCTATGGTACGGGTGCCAGAGGTGGCACTCTGAGCCCTTTCCGTGGGCACTCAGGCCATTACTGCAGGACAGAGTTCACCAAACAGGACCAAATCCACCAAATCTTTCTTCAGTCGCAGACAACTTATGAGATGCTGCTCTCAGGGCTATTTTAAAGCGACACTTCACTGGCTGTTTGGAACTGAGGGAAAAGTGAGATGGTGTTGACAG
This sequence comes from Engystomops pustulosus, assembly GCF_040894005.1. Lineage (NCBI taxonomy): Eukaryota > Metazoa > Chordata > Amphibia > Anura > Leptodactylidae > Engystomops > Engystomops pustulosus. The sequence continues at coordinate 88,905,689 of NC_092415.1, read as the reverse complement.
AACTGCATTATCTATGGAGGTCATCCTGCTAGACCCACCATTCTTCCTGTACAGAGAGACCCTGGAGAGAAGCTATTTGCCCTCTTTCTTTCAACTGTATTAGTGGCATTAGGCGGCCGATACAATTGAAAGATGTGGAAGGACACATAGCAGTAAGTTAATGCTTAAAATGCCACGTTGGCACTTCACGGTAAATAAGTGGATTTTGGTTGTAGTTTGGGCACTCAGTCTCTAAAAGGTTCGCCATCACTGGTATAGAGCAATCTGGATCAGGTTACGTTATTGTATTTCTCCCAAGTCTTTAGGTCCTCTTTTTGTAAACTCCAGATGGACCTTCATGTATCTTTTACAGAGGATTGTAGATTGTTACAAATTGCAGTGACGGGTGAAGTTGGGGTAGTTTTCACATCTGCACATAGGATCTTTAGAGCTCAGTCATTGCTTTTTGGTCACCTCTCTTAACAAGTTACTTTTACCCCAATTGAGTGGCCTGTCAGGTGTAAGAGTCCTGGCTGTTCCATACTTTATCCTTTTAAAAATTTTGGAGACCACTAGGATCTTGGGAACTTGAAGTACAGCAGACACCCTTCTATAAATCTGTGCCTCCACACAATCCTGTCTCTACTCTACAGACAGTTATTTTATCCTCATGGCTTGGTTTTTGCTCTTATTCGCATACATAGACAGGAACGTGTTTCCCAAAACTATGTCAAATAAACTGAATTTACAATAGTGGAACTCCAGTCAAGAAGAAGAAACAAGAAAAATGCTGCAACCTGATTTAAAGGTTCTGAAGACTTTCTGAATGGCTGAACGTGGTCCTCTTTAAAACAATTTGGAGATTTTAGTGATAAATAGTGCATCAATTTCTGAGATATATAACAACCAAGTTATGATTGAAATAAGTGAGGGTGGTCACCAATGGATAAGTTTAGGTGGAAGATGAAAGTAAATGATTACCAAAGCTATATTCATCTGAGCCTTCTTTGCAGATTTTACATAAGATCATGGACCAAAAATTCTGCATGCTATACTTTTTCAGCTTGCAAAGTAACAGACGTTTTAATGGAAGGCACTGAGGCCCCATTATAGTTAATGGGACACATTTACTTTTTTAGGTGCACCTTTAACATGGGGCGTGCAACAAAATTCTGTCAGACTTTGCATGTTAAATATGACGCATTGTCTGACTGAGCACCGAAATGTCCCCTTCAGTGCAGAAATTGTGGCGTGGACCCTTCTTAACCCCTTAAGGACACAGGGTTTTTCCGCTCATTTCTCACTCTCCAACTTCAAAAATCCATAACTTTTTCATTTTTACGTGCACAGACCTGAGTGAGGGCTTATTTTGTGCGTAACAAATTTTACTTTCCCGTAATGTTATTTATTTTAACATGCCGTGTACTGCGAAGCTGAAAAAAAATTCCAAATGTGGAAAAATTCTTGTGTAATTGTAACGAATCTCCAGAAGCCATGTAGCCTAGTGTCAAAAGAAGACCCGAGGCTACCATGGCAACCGATCGCCATATTTTACACGCCGCAATGACAGGGTTAATAGCCGCGATCGGTGCAAGCACCGACCGCGGTTATTAGCGGTGGGGGTTTTCTGCAAAATGCAAAAACCCCCACCTTTGTATGAAGAGGACTCAGCCGGTGAGCCCTCTTCATACACTCCTTATACCTACGGCGCAGAGCGTTAAGGGGTTAAATACCTGTGCAAGCAGTTTGTACCAGAAAGAAACTGGTGCATGACCCTTAGTAAATGTTCCCCAATGTCTTTTTTGGGCATGGTTGGTGTCCATTATTTCACACTTCTGATATTTATTTTATTCCCATTGTTCTGCTACAAAATGGAGTAAAGGGAAATACCCAACAACAGTAGTATGAACTAAAATTCATATTTACACTTTAAAGATGACCATGAGGGGTTTAAAGGAAATCAACCATTTTAAACAAATAAACACCTAAAAATACTCACCTGCACTCCTCTTCATCTTGATCTAGGTGCTGTCCTCCGTTAGTATTGGCACTCAGGGATCACCTAGAAAACAAACTTATAATTAGCAGGCAGGTGAGCATTATTATTATGCATGTACATGTTGGGAGAGGGAGGTGGCGAAGGCATGCATAATTAGAAGACTGAGGAGCCGGACATCTTCTCCCCGTGCTCTGGCCTGCTAATTGTACGTTTCTTTTCTAGGTGATCCCTGCGTGCCAAGGCTAATGGAAGACAGCGCCTGGATCATGATGAAGAGGAGTGCAGGTGAGTATTTTTAGAATTTTTGAATTGTGTTTTTGAATGATTTCCTTTAAATGCCAAACAATAGAGAGACTACTTTAAAGCCCAAGAAGAATAGTTTGGAGCCACTGATCACCACTTCTGCCATCTAGCTGATGAGAATTAGAGCACTGTCAGAGAGAAAATGCTGCCTGTATGAAGGATCATTTAAAAAAAAAAACTATATTAAATATCTCATAAAACTGTATATGTTAGAGCTATCAATAGCCCAAAAATGTGGAAGCCCAACACAAAATACACAAAACAGGCTTGGATTCACTTGGGATCATTTCTCCAAGCATCTAGTTAATTTACAATACTGTCGGGGTATTAGTTTACAGATGGTGTATCTACTCAACACCCCCTCAGTTCATATAGGATGCTAGAGAACTACTGCATTTTCTTACACTGTACTGCCAATTAGTAGTGCTTACATAGAGTTATAGGACATAACAAAAACTCTAATGAAAGTGATATATTGGGGTGTTCAAACTCAAACAGTGGCCCCAAAATTCCAACAAGAAGAAATGTTGTTTAAAAAAAAATGCATGTTATAATGCTGTTAAGGATGCATGAAGGGGCCGAGCCAAGCCCTCTTCATACATGTTGGGTGTTGGCTGCATACCAGTGACATGTTAACCATCTAACTGCCGCCCATGGGATCGTTGCTCATCGTGACATCATCCATTCCCGTTGCAGGACCTATAATTCGGCGGCATCTATAACAGAGGCAGATCCATAGCACATTCTCCATATACTGCAATACTATAGTATTGAAGTAAATTATAGGAGTGATTAGACCCCCAAGTTACCCGTGGGAATCTAAAATGTAGTAAAGAAAAAAAAAATTCAAATCAATGCTTCTCCCTAGAACTGATTTTCTCTTTTAAAAACAAAAATAAGAGAAGGTGGATGGTGTTTGTAACAATTAAGAAGAACACTATATTAGACCTCAAAAAGGGGCATTAAGAATGGGGGGGGGGCTTTAGAAAGTTGGTTTCTAGGGAAAAGGGGAAATTGAAAAAAGGGGGACATTTAATGGAGGGGGTGAGAGAAAATAGGCATTTTTAAAAGGAGGCCAACAGAAAAGGGGGTATTATATAGTGTAGGGGAGTGTATTATACTACACTAGGGAGTTGGGTTTGTGCTGGTGCTTGTGAACTGAAAATATTTATATATCCTAGTTCATAGATACTCATAATGTTTGGAAATTGCTAAATGTTTGCTTTCTGGAGAGAGGCAGTGTGAGCTTTCATTAAGTCTGAAGAATATTTCCTTGACAAATATGATTGACCTGACCTATATAGGATTTGGTTGGATGAAGCAAATGGAAGTAATGGGCCATAGTTGAAAAATGAAGATGGGTTGAGAGATGGCTTTTTGAGATGGGTGGGATGCTTGAATATTTAATGGAAGAGAGAAAAGTGGCGAAGGTTATCAGTTGGTTAAAGAGACAGGTCAAAGTTGGAAAAAGCACAGTGTTGAATTTGGGGACCAGGTGTGATCAGGAGTGATGTAAGCCTGTAGGTTTAGTGTGTAGGGCAGCACACATAAATAAGACATTTATGAGTTGTGGCAGGACCAGTCAGCCGAAGATCCACACAAGACAAAATTAAGCTTGTCAAAACTGCCGTGAATCCCTCAAACACTGAGGGGGCAGAAGTAGCCAAGTAATTGTATCAAAAAAGATAGATCTGCAGAAGTATGTTTGTTGAGATGTGGGGTCTTCTGGCCGTTAAAAAAAAATAAATCTTTACTCAGGCTTCAGGTCCAAAGAAAAGGCTTGCATTTATTTGCACAAAAATAAAATGTACAGAACAAAAATGCTGATAATTCAGGGGATAGATTGCAGCTACCTTGGAACAAGCAGCTCCCCTGTGGTCAGATCAGACACTCTGACCTAGAGACAATCCATGTACACACAGGTGTCATTAAATACCCAACTATTTCCCTTGAGTTTTAAAGGGATACACCCCTGGGTTGCACCTTTAACAACAAACATCACACAAAGATATATTTCTTACTTAATATACATAATGCCACAATACAATATAATACACAATATAAAAATAAAAGGGGAGTTTACAATATACACAAAGTAACCAAAGTTAGAAATGCAAACATAAACCACATGGCTTCAGCTCAGCATCACCTGGCAGTAATCAGATGCAGCTATATAACCCCAGCTCACCCTCTGCTCAGGTTTTGCACACACACAGGTAAGATCAGGTAATGCTGAGTGGTGGCTGCTGAACTGGTTTGTCTGGTGAAACAATAGTGGACAGAGACAAAGGTTTGCTGGCCAGCAGGAGGAGAAAAAGAAGAAAAGTTACAAACACACAGAGAAGACAAACAGTTCACCATTCACCCCTCAACATTCCTCCCTGCTTAAGTGGAAGCTTGCCCTTCCACAAAGTAGTTCTCTTGGACTTGGGTACCAAATCGGGATAAGTGATCGGCATTCTTATGCCGACTCCCTGGTTTGTACTGTACCAAGAACCGGTAAGGCTGTAAGCCCAAGTACCAACGTGTTAGACGAGCATTGTTACCCTTCATTGTATTCAACCAAAATAAAGGATGATGGTCAGAAATTAACACAAATTCTTTACCCAATAGATAATAACGTAGACTTTCTATGGCCCATTTTATGGCTAAACATTCCTTTTCTATTTTAGAATAGTTTAGTTCTCTGGGGAACAGTTTTCTGCTAATATACAGAATTGGATGTTCTTCTCCATCCTGCATTTGGCAGAGAACAGCCCCGATACCCCTTTCTGAGGCATCAACCTGGACTTGAAATGGCAGAGTAAAATTCGGGTTATTTAATACAGGTGCACTACACAATTTCTCTTTTAAAGTATTAAATGCTTTTTCACACTCAGGTGTCCATTCCACAAGGTTCTTTTTTGTTTTCTTTGTAAGATCACTTAAAGGGGCGGCTAAATCAGAAAAATTTGGAATAAATCGGCGGTAATAGCCAGCCAGCCCTAAAAATGACCTCACTTCCTTCTTTGTTTTTGGAGTTGGGGCATCCTTTACAGCTGTAATTTTTGAAATTTCTGGTTTAATTTTCCCACCACCTACAATGTATCCAAGATAAGAGGTTTCTTTCTGAGCTATGGTACATTTTGTTGGATTGATTGTAAGTCCAGCTTTAGCCAAGGCTGAGATGACATTTTCCAGATGCAAAAGATGAGACTTCCAATCAGAACTAAAGACAATGACATCATCAAGGTAAGCGGCACAGTATGAGGAGTGTGGTCTGATTACTGTATCCATTAGCCTTTGGAATGTAGCAGGGGCATTATGGAGGCCAAATGGCATACAGGTAAACTGAAACAAGCCCTGTGGGGTGGCAAAAGCTGTTTTTTCACGGGAATTACCTTCAAGTGGTATCTGCCAATAGCCCTTAGTCAGATCAAATGTAGATATATACTGGGCTTTTCCAAAGCTACTTATTAGGTCATCAATATGGGGCATAGGGTAGCTGTCAAATTTTGAGATCTGATTGAGTTTTCTAAAATCAATACAGAATCTAATGTCCCCATTTTTCTTGGGTACAACAACAATGGGGGAGCACCAAGGACTGCAGGATGGTTCAATGACCCCTAATTTTAGCATGTTTTGAACTTCCATGTCCATCACAGGCTTCAGTTTTTCAGGCACCCTGTAGGGTTTCTGACGTATTGGTTTGGCATCACCAGTGTCAATCACATGTTGGACTAACTTGGTGTGACCTGGTGTAGAGACAAAGGTGTGTTCATGCTTCTGCAACAAATGGTCTAAGTCTTTATTCTGGTCATCAGAAAGTTCACTTCCCCTCTGAATATCAGAGACATGAGAACTAACGGGGGACAGAATAGAATAAGCCTGATCAAGAAGATTTGGATGACATTCTGAAAGAATTGTACAGGCCACATTTGGTCTATCAACCCATTTTTTTAAGTAGATTGGCATGGAAGATTTTCTTTTCCTGAACCCTGCCAGGCATAAAAATCTCATAATCTACTGGACCAGTTTGACGCAAGACATCAAAGGGTCCCTGCCACTTTGCTAGCAATTTGTTATCAGATGTTGGCAGTAACAGTAGAACCTTATCCCCGGGTATAAAACATTTATCTTTAGCATTTTTATCATACCATTGTTTCATGTGGGATTGTGCATCTGTAACATTGACCTTCACAAACTCTGCTAACTCGGCAAGTTTGTCCCTCATTGAGATGACATACTCCACTAAGGTTTTTTGGTCTGGGCTAGGGTTTTCCCAGTGTTCTTTGATCACATCCAGTGGTCCCCTTGGTCTTCTACCATAGAGTAACTCAAAGGGAGAAAAACCAGTGGATGCCTGTGGAACCTCTCTATAGGCAAACAAAACATATGGGAGCAACTGATCCCATTGTTTTGGATATTGTTCCACAAACTTGCAAAGCATTCTTTTAAGCGTCTGGTTGAAGCGCTCCACCAAGCCATCTGTTTGTGGATGATAGGGAGCAGTTCTTACTGCCTGGATTCCTAAAAGCTGATGGATTTGCTTCATTAAGTTGGACTGAAAATTTGAACCTTGGTCTGTTAGAATTGTGTGAGGAATACCCATCTGACTGAAAAACTTCATCAGTTCCTCTGCAATTCTTTTTGTGGTGATAGTTCTTAAGGGAATAGCCTCTGGATAGCGGGTCATGTAATCACTTATAACTAAAATATATTGGTTACCTTTTTTACTTTTTTCAAGAGGACCAACTATATCCAGAGCTATTCTTTCAAAGGGAGTATCAACCACAGGTACAGGGATCAGCTTACATTTTTTGTTACCTGGGGAAACAAACTGACATTCAGGACAAGAGTCACAAAAACTGGCAACATCTGCATGTACTTTAGGCCAAAAGAATCGAGTTAGTATCCTTGACAGTGTTTTATTCCTACCCAGGTGTCCAGATAGCGGTATACTATGAGATACTTTCAGAATTGACTCCCTGTATTCAGAGGGAACCACAAGTTGCCATACTTTTTCTTTTGTCTTTGGATGCTCACAAACCCTATACAAGAGGTCATTTTTTAAAGTGTACATAGGAAACTGTTTGGGTTCCCCTTCATTTTTAACCTGAGAAAATGCTGAAGCAAGGGTGCCATCTTGTTTTTGTTTAACGGACATATTTTCCCACTTTAGGGATCCTTTTTCTAAGAGAGAATGCGCAGACCGCCATTTCGCACGAGAAAGGCGCATTTCTCTCCTAGAAAGGTGACCTTTGCCACTACCATGGAAAACATCATCGTGCAATGGAAATATGTCACCCAGAGATTCTGCATCAGACACCTTTTTAACTTGAGACCTTGTGGTCACAGCAGAAGTTACACTGTCACTTTTAATCATGCTACAAAAACCAGGTAGGTCTTGGCCCAAAACCACAGGATATGGCAATTTTGGGACAATTCCCATTTCTAAAGACACTTCTACATCAGCTATTTGTATAGGTATCACAGTTTTAGGGTACATCTTTTTATCACCATGCACACAGGTTAGGAACAAATGACCTGTAGTATTAGCAGAGTCCACCAAGTCTGATCTTATCAGAGACTGCTGGCTCCCAGTATCAATCAGTGCAGTCACAGTCTGGGAGTTAACAGTAACAGGTTGTAAATAGTCTCTCACAAGTCCTACACAATTTGCTGCAGACCCTTTAACTTTTTTGCTAGCTATATTGGTACAGTCTTTAGCATAATGTCCAGCTTTACCACAGGCAAAGCAAGTAAGGTCTTTATGCTGACCTTTAGATTTTACAGTCTCATGTTTTGGCTTATCAGTGATAGTATTGAAAGAAGGTCTTACCACACTTGGCTTCTGGACCAGTCCTTTCCTTGCAAGCAGATAATTTTCAGCGAGTGTCACAGCTTGCTCACCACTATCAGGCTGATGTTCCTTTACCCATATTCGCATTGGTGTAGGAAGAACCTCCAGAAACTGTTCAAGGATGATGGTCTCCAACACCTGCTGGACAGTCTTGCCCTCTGGGGGAATCCACTTGGAACATAGTTCACTCAGCTGGGTGTAGGCCTCTCTAGGTCCATCTTTATCTTGGTAACTGTAGGTCCGGAATTTTTGGCGAAAGGTTTCTGTATGTATGTTGTATCGTCTTAAAATTGCAGTTTTGACTTTTTTATAATTTTCAGCGTCATCAGTCCTCATCTGGCTATATGCCTGCTGTGCTTTGCTGGTGAGGAATGGCACTAAATGAAGGACCCATTGATCTTCAGGCCACTTGTTTGCTTGAGCCACTCTTTCAAATACTTTTAGATATGACTCTATATCATCAGTCTCTGTTAGCTTGGTCAGCTTTAATTTTGTGGCAGGAGAAAGATTTTGCTGCATGGCTTGTAGTGCCTGGATAAACTGTTCATCTCTCCTTGCTCTTTCCACCTCTTGTTGCTTGATGTCAATTCTGCGTTGCTCCTCCTCCTTGTCTCGCCTCCATTGCTCTTTTTCACGGTAGAATTTTTCCTCCTCTTTTCTACGTTGATCACTTAACTCTTGGCGCTGGACCAACCATACAAGGAGTTCCTCCATGCTTTTTGGAGCAGTTGCACTCACTGGTGGATCAGTACCAGCTGCAGCGCCCTCCTCTGGAATCACAGGTTTGCATACCTCTGGCTGGGTGCTCTCCATCTCCAATACAGGAACTGCTTTTGCCTTTTGGCGAGATCCTTCTACCAGTTTGGGACGTGCAGATGCTTTAGCGCGCTGCGGTGGTCTAGCAGACTGCGTCGTTATAAACCTCCTGGTACGTCCTGCCATCAGCTGAGTAGTAAACTGTACTTAGTCCAGTACAAACAGCCATCCCACTGCTGCCACCATATGTTGAGATGTGGGGTCTTCTGGCCGTTAAAAAAAAATAAATCTTTACTCAGGCTTCAGGTCCAAAGAAAAGGCTTGCATTTATTTGCACAAAAATAAAATGTACAGAACAAAAATGCTGATAATTCAGGGGATAGATTGCAGCTACCTTGGAACAAGCAGCTCCCCTGTGGTCAGATCAGACACTCTGACCTAGAGACAATCCATGTACACACAGGTGTCATTAAATACCCAACTATTTCCCTTGAGTTTTAAAGGGATACACCCCTGGGTTGCACCTTTAACAACAAACATCACACAAAGATATATTTCTTACTTAATATACATAATGCCACAATACAATATAATACACAATATAAAAATAAAAGGGGAGTTTACAATATACACAAAGTAACCAAAGTTAGAAATGCAAACATAAACCACATGGCTTCAGCTCAGCATCACCTGGCAGTAATCAGATGCAGCTATATAACCCCAGCTCACCCTCTGCTCAGGTTTTGCACACACACAGGTAAGATCAGGTAATGCTGAGTGGTGGCTGCTGAACTGGTTTGTCTGGTGAAACAATAGTGGACAGAGACAAAGGTTTGCTGGCCAGCAGGAGGAGAAAAAGAAGAAAAGTTACAAACACACAGAGAAGACAAACAGTTCACCATTCACCCCTCAACAATGTTCACTATTTCTTTTAACATTAACAGGACAGAATTTCTCCTACATTCACTCCAAATTATAGTAAAGGGACAATACCTTTATGTATTTTGACTTATTGTTTTTGGTTTCGGTAAATGAAAGTTGTCCTTAAAAAAATGCATATTTCCTTTGCCATTTTTACTTGCCATGTCTATGTATTTTTGTACTACTATGCTGCATATTGTAGTTTGTTTTGTTTAAAAATGTTATAAATAAAGCCTTTATTGTATATATAATATAAAAACTGCTTGCACAGATATTTAACCCCTTAGTGACCACCCATACAGATTTCTCCGTCGGTCACTAAGGGACCTTAGGCTAGGCCGGCGGGTTTCTTCGTCGGCCTAACCTAAGGTCTGCATGGGCCCCCTGTGCAGGGAAGAGCAGTGCCCTGGCTGTCTTATGACTGTTGGCTGTTAACCTTTTTGATCCCATGGTCAATGTTGTGACCACTGGATCTATGTACAGTAAGAGTCTCCGCCTCACGGTGCATGCAGATGCACTCACACCTGCCTGCTGCCATTTCTGAGCAAGCTCTGCACTGCTGGTTGCCCGATCCAAAGCTGAAACACTTTTAGGAGACGGTCCTGGCACTTGCTGGTCCTTCTTGGGCACCCTGTAGCCTTTTTGGCAACAATGGAACCTCTCTCCTTGAATTCCTTGATGATGCAATTGTTGACTGAGGTGCAATCTTTCTAGCTGCGATACTCTTCCCTGTTAGGCCAGTTTTGTGCAGTGCAATGATGACTGCACGTGTTTCTTTAGAGATAACCATGGTTAACAGGAGAGAAACAATGATGGCAAGCGCCAGCCTCCTTTTAAAGTGTCCAGTGGTGTGATTCTTACTTAATCATGACAGATTGCTCAAGTAACACAGGTGTGGGTGTTGATGAGGACAGGGCTGGAGATCAATCACTGAAAAGATGTTAGCTGCTCCTTTTAAGGCAGGCCTGCAATGAAGTTGAAATGTGTTTTTGGGGAAAAAGTTCATTTTCTAGGCAAATATTAACTTTGCAATTAATTGCGGTTAAGCTGATCACTCTTTATAACATTCTGGCGTATATGCAAATTGCCATTATAAAACCTGATGCAGTAGACTTTGTAAAAATCAACATTTATGTCTTTCTCAAAACTTTTGACTGTAGAAAACCGCGGCCCAGAAAATAGGAGTGGCTGGCTGATGCAACCTTGGGCACGCTATAGTCACGGTGCTTGGTATTGGGACCAGATGATGGGCCTACAGCCTTGCAGGTCTCCAGCAGGTGGTGTGCGCAAAAAAAGATGGAGGGAGAGGCAGATGAAAGAGGTTTCTCCCTGGGGCAACCCCTGATGTGTATATAGGAATCCCTGGGTGATGGAGGATGGGAAGCATGTGATGGTGAAACAGCCTGATCCAGGCATAGTAGGCTGAAAAGCTGGTAGGAGATAGCTGGTCCGTAGGAAGGGTTATTCACAGCCTGGTAGTAACTTCAGGCTGTGGTGTGTAAAGATGGAGCCAAATCTGGAGGGTGGACCTCTGCTGCAGTCTAGTCTGCTGACTGGCTACAGGTGTGAGGCAGCTGGCCTGAGATACCTCTGCTTCCTGGTAGTATGACACTGGCTTGTGCAGCACAGACAGGTGCTCACTCTCCTCTGCTTACTTTGCTGACTAAACTGCAGGACCATGTGCTCCCACCCACAAGGGGTTTTTTATAGTCCCCGAGTGAGGTGGTAGCACACCCCAATCAGCTTTCAGTTTCCTTTACAATAATACATAGAATATCATTGGTTAGTAACATTTCATGTTAACTATTGCACATGTTAACTATTGCCTTACTGACTTACCAGGCAGTGGCTTGCAATTACTAGTACTATTGGCACGAAGAAGGACATTTTCACAACACCTACCAGTCCCATGCATTGGCAAGGGTGTTGCACTTGCATTGATAGAAGCTAATATGACACTTGGCTAGATATAATGCAGAGAAAATGACTTATTTCTGTCATTTACCTAAAGATTTAATTATTTTTTCCTGTAGATGTTGAATTGACCTTTGAAAAAGTTGTAGTTTCTATGACAACTCCAGGCTTGGTGACTCATTCTTCCAACGTCTAGCAGTTGTCGCAGATATGTATCACTTTATTTCTCAACTTGTATTCTTCATAAATATAGAAATGCAGTAAAAAAGCTGCCTGACTAAGACCCATTATAAATGAAAAAATAACGGCTTCTGACGCCAGCAATATATAAAGTGTATTGTACTGTATGAATATGTAGAAAAATATTCACTCCTTGAGTGTTAGATCAATTTTCACACTGCTACCAGAGGATACAGAGTTCTGATCATACCATACAAGAGTTTTCTTTATACATGTCTCCAAACTTAATAATCTTGAAAACTTATTTTCATACAACTGTGCACCACATTAATTAACAAGCCATTTTCTTTTAGCTCTGCACTCCTGAAATAACAAACCCGAATCCCATTCTGGCAAATGAGTCACTATTCTCAAAGCGCTTCACTCCCATTGATCCTTATACACTGTGAGGTACTTTTATTTTCAGTTGTATACCTGTAATCATTCCATCTATACCTACGCATTGTATGTTGTTGAATAAAAGAAATAGAAAGAATGTCTGTCTTCTCTACTAACTACTTTTAGTGTACGTAAGGTAACCTTTTAAAAAGATGTTGTAGAAGCCCATACAGGTAGAAATGATGATGGACCGGCGCTCAAGATTATAAATAAAGAGACAGCAGTCTCTTCTGGCAAATTAAGGACTATTTATTAGTGTTGTGACGCGTTTCAGCTCCGGACCGGAGCTTTCATCAGTCATCTTTAAAAAGATGTGTTAATGGAAATTTCAAAACATTTTAATTGCTCCTATCTACCATTTATATGCAATTAATGGGGTGTAATATGGAGCCTTGTGGCCTCATTGCAGGATTATCTCTCAAAAGCTATTCATTTGGGTGTACAGACGGTCCCCGGGTTACGTTCAAGATAGGTTCTGGAGGTTTGTTCTTAAGTTGAATTTATATGTAAGTTGGAACTGTATATTTTATAATTGTAGCTTCAGCCAATTTTTTTTTTGGTCTCTATAACAATTGGATTAAAAAATGTTGGATTGTCATCATAACCAGGATTAACAATAAATCTTAATTACAGACAGCTCTGATAACTGTTATAGCTGTTTATTGTAGCCTAGGGTTGAAGTACAGGAAATGACCAATTACCAGAGGTCCGTTTGTAACTAGGGGTTGTATGTAAGTGGAGTGTTCTTAAGTGGGGGACCACTCCTACTCATCACACCTCAAAAACCATGTAAAACCATATATTTTTATCTCCCCAATCATCAGTTCTTCCATCACTCCAATGGAGGCATCCAACAGGTGTGCAGTAAGATTGATTGTAAATTCTCTGGTTTCATACATGCACCATAAATTCTGTGGGAAGCAGATTGTAGTTAAAAAAATGTTTAACTCCAAGCTTACAACTGTACCATAGGTGTTAACAGACCAGTAAACCTGAAAGCATTACACAACACATGTTCCAGATCCTGGTCCTTTAATATAGGACCTTCTTCATCATGTTAATCACAACAGGTTTTCTGTTTTCATCTGGGTTACTGAGGCAGTGGTAATAAAATAATGGAATTACCCTACACAGGCTCCCTATGCTTGCATTGTGGCCCTTGGCTAGTTCAGTGATCAGCGCTGATTGGCTGTATAATTCCAGTTGGGATTGTAATAAATCGACCAAGTCCAGTTTTCTAGTGCAAGTTATATTAAATGGTCATAGCAGAGTTTCCTAGTGCAACTTAAGTAAATTGTGGGGGTTGAAGCATCCTGCCCTAGCCCACCTTGAACCCTGCTTCACCAACTTTGCTGAGCAGGGCACAAAATCCCAAAAAGTAACAATTTTGTTTGTCCAAAACTTTAACTTTTGAGGCTGAGACTACTCAATGTAGAGGACCTAGCTAAATGACTAAAAGGGGAAATTAGCATACAGATTAACTTTTTTATAAAAAAAAATATACCTCTATTTTTACCATTTTTTTGGCAAAAGCATTCCTGTGAAGAGAACTGAAGTGTTGTTATGGGAATAAAGTGAATGAAAAATCCTTTTTAAGAGTTATCCCTAGAAGCCTGTGACATCAATTTTGCTTACACACTGTTAAAAAGATGATCTGCTACAAGTACTGTCAGTCTCTGAGTTACGTAAAGGATAGGTTTTGTAGGTTAGTTCTTAAGTTGAATTTGTATGTAAGTTGGAACTGCTATATTTTGTTTTACTCAAGACAAAGGGGGATATTTATCATACGCCAATATAGACTTACCAATATAGATCTATTAATAGTTGTGCTCCACTTAATTGATAGATACATTGAAGCCTCCTGTCTTTTACCTCATCAGTCACACATTCCTGTCCATAAAAGGGCCACCATAGATTTTGATCTTATATTCATGAATACTATTATAAGGTATAGGCAAGGAAATTGTTCATAGAAAGATAGAGATGACCCATATGCGGCCATTTTATGGTCAGGAATGTTTGGCTGAGGTAAAAGACAGGAGGCTTCAATTTACATATTAAGAAAGCAGTGCAGGACTAAATTACCTAAAATCCTACCCCCCTACAACCAAACATGAGGTTGGATGCTGCCTGTACAAAGGGTTAAAGGGAACCTATCACCAGGAGACCCATTTTTAGCACTCCCCCAGTCCCCACAGAGCATAGTACATACACTGCCAAAGTGTTTTAATATTAAAAATTGGTTTTACAGAAAAAAAGATATGTTATATTGTTATCATTAGCATTTGCTGTGTGACTAGGCAGTTGCCCACTGGGAGGAGCTGGAAAGGAGCAGTCCCCCCCCCACCCTTGGGAAACAGCTACTCCATGTGACCTTTTCAAATATATGAAAACACCCATCACTTGACGTAGCGATGCCCCATGCTCCTCCACAGCCAATCCCGAGTGCGGGGAGTTATTCATATATTTGAAAAGGTCACATGTTTCCCAAGGGTGGTGGTGGGGGGAAACTGCTCCTTTCCAGCCCCTCTCAGTGGGCAACTGCCTAGTCACATAGCAGATGCTAATGAAAGGTACAATATAACATAGCTTTTTTTCTGTAAAACCTATTTTTTATACAAAAACACTTTGGCAGTCTATGTACTATGCTCTCTGGGGGAGTGCTAAAAATGGGTCTCCTGGTGACAGGTTCCCTTTAAGCCATATAACAGATTTAAGGACATTCATGAGCAGGTCACACAATATTAAACAGTTATCACCACGACACTTCCTTCAGTAGATGAGGGCAACCCTGGTGATGAGGTCATCAATATATTCTATCTATCTTGTTTATTCATGTATATTGAGTAATCAATGTACTGTATTTTTTGGAGTATAAGGCGCACAAAAAATCCTTACATTTTCTCAGAAATCAAAGGTGCACCTTATAGTCCAGTGCGCCTTGTATATGAACCGCACTTACAGACAACAGCTGCCTTGAACTGTGCACAGGTCTGCCACCTGCTGATCATTCATCCTTATAATCAGGTGCACCTTATATATGAACCTAGACGTTTTAGCAGGCATTTATTGATGGTGCGTCTTATAATCCGGTGCGCCTTATAGTCCGAAAAATATGGTAATAAGATGTAGCAGGGGCAGGTTATAGAAACCATTTTTTCAGTTTTACTGCATATGCATAGAATAACTGCTCTTCCCTCTTGTTCTGTCATCATCTGAGTGACACATCCAATGCCTGAATAAAAAGGATCCTCCACCAGTTTTCCTACACCCACATATTTTCTCTGTGTACAAAAACAGCATTTCCTGGCAAAAGCTGTGATTCTGTTGGTATAATTACTTTCTTGGACAATCAGATAATTACACAAAATAGCACTGAAGATTGCAGCACAGCTCTAGTAGGCTATGAGCATACATATTTTCCAATAAGACAACAACAAGCAATTGTCTGTGATCTACTAAAACGCAAAAAGAAGATATTATTGCAACTAAATGAGGCAATAACATTTTTAAAAACAAAAACATATTACCTTGAGCCCCCTGGCTGAATAAAAGCCTTGGTATAGAATCTACATCTAAAAAGTTAGTCATCATTAGGTATTTTAAAGTAGTCAAATGAGGAGGAAAACCTGTAAAAGAAAGGAGAAAATAACGATTAAAAAAAGCCACTTCATTGTATTATACCTAAAGTGATTGCACTTGTTAAACCACACTTGTTAACTGTCCTGGAGGGTCTGGAAGTCTCCTGGAAATATGGGCGATCCCTTGTACTCCAAAAATATTGGACAAATCTCTCAAATTTAGTGGAACTTTTCGCTGGTGTATAGATATTTTATATGTCATATGCATATGGGATAGAGACGCTTATATGACACGTTTCTGGAATAAGTGCATTACTTTCTCGTATTGTGCCAACATCACAACAGAGGGTGAGATGGAAGTTTTGCATTCTATAAGGGTACAAATAGAAAGTCCAGCCGTAATGCAGCCGCCAGGTTGCAGAAGCCCATCACACAGTGCAAATATGTCTTTCTGCTTTCTCTAAGCATTTTCATTACACTTTAATTGTGTGTTATAACTTACCTTGCACCCTGACAGAATCCTCTGTGTAGTCCTAGGGGTTGGGATTTGGTTTGGATGCATTTAAAAAAAACATGTGACTTGTCTGTGCTGCAGACTGCTCAGCTTTCAGCCCCAACCTTTGTGCTCCTGTACAGCTCCTTCCTCTCCCACTGATGTCAGCTCACCAAGCTGTGAAGGAGAGCTGTACAGGAGGGAGGAGGATTGAATCATGTTTGAAATCTTTGGTAAAAACCAGAGGGTTGTCAAGACACAGCATGGATTAATTTAGCATAGCACGTGAATGCGATTTTGTGAAATCTCATCAATGCTACTGATACAGTACAGTACAGTACAGTGAGATAACCAACAGTGATCTAGAAGTTAATCCACTGAGGACCTTGCCTAATGCCAAAGTGATCATAACAACAGCAATGAATCATTTTCATACTAAAGTTCACTAGTGCCAGAATTGTTGCAGGAATTTCTGTGAATGTTATAAATAGGACTCTATAGCAGTGAATATGATCTATGTAAATATTTGGCGACATTAAAGCAGCTTCATCAGCTTTTCATGCTATACGTTTATTTATACTGTATATACATCTAGTTTTAAGAGATTCCTTTATTTTTTCCTTTACACAATTAGTTTTTTTCAGTCTGTTGCTAATCTTTCTGCATGAATGTGTTTTTCATTGATTTACATTGTCCCTATTTATCTGCAAGCTGTCAATATCCATACATCATGCATCCTCTATTGCAATGTTATAGGTTTATAGAGAAACATTGTTCTGGAGAGTAAATAAAAATAAAACAAATCAATAATTTGTAACTGTCTTCTGTTATTGGTTGAATATTAAAAGATTAATACTTTAGTGAATGGATCACAGCAGTCACAATTAAGTACATGGACTAAAAAGATGTCGGTACAATCAAACACACCGCTGGTAGCAATATTGATCTCCCCATGCAGCCCTGCTCTCTGTATTATAGTCTATTAACACAAGTGCTACAGAAAAGTCAATTTCATAGAACGCTTTCAATTAGGCTGTTGATTTTTATGACACATATTGCATCTATAAATACTTGCGATCCATGTAAAAGAAGTAGGGATCTTGATATATGCAGGGATGACATAGATGTGACCATTCACAGCTCAGTATCAATAATGGTTAACAGTCAATTGTTAGTCTTAGTATTTCCAATGCACTGAACCTATTAGTATTACTTTAGTCTAATGTTAAATAACCCAGGAATTTAGGAGAGATTCCACACACGAGAAGCATCTAAATAACTTTTCCATCTCAAAATGTTTTCTGATGCCCTTGATAAAGTAACGCTTAAGAGCAAGCAATACTTACTTGCAAATATAAGGAGGTGGTTGTTCCAGTCCTCAGAAATGGCTCCTAAGTCAGGCTTCTGCGATCATTGCAAAATTGCCCAGAATAAAGAACAATTTTGATTCTATGACTGGAATCAAGATGAATAATGCATAGCATCAGGCGGACTTCCTGTGATCAACTGATAAAAATGGCTAGTAGGCGTAACCATGGCAACAGAGTGCTTTAACGCCATCACTTCACTACCTACTACTTGACGTGGAGAAAATCACTGTCCCGCCCTTTAATTAAACTTATATAGGATTTGGAAAAGAAGAAACTGTGGACTTGTCTTCCCCCTGCTTGTCTATCCCTTTCTATTTCTACAATTAATAATCAAAAATCACCTTTCTCCTTCTTATACATATCAGTATCTCATTATAGATGATTGGATCTGGTAAATAATTCACTGCCTGCTCAGCTGTAACACTAATCCCTGCTATTCAGGATCTTCAAGAAAAAAAGCTGCAAAGATAAATGTAACTAGCAGTTAATGAGCTGAGATCTCCATTGATATTAATTTAGAGGATAATTGCTTTGCAATGTACAAACTGTCCTCACGTGAAAGGCATTGTGGTCAGTATTCAGTCAAGAAGTTGACAAAATTATTTAAAATAAATCCCAGATTCGTTTGCTTGAATGAATTAACACTGAAATGGCTGCAGAAGACTATGAAATAATCAACAGTAATAAGGATGCTGGAATGTAAGAAGCAGAGTACTCACCAATATGTTTGACCTCCTTACGATCCTTTGGAAAGACGTAAGGTCAAGCAGGAGGTTCCAGAGGAGAGATGAGAACTCAGATCACTTCATACATGCATGGAGCCTATGAAAGCTGAATGCTGACAGCTCTCCTGTTCCTTACAGTTTATGAAGATGTAAAACCTCCCCTCTGAATTCTGAGCAATGATGTTTGTCATTAACATGCATTACCTGCTAATTTCAGAGAGTTGAAGAGGCTTTTTATCCCCTGTTAGTATTTTGTACGTTCTTTGCCTTCCCCCTCAGATATCATTAGCACTGAAAATGACTTGTCTGCAGGTCTATGGAAGGTGGGCAGCCGAGCACATTCAGTCTTCACCTTTTGCAGAGTTTTATTTTTCCCAAAGCCTGCTGTGCTGTAATTGTGATTATATAGAAGTGGCACAATAATCGTAGCATCTGTCTGGAAGCCTAGGGAACAGTTATTCAATTGGTTGCCCACAGGCTGTGTGTGGCCGCTATGCTATGGGGTTATAATCTAACCCAAACATTGTCAATGACTCAGTCAGTGAACATTACAGTAAATCAATGAGAATAATATAGACTGTAGAGGTGGCATACAAAGAGAGACAGTGAACACTTTCAACACACAATAAAAATATGTAGAAATTTGGACCAGGAACATTCTTAAGGTACATTTTTATTTGCACACTAATCATGGTTGATATGTAGATCAGATATGTTCTCATTAGCTGGCAACATACTATAGAAAACTATTGCTTTATAGGAGGCTGGAGGCAGGATTAAATAATCTTTCTCAAACTATTAGGAAGTTTATTCATAAACAGCTTGTACTGATTTTCCGATCTCATGATTACATAATTAAGGGATTACAGTATGCTGCAGGAAAAAGGGGGAGGTGTATGGTATTATCCTTTTTATTAGTTAGAAGTGTGTACAGGCAATCCCTGGGTTACTTACAAGATAGGTTCTTTGGGTTTGTACTTAAGTTGAAATTGTATTTAAGATGGAACTAATATATTTTATAAATGTGCCTCCAGACAAAAAATTTTGTGGTGGCGAACCAATGGCACTTCTGTAGGCACTCAGAACAGAGTTCACCAAATATGACCAAATCCACCAAAACTTCCTGCAGTCCCAGGAAACTTAAGAGATGCTGCTCTCAATGCTATTTTAAAGCGACACTTCATTGGCTGTTTGGAATTGCAGGAATAGTGAGAAAGTGCTGACAGAACTGCAATATCTTTGGAGGTCATCCTGCTGGACCCAACATTCTTCCTCTGCAGAGAGACTCTGCAGAGAAGCTACAATGATGCCAGAATTTGCCCTCTTTCGTTCAACTGTATTGGTTGCCTCAGGGGGCTGATACGATTGAAAGATGTGGAAGAACAGTTAGCAATAAGTTACTGCTTCAAGTGATGATTGCAGCCTGGGACTAAAGTAAAGCATCCAGAGAGCTTCACCAGGGGTCACAGTGGGCCGAGAGGTCCGTCTTTAACAAGGGGTCATCTGTAAGTCACGTGTCCTTGAGTCAGGGACCGCAAGTATCTATGTGTCTTTCATCCCCTGCACTGTTTGATAACATTTCTGCAAAAATAGTTGACATAGTTGTGGGCGGAGAGGAGGTGGAATCATTTGGATAGGTGTATAAATGTCTCATATATTGTGTCGCCTGAAATCTTAAAAGCTTTTAGAATAAAACATCTAATCTTATCACACACCATATATAATATACTAAATGTTTGCATAGCATGTTCTGTAGAAGTATGCTGCAGCTATATATCACAGTTAGACAGGACAGGAAAAAGGTAAGCTCGCAGAAATAAAAACTAACAATGATGTTTCTCAAAAAAATTTTTTTTGTTTTCTCACTAATGTTTGCTATGGTCTTTTTACTTACCTAGCATGCATATATATATTGCACCAGTAACAACTATCCAACTATCAATGCTTCCTTCTTCACTCACCTTTGTACACACACTCAGAACCATCTTCTGTCTCTGTTTTTTCATCTTCCTGTTTGTTGCTTCTTTCATAACCGATTTGGTTGGGACAATTTCAATTTTGAAAAATTTAGAATGATTTCGGGAAATCTTTATTGGATACAGAAAGGAGTGATATAATTATCACAGATTATACAGGAAACACGGATGATAAATTTAGAACAGTTGCAGTTAGTTTGGGGAAGGGGAGAGGAGTTTTTACTTTAAATTAAGAAAGTAATATCACATATATATACATTTATTCTTCACGCATGGGTAGAAAAGGAAACCTTGCCCTCCTGTAAAAAATGGGAAAGGGATTTTGGAAAAGCAAATATGGAATTTTGGAAAAATTGTTATGAGGGAATCTTCTTTGTCATGGAATCACAGAATGGTGCAGTTCAATTTTGTACACCAATTGTACTATACACCCAAACTTTTATATAACAAGTTAGGCAGAACTCTGCTTGTTGTTGATGCACGGAAGAGGAAGCGGACTTCATGCATGTGGCCTGGTCCTGCCCAAAATTGTGGATTTTCTGGAGGGAAATTTTCTAATTTATAAAGGATGAGTTGTTTATGTCTTTACCAGGATCAGTCCAAGTGACTATTTTGGGGTTTTATGATTTGAAGACGGACAATCTGGAGAAAAGACAGTGAAGAAGTAAAATTTTACTTCTGGCGAGATTGGGAATAGCAAGAAAATGGGGTAGTGCACAAAGCCCATCATATGAGGAATGGATAGGGCTGATTAAAATGGGTATTGACTTGTTGCGACTTTGTCCGCGGTGGCAGCCAAGACGAGGTACACAGACGTTAGGCAGAATCGTAGTTGGGGACAGGCAGTAGGTCAGGACAGGCAGCACGGGATCAGAATCGGGGACGTAGCAATAGGTCAAGGCAGGAAGCACAGGAGCTTAGTCAGGAATGGAACCGGGGTCACAAAAGGAAATCACAATAACAGCACAGAGCAAAAGACAAAGCTTTCTGTAAGGCACAAGGCATGAAGATCCAGCAGGGAACAGAGAAAGGGGTTGGTAACTTATCAGAATTGGCTGTGGGCCAGCGCCAATTATTGTCACGCTGTCCCTTTAAATCTCCAGAAGGCGACCGGGACACACGGGTGCTGGGTCTTCTCAGTCACCGCAGGATCGCAAAGAGGTGAGAGCACAAGTGGGGGCCCTGGGGCACAGCCAGGAGCATGGGTGCGCCTGTGACCATAAGGTAACGCGCATATCTAGCTAATATGCGAATTTGAATTCTTTGTTTTTTCATGACATGAAATAAACACTCACTTTTACACTTTGAACCTTTGGGGTAATGACTGAAGATTCTTATTTTGTTTTATGGACATTCCTTGGGCTGGAAGTTATTGGATTATCAATAGAGATATTTTTGGGTGGTTATTTATTATTTTTTATTATTTTTGTAAACTTTTGCTTCCCACTTGGGAACTAACAATAGCGATAGCTTGAGGAGGCCTTTATCATGCCACTGCCATGGCAAACCTGGCAACCTGTGATTGCAGTTGAGGAGTTAATCTGCCCTGTATGGATATCTCTTTATTCAGGTAGATGAAGCAGGGATCATACTGCTTATAGCTGCATGGGGTACAACATACATAATGGCCTTTTTTTGTACACAAGGTACAAGTGTCTAAAATACTTAAAATTTGGTGTAAGGCATATCAGACAATTTATGCCAACATTTTGGCGAATTTTTCTGTCCATGTAGACACGGCACACTGCCCATATGTGTCTATAGGAACAGCACACTGTCCATGTATAGAGAGGGCAGGTCAGTATTGAGGCATGTTTGGGGAGAAGCCAAAGTTACTCCATGACTTTATAAGACGTTGTGGCCAGTAAATTGAGTAGAAAGCATAATGTCATTTTATGTACGTAGATCATCAGCTATTCAATACTGTATTTTGTACAGATTTAGTTCTATAAAAGACACACATTCATCTAATCCTTATGTACAAGAATGGAGATAGTATATGCTCAATATTCTAAACTATAGCTATTTCAAGTTTTGCAGATGCAGAGCGCTTGTTTCTGCCTAAAACCTTTCAATCACTCATTGTTCTGTCAGCATTGTTCTTGATGTCTATGTAAATGCCATTATTATTCCTCTAACATTTATATCTATTCAATTGTTTCCGACCTGCTGTAGGAGTGTGTGATGGTTGAATTTAACAAGTACGTGACTAACATGAAAGCACTATGAAGTTTTTTCTTTATTCTACAGATAAAAGTCCATGCACTAGTACGGAGACCATTATCTACAGGTATTTAGGTCTTTTTGAAAGCAGAAAAAGAGAAAAATACCAAATAATTCAGAAAGGAATTTTAGGTTATGCAGTGTAGTCAAGTACCCTCCTTCAAATCTGCATATTAATTTTTTGCACATCATTATTGTCTGTAGGAGTTAATGAATGAACCTGACTGTTTTCATCTGCTGAATCTGCCAGGTACTTTAAAACTTTTTTTATATCATTGGCATTGTACATCCAATGAAGAAAAAGGAAGACCAGAAAGAGAGAGAGAAAAGGAAGGAAAAAAAAAAGGGTCTCTCTGTTTACTCACATCCCCCACCCCCCTCTCCTACACTCCACCTGCTGTCTCCATATAGTGCAATGCAACCATTTATACCATTTCTTATCCCATACCACTCTACTTTCTTTTGTCGCCAAGGACATTCTTTCTAATTTGATCATTAACACTCTGTTTCCACATTTCGATTGTTGGTGAGGTATCCTTAATCCACAGTTTTAGGATTACCTTCCTAGCCATGAATAGTAATTGAAATATAATATTATTTATCTTAGCACATTTACTCAGTTTCTTTCTTCCAAAATATCCCAGTATACCTAACCATGGATCCTTTGATAATGATATTCCCAGTGCTTCATTTATAGCCCTAAAAACCTCTTCCCAATATTTAAATAATTTAGGACATCTCCAAAACATGTGGTACCACCCAGCCCTCTCTTCATGACATTTCACACAGACATCATTATCTTTATAACCTATTCTATATAGCCAACTTGGCGTCCTGTGCAACCTGTGAATAATAAAAAATTGAGTGATTCTGTGACTACCACTTTTAGAAACCCACAATGGTGACTGTAATACCTCTTTCCATTCCTCCACATCTACAATTTCCATTCCTCTGTATTCCCAATTCTTCATTGCATTTTTGCACTGCCTTAAAGGAAACCTACCACTTGAAATGGCAGGTTTAAGAAGAAAACACCGAGCACCAGCTCAGGGTGAGCTCTTGCCGGAGCTTATTTTTGTATCGCGGTTTAAAACACTTTTTAAACTTTATAGCCGGCGCAGGGAGGTATGCGCTCGGCGCTTACCATCCGTGCGACCGTGCGCGCGGCTACATAGGATGTGAAGGAGAGCCGCGCGCATGGTAAGTGCTGAGCGCGTACCTCCCTGAGCGCCGGCTATAAAGTTTAAAAAGTGTTTTAAACCGCGATACAGCGGTTTAAAACACTAACAAAAATAAGCTCCGGCACCAGCTCACCCTGAGCTGGTGCTCGGTGTTTTCTTCTTAAACCTGCCACTTCAAGTGGTAGGTTTCCTTTAAACTTAATTTTCTTTGAACCCTTTTGTACAAGTACTTCATAAATGGATTATATCTTTTTCTCCCTTTTTAAATTTCTAAACTTCCCATATTCCTGTGACTCCAAATGTGAATCTTGTAAATTTTTACCAATCCACCGTAACTTTATGTACCTAAATCTATCCCTTTGAACAATATCAAACTCCAGTGCTAATATTTCAAAAGATTTAAAAGACCCATGATCAAATAATTGAAATATAAATCTTACCCCTTTGGCTATCCATCTTTTGTATCCTGTAATTATTACCCTTTTTTATGGTAGCATTGTCCCAGATCGGAGCCTCCTCTGTCCAAGCCTTTATACCTAATATTTTCTTCAATTTAAGCCAACTCTGTCTTGAAGTTTCCAACATAGAAACAATTCTAACATTGTCTTGCACTGGGGAGAGTCCTGTCTCCAATATGTTTATGAACTGTAATTTCCTATCCTGAAGTTTGAGTAATTTAGCATATATACTAGCAATTTCACCAGATGTTTCTTTTAGGGCCGCTGCTACTTGGGCTGCAACAAAATAGAATCTCCAATTTGGAAGTGACACTCCTCCATCCTCCCTTAAGCATTGTAGAACTTTCTTCTCAATTCTGGCTCCCCCCCCCTCCCAGAACAATTCAGAACATATTTTATCCATAATATCAAAAATCTGTTCAGGTATCTTCATAGGGGAGTTTCTAAAGAGGTATAACGCTTGAGGAAGAAGAACCATTTTGATCAGGCTAAGCCTAGCCGCATACGTCAATTTTAATTTGGACCAAATCTTGATCTTCATCCTCAATTTTTTGATTAAAGGGAGTATATTCAGTTCCACAAACCGATTTAATGAGTCTGATAATACAATACCCAAATATCTAAAGGATTTTTCTCCCTCAATAGCCTCCAATGGAAGATTCAAATCTGCCCTGTTTACTCCCAAGAACATTGCAGCTGATTTTGCCCAATTTATCTGCAGCCCAGATATCTTCCCATGGACACTCAGAGTATCTTAATTTCTGTCTGGCCAAGTTTAAATCCTTCTACTCTCTCCTGCCCTCTAATCCTTGGCTTCAATAACCAATGCAAAGAGGAGAGAGCGGATATCCCTGTCTAGTCCCTCGCAATAACTTAAACGGGAGGGATCTCTCCCCCTTGACACAGACGCAGGCACTATCTTTCTTATACAATATCTTTATAAAACAACAACCAAACCCCATTTTCTTAAGGTTTTGCCACAAAAAAAAATCCATTCTACCATATCTTTTTTTTTATTTAAAATCTTTTTTTTTTATTTTTCAAAAAATTTCCATTAAATATAATTCACAACAAATATAACATATCACGGATGTACAATGCTTCTGATACAGTATAATCAACTTTATCGTCCAGAAATATTAAACTGGTGATCTAGGCGAAGCTATCGCCTGGCACAAATGGACTATTCAGATAAAAGTTATTGGCACGGTGACTACCGACAGTAAATAATGTGGCTACCAACACAGATATAAT
This sequence comes from Engystomops pustulosus, assembly GCF_040894005.1. Classification (NCBI taxonomy): domain Eukaryota; kingdom Metazoa; phylum Chordata; class Amphibia; order Anura; family Leptodactylidae; genus Engystomops; species Engystomops pustulosus. The sequence continues at coordinate 88,880,096 of NC_092415.1, read as the reverse complement.
TGTGCGGCGGTCGGACAACGCAGAAAGCACCAAATCCGTTATTGCATCGTTCTGACATGCCTAGAAACCGTTATTGCGTTTTATAACACCCCACCCCTCCCCCCCAATCCCCCATGCCCGCCCCTGCACCGATGGAGAGATCACCACCCAAAACAAGAGGAAAAAAAATAAATAAATAAGGGAATTAACAGAGAGAAATTCGTATTTAACCTGTTCTCCACTCCAACCAACAATCGGATTCGTTCTTGTCTCTTGGGTTTCCTTCCATAGAACCTCCCAGAGGGGTTGTTTCAAAATTCATCATTCTTTCAACTAATATATGCCATTCTTTTATTTTGGGGGTGTTTCCCCCTTTCCAATTTCCTATCAATAACAATCTCCCGTTAAAGAGTAGTTTGTGCACTAAGATCCTTTTAACCTTAGACATCCCCAAAGCTGGAATAAGTCCCAAAATCGCCACTGAAGCATCAAAAGCTAAGTTGATTCCCAGCCTCTCCGTGATGCACTCATATATCTCCATCCAGAGTTTTTTTTATCTTAATGCAATTCCATAAAATGTGTGTAATGTCTGCTCCCTTCTCCTGACATCTATTGCATCTCGAGTTGTCTCTCAATTTGGCCTTATACAAAATGTCTGGGGAGTAATAGATTCTATAAAGAATGTTTAATTGAATTAGTCTATGGTTCAAGTTCTTTGAAGTGTATTTTATATTTCTATAGATATGGTTCCAGTGCTCTTTATCTAGTGTACCACAGACCTTTACCCATTTGTTTTGGCTAGGATGTGTAAGGTTCTTCTCTACCTCTATCATTATTCCTCTATATATTTTTGATAGATTTTTTGGGGCATTAACCAAAGTGAGAATAAACGACATTAAACCACAGTTCTCTACTTTGAAGTAATCCTTGTTAGTTTCTGCTTCAACTGCATGTCTCAGTCGAATGTAGTTAAAGTAATCGTTGTCTTTTAATTGATGGCCCTGTTTCAGTTTGTCGAAGGACACTAGTAAACCCTCGTGAAATAAATCAGAAATGTACCTTAAGCCCCTATTTCTCCAAAATTGTGAATCTATTTTACATAGTTCTATAATGTGCTCATTGTGCCATAGCGGAGAAAAGATAATAGAACCCTTGGTTCCTAAAAGGGTTCTAAACCGTTTCCATGTGTTGTGAATCAAATTCGTGATTGGAAGTTTCTCTCCCTTCTCTTTCGTCAACCTTCCAGACTCTAAAAGTGTAAATATATTATCTTCTATATTATTAAACTTTTTCAGCAGCTCCTTAAAGGCTGCCGAATTTCTACTTTCTCCTATAAATTGCAGTTGTGATGAAAGAAAATAGTGAAAGGGGGATGGGAAAGAAACCCCTCCCCTATCTTTATCTTTACAAAAAAACTAAATTTTTAGTCGAATCCTGGTTCTCCCCCAAATTAAATCATTAAATATCCTTCGTAGCAACCTAAACCATCTATCTTCAATCCAACAAGGACTATTTGATAAAATATATAATATTTGAGGGAGGCAGATCATTTTCGCTAAAGCGATCCGATCTGCTCTACTAAGAGGTATTTTGTTCCATATTTTAATTTTATTTCTAATTTTTCCAACCAGAGGTGAGAGATTGAGTTCAACATATTCCATAACCTTCGGACTAATTTTTAATCCCAAATATTCAAATGTCTCGCCTGGGTTCAGAATACGGAGTTCCCCTACCTGTTCCAAGTTAAGTTTATCCAATTCGCATAGGGTCGACTTTTTCCAATTAATCTCCAATCCTGAGATGCATTTGAACTCGTCTAATATCCCCATTGTTAGCGGGACAGATTTCTCTGAATTTCTTAAATGTAATAGGATGTCGTCAGCATATAAAAGTATTTTGTCGTCTACCCCACCACACCCACACCCCTCTATCTCCTTAGTTCCTCTGATTTTTATAGCCAGCGGTTCCACGAACATAGCAAACAAAAGTGGGGACATGGGGCACCCTTGTCTTGTCCCCCTACTCAAATTAAATCTTTCTGACAACCCTCCATTAATTTTCACTCTGGCAGTTGGTTCAGCATAAAAAAGCCTTACGTATTCTATGTATCTATCCCCAATACCAAATTTCTTCATTGTTTTCCAGAGGAAGACCCACTCCACCCTGTCAAACGCCTTGGTTGCGTCTAAAGACAGGATGGAGCGGGCCTCCCCCCGGCCCAGCTGTAGTGCGGCATATAGGCGCCTGATGTTGCTCTTGATGTTACAACCTGGAATGAATCTACTTTGGTCTTCGTGGATAATACTCTTGATACATTTTTTAAGGCGGATAGTCAGTAGTTTCGCTATTATCTTCCCGTCAGTGTTTAAAAGAGAGATGGGCCGGTAAGACTCCACTTCCGTTGGGTTTTTATTTTTTTTACAGATTAGTGTTATGCATGCCTCATATAATGATTTTGGTAGTTTCCCACCTTGTAGACTAGCCTCCCACACCCTAAGCAAGACGGGGAAGAGAATATCACCGAGTCTCCTATATATCTCAAAGGGGAACCCGTCCAAACCTGGGGAAGAGTTTCCCTTACATGTTTTTAGAGCCTCCCACATTTCCTGAATGGATATTGGGGCATCTAATAATGCTCTATCTTCTTCCATGAGAGTCGGGAATTCCAACTGATCTAGATACTCCTGAATCTTGGTCCTGCTGCTTTTAGGTCAGAGGTGTACGTATCTGCAAAGAATGATTGAAATTCAGTAACAATGTCCTGCTCTAAGTGGACCAACTGCCCAGAACTTTTTTTTTTAATTGCTGACAAAACGTGGTTATCTTGTTGGTTCTTAATCCTCCTGGCTAGTCCACTACCGGGCCTACCCCCTTCCAGAAATGATTTCTGACCCAGAAAGAGCATTTTGTTATGGGCTTTTTCCTTCAGATAGGAGTTGTAGTCTTTCTGGCATTTTTCTAGTGCCTGAGTTGCCTCTGTTGTTTTATTATTAATGGCTTCTCTCTCTAGTATGCTCAGCTTCCTACGTAGAGTGTTCTCTTTCTCATAAAACCTTCTCTTTAGACCCGCTATCTCTCTGCATAGGAAGTTTTTTAAGTGTAGTTTAAGCGCCTCCCATACTGAATTGATGGGAGTCGAGCCCAAATTGGTGTTGATAAAAAATTCGAGTTCCCTTCTTGTTGCTTCGAGGTCTCCTAATAAAAATAGCCAGTGGGGATTAAGTTTCCAATGGGGCACTCTTTCTCTCCTCTGTCCCAGTTGCAGCTGAAGGAACATTGGGGAATGGTCCGACACTGCTCTGTTTCCGTACTTCATTTTTACAATGAAATGAAAAAATTGACCGTTGGCCAGAGCTAGATCAATACGCGAACGTGTTTTATATGTTGTACTATAGCACGAATAAGTGGGAGTCCTATCGCCCAACTCTCTCCAAACATCAAGCAGTCCCATCTCTCCACAGAACTTAAATAGTTGGGTTGTGTCATTAGGGTTCCCTGATTCCCCACTAGGGCTGAGTTTATCTTTGCTAGGAACCATAACTGAATTGAAATCCCCTATAATTAATGACGGGCAGTTCTCATGTTTGTCCAGAAATAACATATATTTTTTTAAAATCTCCAATTTGAAGGGTGGTGGAATATAAACAAAACCTAGTACACACTTAATACCCATTAGAACTCCATATAGAAATATATACCGTCCCTCTCCATCGATCATTTTATCGAAAACCCTAAAATCAATAGCATTATGTATTAATACAGATATACCTCTGGAGTAATTTGAAAAAACTGAGTGAAATTCTTGTATACACCATTTTTTTTTTAGACAGGTTACTGACTCCCTGGTCAAATGTGTTTCCTGAAGAACCACAATTGTTGGCAACCGTCTTTTAATTAGATCGAAAATATTACATCTTTTCCTCCGGTTGTTTAACCCTCTTATATTCCACGAGATCAGGTTAATCCCCATGGAGTTTCAAAAATGAACAATGGTGATCTCCACCGGTGCCCCCCCCCCTTCCCTACCTCCCCCCTCCCCCCCCCCTTTTTGCTCCAGGATCTCTGGAACTCCTATCTCAGGAGCTGCCTATGGTCCCCCTTGCTTACACCCGTAATTCTATCTTCTCTTTATAATTTACAGGCCTTTAGCGTCCAACCATTCGGATGCTGATTCAGGGTCCCCGAAGAAATTTGAATGCCCTTGGTATATTACCTTTAGCTTCACAGGGAACATCATTGAGTATACAATATTTGCTTCCCTCATCCTTTTTTTAACCTCGTCAAAAGATTTTCGTTTGGTTAATGTCTCCCTGGAGAAATCTGGATATACCGAGATTTTTATCCCGTTCACTGAGGGGTCCGGGTGATCTCGTAATTTCTTCAGGATTAAATCTCTATCGTTGGAAACCAGAATTTTGCACAGTACTGAGTGAGGGAATGAACCTGGTGGGTGCCTTTTTGATGTAACTCTATGAGCCCTTTCGACAGCGAATGTTGGAGATAGGTTATCTCTACCTATTTTGTCTATTAGCCAGTCATGGATAAATTTAATCATATTGTCCCCTTCTGCCTTCTCTGGGATCCCTATAAACCGCAAGTTGTTCCGCCTGGAACGATCCTCCAGGTCCGCTATCTTATCCCTCAGTTCCTTATTTTCTGATCTGATTTTTTCATGATTTTTCTTTAGAGAAAGAAACTCCTGCTCGACTTTTTCAATTTTTTCCTCTGAAATTTTTTGTGTTTCTTTAAGCTTGGAGACATCCTCTCTCAAGAGAGATATGTCACTCCTGACTGCCCCTATCTGTTTAGACAGATCCTCAATGGTGTTCTGGCACCCTTCTATTGAGTGGTTGCATAATTTAACTGAATACAAAATTTCTTTTAACATTTCTTCATTGTCCTCTCTACCCCTACTTCCCTCCTCTTCCTCTACATCCAGTGGGGTATATCTTGATCCCTTTGGTCTATTATCCTGTTGCCCCTCTTGCCCACCTTTACCCACCCCTCGGGTTTTCACTGGGGGGGTTTTCCACAGTTTCTCAATCTTACTTTGGGATTCTGTCTTTCCCTTCAGGGGGGACGTCCCCACGGATTTTCTGGCATTCGCTTTGGGCCCCATTGTGTTTAATAACCCTCAATTTATGTGGCATATAGATCTTTGACAGCTTTTTGACCATACAGCACAGTTAGTAAATGACCTAGAGTCCGTAAAGTCTCATCAACAGCGATATAAAGGAGTTAACAACATGAGCCGGCTATAACAAATTTTTGCTGTTAGAGACAACACAATTGGTGAATGACCTAGAGTCCATAAAGTCTCATCAGCAGTGAGGCGAAAAGTTCACAACATGGACCATTTATAACGAACTTTTGCTGTTAGAGACGAATAAGTTTGTCAAAGCAGTCCATCTAGAGATGTAATAAGTCCACTATAATTGTAGGGAGTCAATCGGTTTATGGCTTATTCCAGCTATCATAAACCACCAATAAAGACAGCGGGGTCACTTGTCGACCTTAATAATCAGAGGAGTAACAATGTCAAAGGGATAACAATGTAGACATGGAAAGTCCCAATAGAGAGACAAAAAGCATGGAACAATCTCACCAAAGATAATTCCACTGCACACTTGGTAAATGCTCATCAGCAGTGAAGCGAAAAATTCACAACAAATAGGGACAAATAGGTCCATCAGAGCAGTCCATCTCAAGATGTGATAAGTCCTCTATAATTGTAGGATGTCAATCGGTTTGTGGCTTATTCCAGCTATCATAGACCACCAATAGGGACAGCGAGGTCGACCTTGATAGTCAAATGAGTGACACTGTCAAAGGGTTAACAATGTAGACATGGAAAGTCCCAATAGAAAAACAAAAAGCATGGAATAATCTCACCAAAGATGATTCCACTTCTGGGCCGGCACTTCAGATCGTCATAACGGGGAATTCCGGTTATCCCACAGCGCTGTGGAGGCAGAAGTCCGACCGACCGGGGACTATGGCATTAAAATCCAAATTCTTGGGGTCTTTGTTGTAATTCGGCCGTCGGTCCCGGCTCCCAGTGCCAGCCACGCCACTTAGAGTTCTCCCCCCTGGGACGAATACGCTCTGGGCCTCTTCGGCTTGTAGTCCTCCACGAGCCTCTTCTGGGCCACCAGCCGCTAGACGCGATCGCCTCCCGTGCGCCGCGACCAGCGCTGGTCCGCCACTGCACAGGTTCTTCGGTGGATTCTAGGGGGACTCTAAGATGTCCACAGTGAGAGCCGGGCCTCTATCCCAGAGGGACCTCCGCCACCGCAAGGTTCATGGATCTCACCCCGCTACGAGGACCGGCTGTCAGACATCCCAAGTTTAGAACGCCAGGTCGCATCCAGGTACGGGTTTGGGCGCGGGGGATCGCGCGGCAGTGCGACGCCGGCTACGTCATGCTGCTACGTGCTGCCGCTCTGCTCCTCCTCCTCCCGGATCGACTACCATATCTACCATATCTAAAGCCTTTGTTGCATCGAGGGAGAGGAAATGGCCCCCTCCCGCCCTTCCCGCTTCCGTTAGCTCCATACAGGCTGTGGGGAATTGCTCTGGTAGTTGACTGGTAGCAGTGCAGGAAGCAGTGACACACGCAGGTTTAAAGTCCAACTTAAGTGTTTATTCACACTTGCAAAACAGAACACAACTTCAGCCTTGGCTTAGGCACATGCAAAAAAACATTACAAAAGTAATTCCTGCCCGGCTAGGCGCTGTCTAATACATTTGACGGGCCCTAGCTATCCGGGTACCAGGCTGCCTGGCACACGCTCTTGGCCAGCAGCAAGACAGGAGACCCTCAGTTACCTTTGCTGTGAGAATGCAATCTCGCTTTCAGCTCTACAGGTAGGGCCTCTCCTACTGCTTCTGGCCTGCAGACTAAATCATGCCCTAACGAGGTCTGTGACCCGCACCTGTGGGCAATTCACAAACCCAGGACCGAAGCCCGGGTGGAGTAGGAGTCCCACTACTAGCCTACCCCTACTCCATAATAAGCAGGCCCAGTGCGGACATTACAAATGTGTCCATGTTAGCTAGGCCAACACAGACAAAACAGACTATTCCTGCTTATCATGTCTGCATTAACCCTTGGGTTACTGCAGACAAACCCAGGGCTTTTACCACACACCCTTCATCTGCCTGTAGGACAGATAGCGGTTTTCCCAAATGACACCTCTCACTTTCTTACATACCCTCCCCCTCAGTTCAGACCCACCGGGGCGAACTCCTGACATTAAGCAATGCGTTCGGGACAAGGCATCCGCATTGCACAGTAGTTTCCCGGCTCTGTGCTCCACCGTAAAGCTGAAATTTTGGAGGGACAAGAACCACCTAGTGACCCTGGCATTCTTCTCCTTAGTTCTACTCATCCATGTGAGAGGAGAGTGGTCAGTTATGAGACGGAACTGTCGTCCCAGCAAGTAGTACCGTAGGGACTCCAATGCCCACTTTATCGCCAGACATTCCTTCTCTACAATACTGTAATTTTTCTCTGCTGGCGTGAGCTTCCTGCTCAGGTAGGTAATGGGGTGTTCTTCTCCATTCACCTCCTGAGACAGGACCGCTCCCAGCCCTACATCTGACGCATCCGTCTGTACAATAAACTCTCTCTTGAAGTTTGGCGTAATGAGGACGGGAGATCCACACAACGCAGACTTCAAGGCCTGAAAAGCACCTTCTGCTTGTTCATTCCACCGCACCATGACCGGCCTTTTACCCTTCAGCAGGTCTGTCAGGGGAGCGGACATGGTGGCAAAGTCTGGTATAAACCGTCTGTAGTACCCGACAATGCCCAGGAATGCCCTGACTTGTTTTGTGCTCACTGGTTGAGGCCAACCCTGTATAGCGTCAATCTTGTTGACCTGAGGTTTAATTATACCTCGACCAATCACATACCCCAAATATTGTGTCTCCTCCATTCCCAGCGCACACTTCTTGGGGTTTGCAGTCAGGCCCGCTGCCCTTAGAGAGTTTACTACGGCCTGTACCTTGGCCAAGTGACTCGCCCAGTCTTGTCTGTAGATGATAATGTCATCTAGATAGGCGGAGGCGTATCTCCTATGCGGCTTTAACACTATGTCCATTAACCGTTGAAAGGTAGCGGGGGCCCCATGAAGCCCAAACGGTAACACAACATAGTGAAAAAGGCCCTCAGGGGTAACAAAGGCTGTCTTTTCCTTAGCCCTATCTGTCAGGGGTACCTGCCAATATCCTTTAGTTAGATCCAGGGTGGTGAAGTACCGAGCACCCCCTAGTCTCTCAATAAGCTTGTCCACCTGGGGCATGGGGTAGGCATCAAACTTAGACACCTCATTCAATTTTCTAAAATCGTTGCAAAATCGCAACGTCCCATCCGGTTTAGGAATTAGAACAATTGGACTGGCCCACTCACTTTTGGACTCCTCAATAACCCCTAGCTTCAGCATCTTCTGAACTTCTTCTGATATGGCTTGTCTACGAGCTTCAGGGACTCGGTACGGCCTTAATCTTACCTTTACCCCTGGCTCAGTGACAATATCATGTTTAATTACAGATGTGTAGCCAGGCAACTCTTAGAACACATCTGTATTTCTTGCTACAAACTCTCGACCCTCTCGCTGTTTCCCTTTGGTAAGGGTATCTGTTATTCGCACCTCTGCATCTGCTACAGGCTTATCTGCAGCCTGTGAGGGTATCGCAGGAGGTGGACTAGCCAGAACCATCTCTGTAAGCAGACTCTCTCTATCTTTCCAGGCCTTTAACAGATTTACATGATAAGTCTGCTCGGGTTTTCTCCGTCCGGGCTGACGTATCCTGTAGTTCACCTCTCCTATTTTCTCTATAACCTCATACGGTCCTTGCCATTTAGCGAGAAACTTACTTTCTACAGTGGGGACTAGCACCAACACACGATCACCGGGATTAAAGGTCCTAACTTTTGCTGACCTGTTATAAACCCGGATTTGAGTTCTTTGTGCCTCCTCCACATGCTCCTTGACAATGGGCATGACGGCTGCCACCCGGTCCTGCATATCTGAGATATGGTCTATTACACTTTTGTGGGGGGTGGGCTCTTGTTCCCATGTCTCTTTGGCTATGTCCAGGAGAACCCTGGGATGTCTGCCATACACTAACTCAAACGGCGAGAACCCAGTAGAGGCTTGTGGGACTTCTTGGATGGCGAACATTAAATATGGCAACAGTACATCCCAGTCCTTCCCATCCTTGCTTACCACCTTTTTTAGCATACTCTTTAAAGTTTTGTTAAACCGTTCTACCAATCCATCCGTCTGAGGATGGTACACAGAGGTGCGTAACTGTTTAATATTAAAGAGCCGACATAGCTCCTTGGTGACTTTTGACATAAAAGGAGTCCCCTGATCTGTGAGGATCTCCTTGGGAAGTCCCACCCGGCAGAACATGGCAAACAACTCTTTAGCAATTAGTTTCGCCGAGGTGTGCCGTAGTGGGATGGCCTCAGGATATAGGGTAGCATAGTCCATGACTACCAGGATATGCTGATGCCCCCGAGCAGATTTAACCAAAGGACCGACCAAATCCATGGCGACCCTTTCAAAGGGTACCTCAATAATGGGCAGAGGTACCAACGGATTTCGAAAGTGTACCATGGGAGCATGCAATTGACAATCAGGGCAAGTTTCACAATACCCTTTTACCCTATCGTACACTCCGGGCCAATAAAAACGCTGCAAGATGCGTTCCAGAGTTTTTGTGGTACCTAGGTGCCCTCCCATCACATGCTTATGTGCAAGGTCTAATACCATCTGACGATATGGCTGAGGCACCATTAACTGCTTTCGGGTTTCACCGTGGACCTTATCAATGCGGTACAATAACTCCTGATTTACCACCACACGAGGGAACAACTTATCCGCACCTGGTGAGGTACACCATTAATCTCTACCACATTTTCTCTGGCGCGTACCAGAGTGGGGTCCTGGAGTTGTGCAGTACCAAAGTTGTCACGGGATACCTCCAAATCCGACAACTGCGGTCCTGTCACTACCTCCTCAGTTTCGCCTGCCATAACATCTAGGGGAAACATTACACTTCCATCTTCTGTGGCGGTCACCCCTACGGCAGGAACTCCAGAATCTGGGTCATCAGGCTCGGGTTCAGAGATCTGACCAGACAACACAGGAGAACAACCCCCCAACTCTTGGTTTCCCCGCCATAGAGTCCAGAACATGGGGAAGTCCCGTCCCAAAATAAGATCATGGGGCAAGTTCATGACAACCGCTGCCTCATGTAGCATCTCTCCACAAGAGGTCTGGAAGTTAATAACTGTGGTGGGGTAGTCCTTTACGTCCCCATGGATGCACAGGACTCCAATTGTGCGCCCTGTGACCGCCTTGGGGTCTGTGAGGGACCCATTAATCAAGGTCACCCGACTGCCTGAGTCCAGCAGGGCCAACGCTGGATGCCCTGCCACAGTCACCCGACACAGGTGGCGCTCATCAGCAGAGTCAGAGCTAGTAGCTGTGTAGACAGGGGCAGCATAGAGAGAAACCCTTCTGGCGGAACTGCAGTCCATGGGCTCTGAGGAATTGGGGCAATGGGCTGCAATATGACATGGCTCATGGCAGGTCCAACAGGTGGGAGCCTCCCCCCTCCTCCTCCCCTGGGGTACTTCCCGGACATTGGGCGTTGTCCTGCCCCGGGAATTTGTGGGTGACAAGACCTTCCGTACCTTAAGGCCTGTCTTGGTATAAGGGGCTTTCTTTGTTAGAGCCTGAGTGGCACAAAACCTCTCCACCAACCCCACCAGCGCATTGACATCAGATGGGTCCCCGTGTCCCACCCATTGTTGGATCTCACCCGGCAAGGCCCTCAGGAAACGGTCCAAAACAACCTTCTCGACCATCTGGGCTGGGGTTGATGTCTCCGGCTGAAGCCACTTACGGACCAAGTGAACAAGTTGGTGCATCTGCCCCCTCGGTGGTAGTGCCTCCTGGTATCTCCAGCTATTCACCCTTTGAGCGCGTAGATGCTGATCCACTCCTAGTCAGGCCAAGATCTCTGCCTTTACCTTGGAGTAGTCCCGGGCATCCTCCTCGCTCAGGTCGTAGTATGCCTGCTGGGGATCAGCGACGAGGAAGGGGGCCAACACCTCTGCCCAGTGCTGCTGTGGCAACCTCTCTCGGGTGGCCACCCTCTCAAAGCCTGTCAGTTAGGCCTCCACATCATCCTCGGCGGTCATCTTGGTCATAGCTTTGCGGACCTCTTTCCTGGCGTCCTTGACTGTCATTGCTGGGACAGTCCTTTGCTGAGCAGCGGTCAGGGCTGTTACCTGCTGGAGCAGCAATCTGTTTATCTCTTGCTGCTGCACGTTGGACTGGACAAGCTGCTTGATTAACTCCTCCATGGCTGTGGCTTGCAGCTTTAGTGCTGTGCAGGACATGCACTAGTGTATACTTCACTGCACTATGCCCGCTCCAATCCACCATGTGTGGGGAATTGCTCTGGTAGTTGACTGGTAGCAGTGCAGGAAGCAGTGACACACGCAGGTTTAAAGTCCAACTTAAGTGTTTATTCACACTTGCAAAACAGAACACAACTTCAGCCTTGGCTTAGGCACATGCAAAAAAACTTTACAAAAGTAATTCCTGCCCGACTAGGCGCTGTCTAATACATTTGACGGGCCCTAGCTATCCGGGTACCAGGCTGCCTGGCACACGCTCTTGGCCAGCAGCAAGACAGGAGACCCTCAGTTACCTTTGCTGTGAGAATGCAATCACGCTTTCAGCTCTCCAGGTAGGGCCTCTCCTACTGCTTCTGGCCTGCAGACTAAATCAGGCCCTAACGAGGCCTGTGACCCGCACCTGTGGGCAATTCACAAACACAGGACCGAAGCCCGGGTGGAGTAGGAGTCCCTCTACCAGCCTACCCCTACTCCATAATAAGCAGGCCCAGTGCGGACATTACAAATGTGTCCATGTTAGCTAGGCCAACACAGACAAAACAGACTATTCCTGCTTATCATGTCTGCATTAACCCTTGGGTTACTGCAGACAAACCCAGGGCTTTTACCCCACACCCTTCATCTGCCTGTAAGACAGATAGCGGTTTTCCCAAATGACACCTCTCACTTTCTTACAAGGCATAAAGTTTCATCAGGTTACATGTGGTGGTCTTACCAGGCATAAACCTGCACTGATCTTCCTCCAACACCTCTGAGATTACTTTTATTAACCTACCAGCTAAGACCTGCGCCAGAATCTTGACATCTACATTCAGTAGAGATACCGGCCTGTATGCATCTGGATCTAACCTATCTTTACCTTGTTTCAATAGTAAAATTATATCCGCCTCATACATTGTACATGAAATAATTGTGACAGTGATTACTTTAACATTATAGTTAAAGTTAAAAATATTGGTATCAGTAGCAAAAAAAATACACCAATCTATGTTATGGATTTATTATTGAGCTTATTGGCATTGTATAAATCCTTCTGAAGCAAGTCCCTTTTTGGAACCATTTTGATAAAATAGAAATTTGCACGAATACTGTACTTTTATTACACATACAATTGGAGTCTAAGGTGTTAAGGGTTAAATTTCATACAAAGCACAATTTAGTTGCTTGTAATGCAACTCATAAATTTAGTCTGACACTTCACATGTGATTTTGAGTGTATTTGTCCTTCCAAATGTCATAATATGTTTATATCTTAACTGGTTAAGGACCGGGCCCTTTCCTGTTTTTTCATATCCATTTTTCACTCCCCACCTTCAAAAATCTATATCTTTTTTTATTATTACACGTAAAGATCTGTGTGACAGCTTGTTTTCTGCTTAACAAATTGCACTTCATAGTGATGGTATTGAGTATTTCATGCCATGTACTCGGAAGCGGGAAAAAAATTCCAAATGCAGTGAAAATGTTGAAAAAATGCATTTGCGCCATTTTCTTGTGGGCTTGGATATTACGTCTTTCACTGAGCACCCAAATGGGAAGATTAAGGGGATACCTAATTTGTATAGGTTTCATAATTTTTTCATACATTTACAAAAATTAAAACCTCCTGTACAAAAATTATTTTTTTGATTTTGTCATCTTCTGGCGCTAATAACTTTGGTGTACGGAGCTGTGGGTGGTTTCATTTTTTTGCGACATTGGATAATATTTTCAATTATATCATTTTTAGGACTGTACGACCTTTTGATCACTTTTTATAGATTTTTTTATATTTTTCAAAATGGCAAAAAAGTGCTATTTTCCGTTGCGGGGTTAAACGCATTGAAAAACCATTAACATATTTTGATAGATCGGGCATTTTCGGAGGCGTTGCTACCTAATGTGTTTATAATTTTTACTGTTTATTTATATTTATGTCAGTTCTAGGGAAAGGGGGTACTTTAACCCTAGGTTGTCTGATCGATCCTATCATATACTGCCATACTACAGTATGGCAGTATATGGGGATTTTCCTCCTCATTCATTACAATGTGCCATCAGCACATTGTAATGAAGGGGTTAAAACGAAATAGCCTCGGGTCTACCATGGAGACGGATCGCCACTCCCCGATGACGTCACGGGGAATGACGATCCCAGGCAAGATGGCGGCGCCCATGCGCCACTATCTTTTTAAGGCTGCCGGCAGCTTTGACCGGCAGCCATCCCTGTGATAACACCTGCGACTGGTGTTACCGGTAAGTCTTTGCTTCAATATGCAGCAAAGACTTATCGTCTATGGAGTGGGCTTAGCCCGTGAGCCCTCTCCATGCAGTGGGACCCGACCGCCGCGGTGAATACACGGCGGGCGGTCGCGAACCAGTTAATATAATGTTATAAATTAGGTCTCTTCCTTTAGTGAATTGCTAATTCCATAGAAGATATAAAAATGGTATGAGTTGCCTTACCAGTAACCAAATTATGCTTTGTATGGATGTACACAAATCACACCCTTTTTCTGTCCAGGACTGCTAAACTTGTGATTGTGTAAAGTAGCAGGTATGGACTATTGTGCCACTGAACTGGTTTGGCATAGGCACTGGGGATTTTCTGGAGTATCTAGTGTTGTGCGCAGAGAGCCACCATTTCAGTGAAGGCTGAAATATGTAATGTCCTGGAGTTGTGGTCATTGCAAAAATTTATCTTGCTGGAGTGCATACAGTAGGTCTTGCTCACGGTCCAGGTTTTTTGGGAGTGTAACACAGCATTCTCAAGCCATCCTGTAGAAATTTCTCCTAGTAGGTTACATATGTTTAACAATTTCACCACCTGGTGATCCAAGCGGGTAAATGTTATGTGCAATGTTCTAACAAATGGTATTTTTATATGTCACCAGACGTCAATGCAGGTGGTTCTATTGGCGGCTACCCTGGAACTTTCCAGAGGCTGAGACCTAGAGTCATAGAACAGAGTCCTAAGTCTACTGCTACTACAGTGGTGATAGAAAGAGACACAAACTAACTTATACTGCTCGTGCAGGAGAGCTGTCGCAGTTCCCAGGAGATTCACCCAGCCATGCAGACCACTGCTGTAGTGCTGATGTCAAGTTCCTACCCCTGCAACAAGAGAAGTTTCTTTGCACTTCAGCCAGATAAATCAGATTTGCATGTAATTGCACTGGTTGTTCAGGTTGTTCCAAGTTTAAGTCCATGGCTAAAACTGTTAGCATCGCAGTCCTCCTCTGTAACACCAGCTGGGACCCATCTTATACACCAAGAGTGTCTTGCTTTATCCATCTGTCTTTGATGCCATTCTTTGTCAGTAGTAGACAAAAGCCATTGGTCAGAACTATTCGATTTGCTGAGTTTGCTGAATCTTACGACAAAATTTGTTTCAACCCGAATCGAATCATGGCGAATCACATTAAAAACAGTTATTTCCTGGCTGCAGAGAGCCTGCAGGGTGTTGTAGAATGTTGTGACATGCTTAAATATGCATAGGGAGAGTGGTTTGGTCTTCAAACAATGCTGTGTTTTAGTATGACATGCACATGACAGCCGCCGCTCTTAGAATCACAACACTCTTCAATTCCATGGGCACTTACATGGGACAACTTGACCAAATAAGTGAAGCGGGAACACAGCCTGACAAGGTAACGTCTCTACCAGCTCGAAAGGACTGAGCTGAGGGCTAAGATCCCACTATAACATCAACGAGTGCACTCTTTTTACACTGATATCAGATGATTCCATAGATTACGACAGAACCTGTTCTGCTAAACGCTGATACATTTAGAAACCCAAACTCTGTAAAAGAATGGAGAGGTTGTCGGCAGTAATTTTGCATTGACGTCAATGATCATTTTGCCCTTCTTTTCATCCGTCAGTGTTCGCTTTCAATCGGTCAATAATCCATCAGTATTGCTGAAGCCAAAAACAAACAGGAGTTGCTCCAAAACAGAGATGACCAGTAAATGAGTATTTGCATGTCCTCTGTGTTTGCTATTAATCGTGAAGCTTTTCATTCCTTGTGACAGATGAAATGAAGGGGAAAACCAAACATAGTGGCAACATCATAGAGTGGTGGAAGGTGAAAACAGCATTATGGAAATCACAGGGTGTTCCAGGGAGATAGCAGTCAGTTGGCAGTAGCATGAGTAGGCTGCAGAGTGGCACAATGACAATTTATGGATGTGGCAGCAACATCGTAGGCAAAGTGTGGAGGTGGCAGCAGCAGGAGGTCAGAGAGTGGCACAATGACAAATTCTGGTGGTGGCAGCAACATGGTAGGCCACAGTGTGGCGTAATGACAGAGCGTGGAGGTGCTGGCAGCAGCAGAAGCAGAGTGCGGAGGTGGGTGACAAAACCAGTCCTTGGTAAAGATGGTGGGAGGCCGATGGAGCAATTGGCTGCAGATGTGTGGCATCAGGTGAGTGGCCGCATCAGAATAGTGGCTGAGGCAGGTATTTAGAATCCAGACTTATTTTTCAACATTTGGGGGAGGTGTTATGGCTGATCTAATCTGATGCATAAGGCATTGGTGTGTTTTAATCCTGGCCAATCCATGCCTGATTCATCTTGACATAGGTCAGTCTCTTTACATTACGGTTGGACAAGTGGGTTCTCCTTGGGGTAACAATGGCCCACGCAGCACTGAACACCCACTCTGATGCCGTACTACTGCCCGGGCAGGACAGCTTCTCTACTGCAAATTCAGCAAGTTTCGGCTACAGTCCAGGGGATCCTCTACCTGGGATGGTAGAGTTCTGTTTAAGTAGGCCACCACCTGCTGGTGCAGGGTCTGCTCCATGTCCTGTTGCTGCTGCTGGTGGCGACTACCCTCCTCAATAGGTGGGTGAAGGAAGCTGCTCATTAAGGACTCCAGACTTAAGCTGCTGCTGATGAAGCTGCTACTGCTCCTACCCCTCCATCTCCCCACAGCAGCCATGGCAGTAGTAAGTGAGCGATGACTGCCAGGAATCCCCTGGTCAGACCTGACAGAGGATGTACAATGGCGCACATAGGCAGCGGCCAACTGTCTTTTTAGTATTTCTTTATAGTACGCCAGTTGTTCCTCCCTCTCGGCAGCTGGAAAAAAGGCACCCATTTTGGACCAGTAGCACAGGTCCAAAAGGGTGGAGAGCCAAAAGTCATCTCTATGCCAGATGTTGACTATTTGGCTGTCACTAGTTAGGCAAAGCAGTATGCTGAGGGCCATCTGTGCAGGTGACTCTGAGGGACTCTTGGCCTCCATCTCCACTGTATACTGCCACAGTGCTTCTGGGTCATTTGCCTCATCTTCTGCTTCCTCCGAATGCTCCTGCTCCTCCTCTCCTGTCACCTGAGTAGAAAAACCACTAATTTCACCAGACTCTGCTTGTGCTTCAATGTCCTCCTCCTCCAGTTCAGCCCCCACTGGACTCATGTGGCCATGAGATGTAGTCGCCACTTTTCCAGTGCCCTGACTAAACAGATTTTGCAGCATCTGTTCCAGGACATAAAGCAGTGGAATGACATTATTCTTCCTGTAGTCCTGGCGACTGACAAATAACGTGGCCTCTTCAAAGGGCCTGAGAAAATCAAAGCTGACATCAAAGTTACACAGGCAAGTACTCCTGTCCGCTTGTATCATCAAAAAATTATTAATGGCTTTTCTCTGTTCATACAGGCGGTTGGAATACCAACGGGTGGAAACATTCCATATCAGACTATGTTGGGGGAGGCGGTTTTGCCGCTGCAACTCGAGGAGGTGCTTGGCTTTATAAGAATGGATAAAGTGCAGGCACAGTTTCCTCGCTATTTTTATAATGTCTGATGGATGGAAGACTTCAGGAACCTTTTGACAACCAGATTGAACACATGCGCCATACAGGGCGCATGGACCATCCCACCTCGGTGCAGCGCGGACACCATGTTCCTCCCTTTGTCTGTCACGATGGTTCCAATTTGCAGTGGTTGCGGGGAAAGCCACAGATTGATTTCTTCTTGCATGATGCAGAGCAGTTCCTCCCCTGTGTGACTTCGATCGCCCAGGCAAACCAGGCAAACCAGAACTGCGTGACACCACTGTGCCCTGCACATGTGTTATGATGGAGCAGCACTTAGACTTGTGGAGGCTGAGGTGGTGGTGGAGAGGGAGGAGGAGGAGGAGGCAGACATTGGTTCAGGAGCAGCAGTTTGACAACGTTCAAGTTGTTAGTGTCGCTGCTGCTGCTGAGGCGGCAGGATGGACCGCCACATCTGAGACACATTTCTCCCTGGCCATGGGCCATGGTGCCAACAGTAGCTCCCTAGCCACACTTCACTTTCTGCCCGCAGATTCTACAGATTTTACATATACACACGCTCGGTTCCTCCGGTGTCTTAACAAAAACTGCCACACAGCCGAGTTGGTGATTTTTCCGCCAACACTCTGCTGAGTGACTACTAACGCCGCTGCCTCACTAAGCCCCAGTGCTACTGCTTACTTGGACCTGCGAAGTGAGTTTTGTACCCCGCAGCCGTTTGGCTCCCGTCCTCTCACTGCTACTACCCTGCTAACTCACGGCCACAGTAGCATGACCGCGGCGTGTAAGTCTGGCCCCTGTTAATCGGACCCCCCCAGTGTGCTTATCAGGGTATCCGATCCATTCTGCCGTGCTTCCAGCTCCTCTTCTCGCCGGCTGTAAGTAACTGCTCATGCTCAGTTACTTACATTATATACTGCAATACATGTGTATTGCAGTGTAAGGGCTTGAGCAAGCAATCAGATGAACGCTTGTTCAAGCCCAAATATGGAATGTGTAAAAAAAAAAAGTAAAAATACTAATTATTAAACAAATAAAGAAAATAAAAGTCCCATAATCTCCCCAGTTGCACATAAAATGCAAATAAAGTATATAAAACACAAAAACACCAAGCTGTTTTAGCCATGAAGAACGTGCACAGCCCGACAAAGGTGCACAGCGTGACCATTATTTCACCACTCTGACACTTAAGTTCAGATCAAGAACACAAAAACATAAGGAACTTAACCCCTTAAGGATGCAGCCATTTTGTAGCTTAAGGCTCAGTCCCATTTTTTGGATTCTGACCTGCGTCTCTTTATATGGATATAACTTTTGAACACTGTTACTTATCAAAACAATTCTGAGACTGTTTTTTTTCTCACATATTGTACTTCATTTTAGTGGTAAATGTTGGATGATAAGTTTTGCGTTTATTTACCAAAAAAAAAAAAATGATGAATTTTTAAAAACAATTGCCAATTTCAAAATTCTAAATTATCGCGTTTTCAGGACTATAGATTTATCACCTAAATAAATTGCTGAATAACATTTCCCATATGTCTTCTTTACATTTTCATAATTTTTGAAATGTCTGGATAATTTATTTTGATGTCACGCGGCTTACAAATCGAATATGGATCTTCTGTATTTTCAAAATTGACCATTTTGGGGATAAATACCATTTTGAATGACATTTTACATATTTAGCATCAAAACCCCCTATATAACCAACCCATTTTCAAATATGCATCAGAAACAGACTTTAGTAAGATCGTTAACCCTTGAGATCTTCATTGTAATTGAATCAAAATGGAGGTGAAATTTAGAATGGTCAAATTTGTGCTGGTTATACAATCATTTAGCCCCAAAATTTACACATTTCCAAAAGATAAAAAGAGAAAATCCACCAATTTTTTTTTCTTCGTGTTCACTGTTTAGCCTAATAATCCTGTTATCTTTATTCTATGGGTCGATATGATTACGGGGATACCATACTTGAATATATTTTCTTACGTTTTACTAAATTTGTCAAATAAAACCGTAATGTGGGGGAAAATCTATCATTTTTGCGTTACCGTCTTCCAAGTGGCATAACATTTTAACTTTTTTGGCTACGGAGCTGGTTGATTGCTTGTTTTTTGCGGGACATGTTGTACTTTGCTGCAACAAGGAGACATTAAGGAAAATAAAGGGGCACTGCTTGTAGCCGCAGATTTGTCGGCTGCACATCCATGATGCGAATCTCCCGTTCCACCACATCCCAAAGATGCTCTATTGGATTGAGATCTGGTGACTGTGGAGGCCATTTGAGTACAGTGAACTCATTGTCATGTTCAAGAAACCAGTCTGAGATGATTCCAGCTTTATGACATGCCGCATTATCCTGCTGAAAGTAGCCATCAGATGTTGGGTACATTGTGGTCATAAAGGGATGGACATGGTCAGCAACAATACTCAGGTAGGCTGTGGCGTTGCAACGATGCTCAATTGGTACCAAGGGGCCCAAAGAGTGCCAAGAAAATATTCCCCACACCATGACACCACCACCACCAGCCTGAACCGTTGATACAAGGCAGGATGGATCCATGCTTTCATGTTGTTGACGCCAAATTCTACCCTACCATCCGAATGTCGCAGCAGAAATCGAGACTCATCAGACCAGGCATCGTTTTTCCAATCTTTTACTGTCCAATTTCGATGAGCCTGTGCAAATTGTAGCCTCAGTTTCCTGTTCTTAGCTGAAAGGAGTGGCACCCGGTGTGGTCTTCTGCTGCTGTAGCCCATCTGCCTCAAAGTTCGACGTACTGTGCGTTCAGAGATGCTCTTCTGCTTACCTTGGTTTTAACGGGTGGCGATTTGAGTCACTGTTGCCTTTCTATCAGCTCAAACCAGTCTGCCCATTCTCCTCTGACCTCTGGCATCAACAAGGCATTTACACCCACAGAACTGCCGCTCACTGGATGTTTTTTCTTTTTCGGACCATTCTCTGTAAACCCTAGAGATGGTTGTGCGTGAAAATCCCAGTAGATCAGCAGTTTCTGAAATACTCAGACCAGCCCTTCTGGTACCAACAAACATGCCACGTTCAAAGGCAATCAAATCACCTTTCTTCCCCATACTGATGCTCGGTTTGAACTGCAGGAGATTGTCTTGACCATGTCTACATGCCTAAATGCACTGAGTTGCCGCCATGTGATTGGCTGATTAGAAAAGAAGTGTTAACGAGCAGTTGGACAGGTGTACCTAATAAAGTGGCTGGTGAGTGTATGTTTTTTGATCACTTTTTATTGCTTTTATTGTAAGATTGAATAGGTAAAAATCATAATTTTTGGTGGGTTTTTAACAGTTTTTTTTACGGTGTTCATCGTACGGGTTCAATATTAATTTACTTTTATTCTATGGGTTGTTAGGGACACGGTTATACTATATATATGTGGGGGTTTTGTTATGATTTAGACTTTTTTCAGGGGTTATATGTCTCTTTATATGTTATGGGGCTTATAGCTATTTTTATTGATTTATTACTTTATTTTTTATTGAATAACATTTTTTTTTACACTTCTTTACTTTTTCCACCATGGGACATGAACAAGCAATCATCAGATTGCTTGTTCATGATAATACAATACAATACTCAGGTATTGCAGAGTATTACTAGTGTCAGGCTATGCACACGCATAGGCTGGCACTGTGCCAGTAAGATGACGTCACAGATGCCATCTTACTGGCAGTGCCTGCCAGCAACACTGGGGACGAGATCCGACCCCAGTGATGCCACAGAAACGATTGTTGCCCCTTTATAATAGTTCAGGGGGGCCGATCGTGGTGGAACTTCCCCCCCCACCCAGTGACATGTTAGGTGCCGCGGTCGCGCTGACTCCGATCGCGGGTGTTACACTGGGGTGCCGGCTATGTGTTATGTGAAGGGGTTAATTTGAGCTGTTTTGGTGCGAGGAGATATAAGGGAATTTTGTTTACAGACAGGCCCCGGCTTACATACAAAATAGGTTCCATAGGTTTGTTCTTGAAGTTAAATTTGTATGTATGTGTAAACTTTATCTTTTATAATTGTAAATCCAGACAAAATTTTTTTTTGCCCCAGTGAAAGTTGGAGTTTTAAAATTTTTTGCTGTAATGGGACCAAGGATTATCAATACAGCTTCATAACAGACACCTTACAGCTGCTCATTGTAGTCTGGGACTATAGTAAAGCATCCAGAGAGCTTAACCAGAGGTCACAGTGGGCCGAGAGGTCAGTTATTAACTAGGGGTCGTCTGTAAGTTGGGTGTCCTTAAGTAGGGGACCACCTGTAATACATTTCCATGGCTTTAATGGTTATGTATAGCAGTACTTTATTTTTTATTTGGCAGAATCTAGCAATAGCCAACAAATCATTAATCCCTTAATGACCTGGCCCTTTTTAGTTTTTTCACTCACCGCCTTCAAAAATCTATAACTTTTTTATTTTTCCACATAAAGAGCTCTGTGATGGCTCATTTTCTGCGTAACTTCCTAGTGACGGTATTTAATATTCCATGACGTGTACTGGGAAGCGGAAATAAAAATTCCAAATGCAGTGAAAATGGTGAAAAAATGCACTTGCGCCGTTTTCTTGTGGCTTGGATTTTACAGCTTTCACTGTGTGCCACAAATGACATGTCTACTTTATTATTTGGGTCGGTATGATTACGAGGATACCAAATTTGTATAAGTTTTACAATGTTTTCATACAAAAATTAAAACCTCCAGTACAATTTTTTTTTTAATTTTGCCATCTTCTTGCGCCAATAACTTTTTCATACTTTGGTGTACGGAGCTGTGGATGGTGTCATTATTTGTGGCTTTTGATGGTGTTTTCATCTCTTTTATTTTTTAAATATTTTTCCAAATGGCATAAAAGTGCCATTTTTGACTTTGGGTGCTATTTTCCGTTACAGGATTAAACACAGTGAAAAACCGTTATTATTTATGGATAGATTGGGCATTTTTGGATTCAACGATACCTAATGTCTTTATGATTTTTACTGTTTATTAATATTTACATGAGTTCTAGGGAAAGGGGGGTGATTAGAATTTTTTTTTTAATTTTACTTTTACTATTTTTCAGACTACCTAGGGTACTTTAACCAAACGTTTTCTGACCGATCCTATCAGTATATTGGGAAAGTTACCATATACTGCTATACTGTTGTATGGCAGCATATGATAGGATCGATTAGACTTACTAGCTATGGAGCCCTCTCCATGCACCGAGCATGCAAGCCCTCTCCATGCACCTGGACCAGGTGCGGCGCCGTACTCGTACGGTGTGCGTCGGGAAGGTGTTAATAGAGCCTTAGTCTTCTTCCAAAAAGACCAATTTTTCAAAAGAACCAACACGTCAACATTTTTTAAAAGACTCTGACAAGGTGGCTTTATAATACTCTAACAAGGTGGCTTAATAATCATAATAAGGGAAATCTTTAACACATCATCTACCAACCTGTGTCCTCCTATTAGCATGGCCATTTTACATGGAATATGGATGATATTATTTCACTATCTAAGGAGAACTGTGATAAAATAGGTAGATGCAATTATTAGCTAGATAATAATTTATCTCCAGTTACCCATCCCTACCATCTACACTGTCTTTGGGTGCTGTGTACAGAAATACAAAGGCACATATTTTATTTAGAAGAAATTATTTATTGTTTTGAGAAAAGCAGTTAGATTATTCAGCTAAATTGCTGGGTGTTTTAGGAAATTAACATAAGCTCATTAGTTAATTATATAAACATTTTTTTTTTACTAACCATCTGTATGTAGTATATAGGCCAATCCATAGCAAATGTGCTATTTGTGACTTGAATGGCAGATGATAAAGTGTCCTCATCCAGTTTCCAGCTCTTCAAGATGCTGATGTGTAAGCAATTAATTTAAGTTTTCACTACAAATGGCATAGTTACTTAATTTCATACTTCTGCATTTTAGGAGAGATTTTATTTTAGCAATTCTCATTGACATTAAAAACTAGAAGACCAGATGATTTTGTATAAGCATGTTTTACGCGCCAGCTGTGCATTGAATTGAAATGCCTGTATTCTTGTCCTCTGTTATCTGCAGTTTACTTATAAATAACTATATGGTTTGATATGGTTGTAGTCCATAGTTTGTTTGTGGTGTGTTTATCTACAAAGGCCACAAAACACATTATAACTCAAACTGTATTATCTTCAAATTGCACCATGCCAAGCACAGCCACGGGTAAGATTCTTCTTCAATGAATATTTGTTTGGTTATCTTCAATACAAAGAAGTGACAAGTGTACAGGTTATTCTAGGCAAGTCTCTGCTCTATCATGCCATGCGGAACAGTAAAGATATTGAAAACTTCTAAAACATACTGGCCCAGATTTATCAAAAACAGCAAATTGCATTTTAATTAATTTTTGGTACATGTTCTTATTACTCTGGTGCCGCCTGCACTGCTGCGACAGAGTGATCCAACTTTTTTTGGATTTTGTTTACGTTAAAAATAATCAACTATTTGGGAGCTCACTTGTGACATCACTTTAAATTATTATAAAACGTATTATTATAAAACTTACAAAATTTTTATAATTACAAAAATAAAAAATAGATGTCATGAGTAAGCACTAGAGATGAGCGAACATGCTCGTCCGAGCTTGATGCTCGGTCGAGCATTAGGGTACTCGAAACTGCTCGTTACTCGGACGAATACTTCGCCCGCTCGAGAAAATGGCAGCTCCCGCCGTTTTGCTTTTTGGCGGCCAGAAACAGAGCCAATCACAAGCCAGGAGACTCTGCACTCCACCCAGCATGACGTGGTACCCTTACACGTCGATAGCAGTGGTTGGCTGGCCAGATCAGGGGACCCTGGGATAGACTAGCCGCTGGCCGCGCTGCTCGGATCATTCTGTCTCTGGATGCCGCTAGGGAGAGAGCTGCTGCTGGTCAGGGAAAGCGTTAGGGTGTTCTATTAGCTTACTGTTAGGCAGGAGTGATTCTCAAAGAACCCAACAGCCCTTCTTAGGGCTACAATAACGTTCTACTTTTTTTATTTTAATTTGCATCTTTTACCATTTTGTGAGGAATTAGCAGGGGGACTTGCTACCGTTGTGTTTAGCTCTTAGTGGCACACATATCCATAGCAAAGACCGAAGTGGCAAAATTCAGTAGGGGTTGGATTTCTATTAGGCAATAACTCAGTGTCATCTCATCTGGCATAGTAGTGTGCTTCCTTTGATACTTGGCTAGAAAATAGCCATAGGAGAATACAAACAGCTTCTTGAAGCCTACAGTAGCGTTCTATATATTTGATTTCTGGTTGATCTGCTGGTGGCTGTAGTTTCTGCAGTGCATGTACTTGCCAATTCTGAGCAATTTGTAGTGAGACTTGCGACCGCTGTGTTCTGCGCTTAGTGGCGCACATATCCATAGCAAAGGCCGAAGTGGCAAAATTCAGTAGGGGTTGGATTTCTATTAGGCAATAACTCAGTGTCATCTCATCTGGCATAGTAGTGTGCTTCCTTTGATACTTGGCTAGAAAATAGCCATAGGAGAATACAAACAGCTTCTTGAAGCCTACAGTAGCGTTCTATATATTTGATTTCTGGTTGATCTGCTGGTGGCTGTAGTTTCTGCAGTGCATGTACTTGCCAATTCTGAGCAATTTGTAGTGAGACTTGCGACCGCTGTGTTCTGCGCTTAGTGGCGCACATATCCATAGCAAAGGCCGAAGTGGCAAAATTCAGTAGGGGTTGGATTTCTATTAGGCAATAACTCAGTGTCATCTCATCTGGCATAGTAGTGTGCTTCCTTTGATACTTGGCTAGAAAATAGCCATAGGAGAATACAAACAGCTTCTTGAAGCCTACAGTAGCGTTCTATATATTTGATTTCTGGTTGATCTGCTGGTGGCTGTAGTTTCTGCAGTGCATGTACTTGCCAATTCTGAGCAATTTGTAGTGAGACTTGCGACCGCTGTGTTCTGCGCTTAGTGGCGCACATATCCATAGCAAAGGCCGAAGTGGCAAAATTCAGTAGGGGTTGGATTTCTATTAGGCAATAACTCAGTGTCATCTCATCTGGCATAGTAGTGTGCTTCCTTTGATACTTGGCTAGAAAATAGCCATAGGAGAATACAAACAGCTTCTTGAAGCCTACAGTAGCGTTCTATATATTTGATTTCTGGTTGATCTGCTGGTGGCTGTAGTTTCTGCAGTGCATGTACTTGCCAATTCTGAGCAATTTGTAGTGAGACTTGCGACCGCTGTGTTCTGCGCTTAGTGGCGCACATATCCATAGCAAAGGCCGAAGTGGCAAAATTCAGTAGGGGTTGGATTTCTATTAGGCAATAACTCAGTGTCATCTCATCTGGCATAGTAGTGTGCTTCCTTTGATACTTGGCTAGAAAATAGCCATAGGAGAATACAAACAGCTTCTTGAAGCCTACAGTAGCGTTCTATATATTTGATTTCTGGTTGATCTGCTGGTGGCTGTAGTTTCTGCAGTGCATGTACTTGCCAATTCTGAGCAATTTGTAGTGAGACTTGCGACCGCTGTGTTCTGCGCTTAGTGGCGCACATATCCATAGCAAAGGCCGAAGTGGCAAAATTCAGTAGGGGTTGGATTTCTATTAGGCAATAACTCAGTGTCATCTCATCTGGCATAGTAGTGTGCTTCCTTTGATACTTGGCTAGAAAATAGCCATAGGAGAATACAAACAGCTTCTTGAAGCCTACAGTAGCGTTCTATATATTTGATTTCTGGTTGATCTGCTGGTGGCTGTAGTTTCTGCAGTGCATGTACTTGCCAATTCTGAGCAATTTGTAGTGAGACTTGCGACCGCTGTGTTCTGTGCTTAGTGGCGCACATATCCATAGCAAAGGCCGAAGTGGCAAAATTCAGTAGGGGTTGGATTTCTATTAGGCAATAACTCAGTGTCATCTCATCTGGCATAGTAGTGTGCTTCCTTTGATACTTGGCTAGAAAATAGCCATAGCAATAGGATAGGATTGTTTGGTTTTAAAAACTCAAAAAAAAACAAAAAACACAAAAAAAAAAAAAACACACAAAAAAACACCAAAAAAAACAAAAAGAAGTAAAAAAAAAAAAAAAGTTATAACTCTCATTTTAAAAATGTTTAACCCGAGGGCTAGGGGTAGAGGACGAGGGCTGGGACGTGGGCGTCCAACTACTGCAGGGGTCAGAGGCCGTGGTCCTGGGCGGGGTGAGACACCACCTGCTGATGAGGGAGCAGGGGAACGCCGCAGAGCTACACTCCCTAGGTTCATGTCTGAAGTTACTGGGACTCGTGGTAGAGCACTGTTGAGGCCAGAACAGTGCGAACAGGTGATGTCGTGGATTGCTGACAATGCTTCGAGCAATTTGTCCACCACCAGTCAGTCTTCCACGCAGTCCACCCATGTCACCGAAATCCCCACTCCTCCAGCTCCTGCACCTCAGACTCCTCCCTCCCAGTCTGCCCCCTCCCAGGAAAATTTGGCATTTGAACCGGCATACTCTGAGGAACTGTTTTCTGGACCCTTCCCACAGTCACAAACCACTTGTCCGGTTGCTGCTGAGCAATTTTCCGATGCCCAGGTTTTCCACCAGTCACAGTCTGTGGGTGATGATGACCTTCTTGACGTAGTGGAAGTGTGTAAAGAGGTGTCCGACGATGAGGAGACACGGTTGTCAGACAGTGGGGAAGTTGTTGTCAGGGCAGGAAGTCCGAGGGGGGAGCAGACTGAGGGATCGGAGGATGATGAGGTGACAGACCCAAGCTGGGTTGAGAGGCCGGGTGAACACAGTGCTTCTGAGACGGAGGAGAGTCCTCGACCTGAACAGGTTGGAAGAGGCAGTGGTGGGGCCAGACGGAGAGGCAGGGCCAGAGCTGGTGCATCAGCGCCACTGTCAACTAGTGAAGCTCCCGTGGTGAGGGCTCTTGCGGCGAGGGCTAGATCTTCAGAAGTGTGGAGGTTCTTTAAGGAAACACCGGATGACCGACGGACTGTGGTGTGCAACATTTGCCAAACCAGGCTCAGCAGGGGTTCCACCACTACTAGCTTAACTACCACCAGTATGCGCAGGCATATGAATGCTAAGCACCCCACTCAGTGGCAACAAGCCCGTTCACCTCCGGCCGTGCACACCACTGCTCCTTCCCCTGTGTCAGCTGCTAGTCAGCCCCCTGCCCAGGACCCTGGCACAAAAACCCCATCGTCGCCTCCACGATCCTCCACAGCATCCACCAGCGTTCAGCTCTCCATACCCCAGACGCTGGAGCGGAAACGCAAATATAGTGCAACCCACCCGCACGCCCAAGCCCTTAATGTGCACATCTCCAGATTGCTTAGCCTGGAGATGCTGCCCTATAGGCTAGTAGAGACCGAGGCCTTTCGCAACCTCATGGCGGCGGCCGCCCCTCGGTATTCGGTCCCCAGCCGCCACTACTTTTCCCGATGTGCCGTCCCAGCCCTGCACCAGCACGTGTCAGACAACATCATCCGTGCCCTGACCAACGCCGTTTCTGACAAGGTCCACCTGACCACGGACACGTGGACGAGTGCTGCCGGGCAGGGCCACTATATATCGCTGACGGCACATTGGGTTAACTTGGTGGAGGCTGGGACCGAGTCTGACCCTGGGGCTGCTCATATACTGCCGACGCCGAGGATTGCGGGGCCTACCTCGGTCCAGGTGTTTCAGGCCTACTATGCCTCCTCCTCCTCCCACCCCTCCTCCACCTCCTCCTCCGAACTACCATCCGTGGGCACGGCGCCATCAGTCGGTAGCTCTAGGCACAGCAGCAGTGCCGTCGCTAAGCGACAGCAGGCGGTGCTCAAACTGCTGAGCCTAGGCGACAAAAGGCACACCGCCCAAGAGCTATTACAGGGCATCACGGCGCAGACTGATCTGTGGCTGGCACCGCTGAACCTCAAGTCGGGAATGGTTGTGTGTGACAACGGCCGTAACCTGGTGGCGGCTCTGCAACTCGGCAGACTGACACATGTGCCATGCCTGGCCCATGTGTTAAATCTGATAGTGCAGCGTTTCCTCAAGACATACCCCAATCTGTCTGATTTGCTCACGAAGGTGCGCCGCATCTGTGCGCATTTCAGGAAGTCCAGCCCAGATGCTGCCACTCTCAGGGCAGCGCAGCGCCGCCTCCAACTGCCCGCTCACCGACTGTTGTGCGACGTGCCCACGAGGTGGAATTCAACACTGACCATGTTATCCAGAGTTTACCAGCAGCGCAGAGCGATTGTAGACTGCCAGATGTCAACTTCCACCAGAACTGGTAGTCAGGTCAGTCAGCTTCCTCAAGTCTACAATGAGGAGTGGACGTGGATGTCTGATATCTGTCAGGTGCTGAGTAACTTTGAGGAGTCAACACAGATGGTCAGTGGCGATGCCGCCATCATCAGCCTCACCATCCCGCTGCTTGGCCTGTTGAAAAACTCTCTGGTCAGCATGAAGTCGGAAGCTTTGCGCTCGTCACAAGAGACGGGGGAAGAATATTCCCTTGTTGATAGCCAAAGCACCCTGAGGTCTGTTTCTCAGCGCATATCGGAGGAGGTGGAGGTGGAGGAGGATGAGGAGGAAGAGGAGGAGAATGTTGGCGAGACACAAGAGGGGACCATTGTTGAGTCCTTCACTGTTCAGCGTGTATGGGCAGAAGAAGAGGAGTTGGAGGAGTTGGAGGAGGAGGAAATGGACAGTCAGGCCAGTGAGGGGAGTGAATTCTTACGCGTTGGTACTCTGGCGCATATGGCAGATTTCATGCTAGGCTGCCTATCCCGTGACCCTCGCGTTCAAAGAATTTATTCCAGCACCGATTACTGGGTGTTCACTCTCCTGGACCCACGGTACAAGCAAAATCTTCCCACTCTCATCCCTGGAGAGGAAAGGAGTGTGAGAATGCATGAATACCAGCAGGCCCTGGTGCACAAGCTGAAACAGTATTTCCCTTCTGACAGCGCTAGCGGCAGAGTGCGTAGTTCTGCGGGACAAGTAGCGAGGGAGAGTAGGCGAGCAGGCAGCTTGTCCAGCACTGGCAAGGGTACGCTTTACAAGGCTTTTGCCAGCTTTATGTCACCCCAGCAAGACACTGTCACCTGTCCCCAGTCTCGGCAGAGTAGGGCTGATCTTTACAGAAAGATGGTGAGGGAGTACGTAGCTGACCATACCATCGTCCTAAATGATCACACAGCTCCCTACAACTACTGGGTTTCAAAGCTGGACATGTGGCACGAACTGGCGCTGTACGCCTTGGAGGTTCTTGCCTGCCCTGCCGCTAGCGTCTTGTCCGAGCGGGTTTTCAGTGCAGCTGGTGGCATCATCACCGATAAGCGTACACGCCTGTCGACTGACAGCGCTGACAGGCTGACGCTTATTAAAATGAATAAAGGCTGGATTTCTCAGAATTTCCAATCTCCACCAGGTGAAGGAAGCTCAACCTGAATAATTGATCCACTCCTCCTCCTCCTCCTCCTCTTTGTACAGTAAAGCAGAGGAAAATGGCTATTTTTTGACAGGGCCCACTGGCTCTTGCTATAGTACTTCATGCATTTAATTTTTCTGGAGGGCCACCTACCCGGTCCTCTGTTTGAAACAATTTTTGTGAGTGCCACATACAGGCACTCAATCTATTCCATTTTTCTGGAGGGCCACCTACCCGGTCCTCTGTTTTAAAAAATTTTTGGGACTGCCACATACAGGCACTCAATCTATTCCATTTTACTGGAGGGCCACCTACCTGCTCCTCTGGTTTGAAACATTTTTGGGACTGCCACATACAGGCACTCAATCTATTCCATTTTACTGCAGGGCCACCTACCTGCTCCTCTGGTTTGAACAATTTTTGGGACTGCCACATACAGGCACTCAATCTATTCCATTTTACTGCAGGGCCACCTACCTGCTCCTCTGGTTTGAACAATTTTTGGGACTGCCACATACAGGCACTCAATCTATTCCATTTTACTGGAGGGCCACCTACCTGCTCCTCTGGTTTGAAACATTTTTGGGACTGCCACATACAGGCACTCAATCTATTCCATTTTACTGCAGGGCCACCTACCTGCTCCTCTGGTTTGAACAATTTTTGGGACTGCCACATACAGGCACTCAATCTATTCCATTTTACTGCAGGGCCACCTACCTGCTCCTCTGGTTTGAACAATTTTTGGGACTGCCACATACAGGCACTCAATCTATTCCATTTTACTGGAGGGCCACCTACCTGCTCCTCTGGTTTGAAACATTTTTGGGACTGCCACATACAGGCACTCAATCTATCCCATTTTACTGGAGGGCCACCTACCTGCTCCTCTGGTTTGAAAAATGTTTGGGACTGCCACATACAGGCACTATCCAAATTAAATTGTCTCCATAGCAGCCTCCACACGTTGTCTCCATTGCTACCTCCAAAAGTCGTCCATATAGCTGCCTCCATACATCGTCCCTTTATCAAACGAGGTGTGTCAGGCAGAAATTTGGGTTGTTTTCATGGATTCCACATCAAAGTTGTTAACTTTGTCGCCACCCTGCTGTGTTATCCACAAAATATACTGGCAAACTTTTACCATTTAGGGATATTATTTCAGCGCTTCTTGCGCATCTGTTTACATTCCCCTCACCCGGCATATCCTAAACTTATAAGAACGCTACTACACTTGATCTTATACAAAAGGTTCTTAGAAGTGCTGTTTGGGGAGTAGCCTAGAGACAGGGGCTTGGATTGGCGAAAGCTCGCCTGGCAGCGGAACGCCAGCTCCATGCGCATCATGCGCTTCTTGCGCATCTGTTTACATTCCCCTCACCCGCCATATCCCAAACTTATAAGAACGCTACTACACTTAACTTGGTGCAGGCTGGGACCGAGTCTGACCCTGGGGCTGGTCATATACTGCCGACGCAGAGAATTGCGGGGCCTACCTCGGTCCAGGTCTCAAAGGCCTACTATACCTCCTCCCACCCCTCCTCCACCTCCTCCTCCTCCGAATTACCATCCGTGGGCATGGCGCCATCAGTCGGTAGCTCTAGGCACAGCAGCAGTGCCGTCGCTAAGCGACAGCAGGCGGTGCTGAAACTGCTGAGCCTAGGCGATAAAAGGCACACCGCCCAAGAGCTATTACAGGGCATTCCACATCAAAGTTGTTAACTTTGTCGCCACCCTGCTGTGTAATCCCCAAAATATACTTGCAAACTTTTACCATTTAGGGATATTATTTCAGCGCTTCTTGCGCATCTGTTTACATTCCCCTCACCCGCCATATCCTAAACTTATAAGAACGCTACTACACTTGATCTTATACAAAAGGTTCTTAGAAGTGCTGTTTGGGGAGTAGCCTATAGACAGGGGCTTGGATTGGCGAAAGCTCGCCTGGCAGCGGAGCGCCAGCTCCATGCCAAGATCCAACTAACATAGTTTTAACTGCAGCACCTTTAATCTACTACTAGTTCACTGCCTCCATACATGGTCCCCTTATCAAACGAGCTGTGTCAGGCAGAATTTTGGGTTGTTTTCATGGCTTCCATGTTAACTTTGTCGCCACCCTGCTGTGTAATCCACAAAATATACTGGCAAACTTTTATCATGTACCGATATTATTTGAGCGCTTCTTGCTCACCTCCTTTGGTTCCTCTCTGCCACCCATTGGTTTGAAGCCTGAGTCCATTTAGGGTATGTCGCCATGCCACTCTCTAGCCTGCCGCTGCTGCCGCTGCCTCTGCATGCCGTCCCCTATAGTGTCAGGGTCAATTATTGGATGTTTTAGATGCTATCTAGCTTCATTCTGTCACTCTGTCATGGCCATGCTGTTGGCCATAATTTTGGCATA
Source organism: Engystomops pustulosus (assembly GCF_040894005.1). Lineage (NCBI taxonomy): Eukaryota > Metazoa > Chordata > Amphibia > Anura > Leptodactylidae > Engystomops > Engystomops pustulosus. The sequence goes on along the minus strand of NC_092415.1, from coordinate 88,848,078 downwards.
ATGGTGCGATTATGCAGCCTCAGAGGCATCCATGCATGCTGCCCCTGCTGTTTCCTGTCCATTTCCGTGGTGTTTCCATCCTTTTCTGAGGTTCCCAGGTGTTTGGCCAAGCTTCCCTGTGCAGAGCCTTGGTCCCCTTGAAAAATGCTCGAGTCTCCCATTGACTTCAATGGGGTTCGTTATTCGAGACGAGCACTCGAGCATCGGGAAAAGTTCGTCTCGAATAACGAGTACCCGAGCATTTTAGTGTTCGCTCATCTCTAACTGTAACTTAACTTAACTGTTACACAGCATGCACCCCACATTGACTTTGTGTTACACTGTCTGCCTCTTTTTTACTTCCCTTTTTACCTTCTCTCATCAGCAAAAGTCTATTCCCAATGATCTCCATGCTTGCCATTGGTACTTCGGCACATGGCAACATGGTAACATGAACATGACGTGCAGCATTCTCACTATTCTTTTATGTAGGTTGTGCGGATGCGACCTGCAATTGATCCATGAACACATGGAAGCGACTCATGGGTTGTATAGTGGCAACATTTTTTTTTTTTATGAATTAAACACTCTGCTCCTTGACCAAACCTCCCCCTAGTGGGCCATCCTAGGCATTGTGTCCCCAGTGCTAAATATGGCCCAGTATAATATTAAAAGGTTGTAACTTGAAAACTTGTACTTGAAAGCTTGTCATCAGAGCATATCCCTCCAACACTGCTCATTGTCACGGGTGCTCACCCGTGATCCTCTGTGTGCCACAGCACCCCGTAGCTCCTACTCACCCATCCCCGCTCTTGCTTCTGGTCTAGTGGTCGTGTGCGCATCCCTGTCCCTCCTAGGGCGCGCATGTCGGCTTCATCAGATTTAAGGGGCCAGCGAACCGTTAAATGGCGCTGGCCATAGCCAAAATCCTTTATAACCCAGCCGCTCCCTGCACACCCCGCCGGATCTTTGTGCCGTATAGCCATTGAGAAAGCTTGTCTTATGCCCTGTGCTAGTATTCTGAATTCCCGTTGTGGCCCTGTTTTGTTATTGATTTTGCTCCTGTTCCTGGTACCATGCCGCAGCAAGTCCAACCCGCTTTGCGGAGGGCTCTGGTAAAAACCGGGTGCCACTTAGATTCCGGTCCCCGGTGTCGGCTTAAGTCATTGTCCGCAGTGGTCCAATGGGTCCACTACCACTGGAGACTGACACTCATCTATCTAAATGAACTGTGATAAGATATTTTTAGTATAATGATAGTATAATTTAGTATTTATTTGATAAAATAAAACATTTCTCCATACACTTATTTATTGATAATTTTGTGTGTATTATAAGACATGAAATACATAAACTACACAATACATACAACACAATGGTTACACAATACATCCATGAAGCTTATTTTGTCCAAAGATCCCAACCTTAACGGTTTCGCTTAACGTCCACAGCACTTGTATACAATTCTTTAGATAATAAAATATCTGTGAATGCATTTACTGTCTACAACAATCCCCACCCACACAGAGTTCTTGACAGTTTCCTTGTATGAGTTTCTGTGTAGGAGGGATTGCCTCAATTGATATCTCACTCAGACAGAAATAAAATAACCTATTACCTTAAAATACAGAATCAAATAAAAGGAAAGATTGGAGATGTGCGAAAACTAGGTGACTTTATTGGTGTGTAAATACACAATCCATATGGTAGCATTGGCCCCATACTAATTGTTGTTTTATGTTATAGATGCAGATGGGAACATAGCTTTATATGCACAAAAAAAAAGCAGTTACTGCAAAACTTGGCAATATTATCAGATATGTAAATGATTACAGCTGTAATAGATACGTCCAAGAGAGTATTAAAAAGTGCTTCCCCTGAAGCAATGTGAATAGACTTTAGGAGGCAACTTTTGGGTTGTCCATTGTATAACAAATTCACATATAATTTACCTAGTATATCTTGTAGAATTGTTCCTCTTTGCCCTATTTGCAGATAGTGACAATCCAAACCATGGTAGATCCTGATAAGTTTTTGCCTCAGCTTTACCTATGTTGTCACCAGGTCTAAATCCATTCATTCTTAATTTATATTCAATAAAAATTTTCTTGGATCATATATTATTCCTGGATGACCTATGGGGGAAGTAGACATTGGGAGGTGCATTAACCCCTTACCGACATGTCACATGCCAGGTCTCAGTGCATGGAGAGGGCTCGGCCCGCATATTGCAGCAAAGGCTAACCAGTAACACCCGCGATCGGTTCCGGCACCGATGGCGGGTGTTTTCGTGCTGATCGCTGTGCCGGCGGCTTCAAAAACTTGCATGGGCGCCGCCATCTTTCCGAGGATCGTCGCTCCCCGTGACGTCAGTGGGGAGCAGCGATCCATCGCCATAGTAGCCTCGGGTCTCACGAAGACCCGAAGCTACTTCGGGTTAACCCATTCATTACAATGTGCTATCAGCACATTGTGATGTATGAGGAGTAAAATCCCCATATACTGCCATACTGTAGTATATGGCAGTATATGATAGGATTGTACAGACACCTAAGGGTTAAAGTACACTAGGGAGTCTGAAAAATAGTAAAAATAAAAATAAAAAAATTCAAATCACCCCCCTTTCCCTAGAACTGATATAAATACAAATAAACAGTAAAAATCATAAACACATTAGGTATCACCGCATCCAAAAATGCCAGATCTATCAAAATATGATAACGGTTTTTCACTGCATTTAACATCGTAACGGAAAATCGTGCCCAAAGTCAATTGGATTAAAAGTCGAATGGATTAAAAAAAATAAAAAATTCTAAAAAAGTGATCAAAAGGTCTTACAGTCCTAAAAATGATAAAATTGTAAACGTCATCAAAATCCGCAAAAAAAGGCACCACCCACAGCTCCATACACCAAAGTATAAAAAAGTTATTGGCGCCAGAAAATGGCAATTTCCCCCCCAAATATTTTGTACACGAGATTTAAATTTTTTTAAATATATGAAATCATTATAAAACCTACATAAATTTGTTATCCCCATAATTGTACCGACCCAAAGAATAAAGTAGACCTGTAATTTGGGGCGTACACTGAAATCCGTAAAATCCAAGCCCACAAGAATACGGCACAAATACGTTTTTTTTTTACCAATTTCACTGCATTTGGAATTTTTCTCCCAACAAATTGGGTATGAGCACCATAATCTCCAACAAGTCATCATTGAGTATCTTATTAACAAGGCTCTATTGCTAATAACTAGAGATGAGCGAGCACTAAAATGCTCGGGTACTCGTTATTCGAGACGAACTTTTCCCGATGCTCGAGTGCTCGTCTCGAATAACGAGCCCCATTGAAGTCAATGGGAGACTCGAGCATTTTTCAAGGGGACCAAGGCTCTGCACAGGGAAGCTTGGCCAAACACCTGGGAACCTCAGAAAAGGATGGAAACACCAGGGAAATGGACAGGAAACAGCAGGGGCAGCATGCATGGATGCCTCTGAGGCTGCTTAATCACACCATTATGCCAAAATTATGGGCAACAGCATGGCCATGACAGAGTGACCGAATGAGGCTAGATAGCATCTAAAACATCCAATAATTGACCCTGACACTATAGGGGACGGCATGCAGAGGCAGCAGCAGCAGTGGCAGGCTAGAGAGTCTCATGGCGACATACCCTAAATGGACTCAGGTTTCACCAAAGGAGGTGAAATGATTTCCTATGTGAACAAAAGGTTGACGGTATATTTAGTCGATAACACAGCATGGTGGCGACATAGTGACCAAGTTCCATAACGTATCTGGTGAAACACCCGAAAAATGAGCCTGACACAGCTCTTTTGATAAGGGGACGACATGTGGAGGCAGCCATGGAGACGACTTCCATGATTAAGAGCGACAGTATGGGGCATTCATATTGCGCTGCTATGATTGCAACTTCAGGTCTCCAGCATGGCGGTGACAGATGGGCCGAGTTCCACTATGTATCTGGTGAAACACCTGAAAATTCTGCCTGACACAGCTCGTTTAATAAGGGGACGATGTATGGAGGCAGTGAACTAGTAGTAGATTAAAGGTGCTGCAGTTAAAACTATGTTAGTTGGATCTTGAGATGGAGCTGGCGCTCCGCTGCCAGGCGAGCTTTCGCCAATCCAAGCCCCTGTCTCCAGGCTACTCCCCAAACAGCACTTCTAAGAACCTTTTGTATAAGATCAAGTGTAGTAGCGTTCTTATAAGTTTAGGATATGGCGGGTGAGGGGAATGTAAACAGATGCACAAGAAGCGCTGAAATAATATCGGTAAATGATAAAAGTTTGCCAGTATATTTTGTGGATTACACAGCAGGTTGGCGACAAAGTTAACAAGTTCGATGTGGAAGCCATGAAAACAACCCAAAATTCTGCCTGACACAGCTCGTTTGATAAGGGGACCATGTATGGAGGCAATGAACTAGTAGTAGATTAAAGGTGCTGCAGTTAAAACTATGTTAGTTGGATCTTGAGATGGAGCTGGCGCTCCGCTGCCAGACGAGCTTTCGCCAATCCAAGCCCCTGTCTCTAGGCTACTGCCCAAACAGCACTTCTAAGAACCTTTTGTATAAGATCAAGTGTAGTAGCATTCTTATAAGTTTAGGATATGGCGGGTGAGGGGAATGTAAACAGATGCGCAAGAAGCGCTGAAATAATATCGGTAAATGATAAAAGTTTGCCAGTATATTTTGTGGATTACACAGCAGGGTGGCGACAAAGTTAACAAGTTTGATGTGGAAGCCATGAAAACAACCCAAAATTCTGCCTGACACAGCTCGTTTGATAAGGGGACCATGTATGGAGGCAGTGAACTAGTAGTAGATTAAAGGTGCTGCAGTTAAAACTATGTTAGTTGGATCTTGAGATGGAGCTGGCGCTCCGCTGCCAGGCGAGCTTTCGCCAATCCAAGCCCCTGTCTCTAGGCTACTCCCCAAACAGCACTTCTAAGAACCTTTTGTATAAGATCAAGTGTAGTAGCGTTCTTATAAGTTTGGGATATGGCGGGTGAGGGGAATGTAAACAGATGCACAAGAAGCGCTGAAATAATATCGGTAAATGATAAAAGTTTGCCAGTATATTTTGTGGATTACACAGCAGGGTGGCGACAAAGTTAACAAGTTTGATGTGGAATCCATGAAAACAACCCAAACAGTTTGTTTGATAAGGAGACCATGTATGGAGTCAGCTATATGGACGACTTTTGGAGGCAGCTATGGCGATGACGTGTGGAGGTAGCAATGGAGACAACGTGTGGAGCCAGCTAAAAAGACGACATGTGGAGGCTGCTATGGAGACAATTTAATTTGGATAGTGCCTGTATGTGGCAGTCCAAAAAAGTTTTCAAACCAGAGGAGCAGGTAGGTGGTCCTCCAGAAAAATTAAATAAATTGAGTGCCTGTATGTGGCAGTCCAAAAAAGTTTTCAAACCAGAGGAGCAGGTAGGTGGTCCTCCAGAAAAATTAAATAGATTGAGTGCCTGTATGTGGCACTCCCAAAAATTGCTTAAAACAGAGGACCGGGTAGGTGGCCCTCCAGAAAAATTAAATACATACTATGCTATAGCTAGAGCCAGTTGGCCCTGGCAAAAAATAGCCAGTTTCCTATGCTTTAGTGTACAAAGAGGAGGAGAAGGAGGACAATGAGGAGGAGGAGTGCATACATTATTCAGGTTGAGCTTCTTTCACCTGGTGGAGAATGAAAATCCGGAGAAATCCAGGCTTTATTCATCTTGATAAGCGTCAGCCTGTCAGCGCTGTCAATCGACAGGCGTGTACGCTTATCGGTGATGATGCCACCAGCTGCACTGAAAACCCGCTCGGACAACACTCTAGCGGCAGGGCAGGCAAGAACCTCCAAGGCGTACAGTGCCAGTTCGTGCCACATGTCCAGCTTTGAAACCCAGTAGTTGTAGGGAGCTGTGTGATCATTTAGGACGATGGTATGGTCAGCTACGTACTCCCTCACCATCTTTCTGTAAAGATCAGCCCTACTCTGCCGAGACTGGGGACAGGTGACAGTGTCTTGCTGGGGTGACATAAAACTGGCAAAGGCCTTGTAAAGCGTACCCCTGCCAGTGCTGGAAAAGCTGCCTGCTCGCCTACTCTCCCTCGCTAATTGTCCCGCAGAAGTACGCCCTCTGCCGCTAGCGCTGTCAGAAGGGAAATACTGTTTCAGCTTGTGCACCAGGGCCTGCTGGTATTCATGCATTCTCACACTCCTTTCCTCTCCAGGGATGAGAGTGGAAAGATTTTGCTTGTACCGTGGGTCCAGGAGAGTGAATACCCAGTAATCGGTGCTGGAATAAATTCTTTGAACGCGAGGGTCACGGGATAGGCAGCCTAGCATGAAATCTGCCATATGCGCCAGAGTCCCAACGCGCAAGAATTCACTCCCCTCACTGGCCTGACTGCCCATTTCCTCCTCCTCCAACTCCTCTTCTTCTGCCCATACACGCTGAACAGTGAAGGACTGAACAATGGTCCCCTCTTCTGTCTCGCCAACATTCTCCTCCTCTTCCTCCTCATCCTCCTCCACCTCCTACGATATGCGCTGAGAAACAGACCTAAGGGTGCTTTGGCTATCAACAAGGGAATCTTCTTCCCCCGTCTCTTGTGACGAGCGCAAAGCTTCCGACTTCATGCTGACCAGAGAGTTTTTCAACAGGCCAAGCAGCGGGATGGTGAGGCTGATGATGGCGGCATCGCCACTGACAATCTGTGTTGACTCCTCAAAGTTACTCAGCACCTGACAGATATCAGACATCCACGTCCACTCCTCATTGTAGACTTGAGGAAGCTGACTGACCTGACTACCAGTTCTGGTGGAAGTTGACATCTGGCAGTCTACAATCGCTCTGCGCTGCTGGTAAACTCTGGATAACATGGTTAATGTTGAATTCCATCTCGTGGGCACGTCGCACAACAGTCGGTGAGCGGGCAGTTGGAGGCGCTATACTTCCTTTTGCGCTCCAGCGTCTGGGGTATGGAGTGCTGAACGCTGGTGGATGCTGTGGAGGATCGTGGAGGCGAAGATGGGGTTTTCGCATGGGAGGTGTTTGGGCCGTGGTCCTGGGCAGGGGGCTGACTAGCAGATGACACAGAGGAAGGAGCAGTGGTGTGCCCGGCTGGAGGTGAACGGGCTTGGTGCCATTGAGTGGGGTGTTTAGCATTCATATGCCTGCGCATACTGGTGGTAGTTAAGCTAGTAGTGGTGGAACCCCTGCTGATCCTGGTTTGGCAAAGGTTGCACACCACAGTCCGTCGGTCATCCGGTGTTTCTTTAAAGAACCTCCAGACTTCTGAAAATCTAGCCCTCGCCACGGGAGCTTGACTACGGGCAACATTTGGCGCTGACGCACCAGCTCTGGCCCTGCCTCTCCGTCTGGCCCCACCACTGCCTCTTCCAACCTGTTCTGCTATAGGACTCGCCTCCGTCTCAGAAGCACTGTGTTCACCCGGCCTATCAACCCAGCTTGGGTCTGTCACTTCATCATGCTCCGATCCCTCAGTCTGCTCCCCCCTCGGACTTCCTGCCCTGACAACAACTTCACCACTGTCTGACAACCGTGTCTCCTCATCGTCCGACACCTCTTTACACACTTCTTCCACTACGTCAATAATGTCATCATCACCCACAGACTGCGACCGGTGGAAAACCTGGGCATCGGAAAATTGCTCAGCAGCAACCGGACAAGTGGTTTGTGACTGTGGGAATGGTCCAGAAAACAGTTCCTCAGAGTATGCCGGTTCAAATGCCAAATTTTGCTGGGAGGGGGCAGACTGGGGGGAAGGAGGCTGAGGTGTAGGAGCTGGAGGAGTGCTGATTTCAGTGACATGGGTGGACTGCGTGGAAGACTGACTGGTGGACAAATGGCTAGAAGCATTGTCCGCAGTCCACGACATCACCTCTTCGCACTGTTCTGGCCTCAACAGTGCTCTACCACGAGTCCCAGTAACTTGAGACATGATGAACCTAGGGAGTGTAGCTCTGCGGCGTTTCCCTGCTCCCTCATCAGCAGGTGGTGTCTCACCCAGCCCAGGACCACGGCCTCTGACCCCTGCAGTAGTTGGACACCCACGTCCACGCCCTCGTCCTCTACCCCTCGCCCTGGGGTTAAACATTTTCAAAATTAAAGTGTAAACTTCAAATTTTTTTTTTTTGTGTTTTTTGTGTTTTTTTTTTAAACAAAACGATGCTATCCTATTGCTATGGCTAGTTTCTAACCTACACTGACAGCACACAACTGGATTTTGTGCTGTGCCAGATGACTTTGAGTTATAAAAAGAAATAAACGTAAAAAAAAATAAATCAGCAGACTGTGCCTAATTCAAATCAAACCCCTAATAAATTGTCCCACTTCGGTGTTTGAGGTGGATATGTGTGTCACTAAGAGCTAAACACAAGTCTCCCTGCAAATTCCTCACAATATGGTACTAGCTGCACTACTAATGCCAGCAAGCCCAGCCACAAGCAAACCAAAAAAAAAAGGAAAATATAACGCTATTGTATTGTATTGAGGTGGATATGTGTGTCACTAAGAGCTAAACACAAGTCTCCCTGCAAATTACTCACAATATGGTACTAGCTGCACTACTAATAGTAGCAAGCCCAGCCACAAGCAAACAAAAAAAAAGGAAAATAAAACGTTATTGTAGCCCTAAGAAGGACTGTTGGGTTCTTGTAGAATCACTCCTGCCTAACACTATTCTAATAGAACAGCCTAACGCTTTCCCTGACCAGCAGCAGCTCTCTCCCTAGCGGCATCCAGACAGAGAATGATCCGAGCAGCGCGGGCAGGGGCTAGTCTATTCAAGGGTCACCTGATCTGGCCAGCCAACCACTGCTATCGACGTGTAAGGGTACCACGTCATGCTGGGTGGAGTGCAGAGTCTCCTGGCTTGTGATTGGCTCTGTTTCTGGCCGCCAAAAAGCAAAACGGCGGGAGATGCCATTTTCTCGAGCGGGCGAAGTATTCGTCCGAGCAACGAGCAGTTTCGAGTACGCTAATGCTCGAACGAGCATCAAGCTCGGACGAGTATGTTAGCTCATCTCTACTAATAACCAATTCATCTCATGGATTGCAATGCTAATGTAATAGAATTTGGATTCATCAGCACACCTAATATACAGTAATGAATCAAAAGATTCATTAGCCCAAGTAATATACAAGAAGTCCAGTTACAGGTACTTTTACTTTCTTGCTAGGTTGGCAATGCCTACTGGACCCCTATGCACATCTGTTCTGTTTTAATGGCATCTTTTGATGAAGTAGTTAGCTATAGCTAATGATGCTGCATTTTTAATAGGGTTGATTATATACAGTAGATAGCAACCATAGCTACCATGTGAATAATGTGTGTGCCCCAGTGCTGTAGTTTTTCTCCTTGTCATTTGATTAACAATAAAGCAAAATGAAAATATTCAGTTTCTGGTGCATTTTCTGCACATAATGATTATACCTCTATATAATCAATATAATACATAAGCACGGTGCCTTTTTGTTGAAGATTGTATTTTCATTACTGGTGATTAATGAGTTGTACTCAGAGTTGGAAGTCCTAATGGCATATTTTACATATGATTAATCACATCTGCCTTTTTAATTGGAGAAAATTAATGTAAATATTTTCAGCTTTTTGTCAAGAGTAAAATAAATTTTAATATTGGCATACGAAAAAGTTTTTTTTTTCTATTTATAAGGGCTTTATAGTGGTGTCCCCCAGAAGTTAAGGTTAAAGGGGTAGTTAAACATAATAAACATGTACTTACCTTCTCTGGTGCTGCCGATGTCCCGCGCCGCGGCCGGTCTTCTCTGTGCGCCGGTTTCATTACACCGGCGCACAGGGAGCTTCCGGCCGGCCGGATGCTCCCATGCACACCATCTCCCAGCGCTTACAACGCTGAGAGATAGGGACGGATGGGAGGAGCCGTTCACATCGTGGACCGGAAGCTCCCTGTGCGCGGCTTCCGTGCCCCTGTAAACAAACAGGGGCACGGATCTAAGGGACCGCGGCACGGGACATCAGCGGCGCCGGAGGAGGTAAGTCCATGTTTATTATGTTTAACTAGCCCTCCCCAGCCCGGCCATAAAAATTTTTTTAAATCCGGATAACCCCTTTAAGGTGTGAAACATGCGTTTCATACCTTTCATGTAAATGTAAAAATGTATTATCATTTTTAATACTTATTTAATAAAAGTGAAGTTTTAAATTATACACTCACCCTTTGCCGTCTCTCCCCCTTTTCCCTACTATTTGTTAACCATATGTGTCAGAACTTGCTAATTGCTCAGAAAGGGATCAGAATTCAGGCTTCTGTGCCTGAAAACCACACCCAGAGCTGCCTGTGATTGACAGCTCCCTTTCAGGATCTTTCCTTAGGGAATGCTGGGTGGGAGTCTCAGCTTGTTTTGTCTGCAGATGTGGCTTGAGTGATGGACAGCTGAACCAGTCAGTGCTGCGGGAGGAGTCCATTACTCCCTTTATATTCTGCACAGTTTTTTCAGAGGGTGCTGGTTATTGCAGTCCAACTCTTTGTTTTATTGTGCTATTTTTATATCTTTGCTACTCTGTGTATCTGAGTTCAGAAGAAGAGGGAAGAAATCAGGCGATACCTTTTTGAGGCTAACTGAGTATATTTGATGGTGAGCTTTCGAGAATACTAGTTCTCTTCATCAGACATGATGTTATGCATGAAACCGAAAATTCAGAGACCTGGAGGCCACAAGCAGATAAGAGCCAGGGCTCATGTGTCTCGCCTCATAGGTTTTTAATGTTTTTATTGCCATCCTGTTGTAAATAAGATGTCCCTGTTTTTATCAATCTGTTGTTTTAGAGGTTTTTTTTATATCCTTTGATGATCACTGTTTAGTGTGTATAAAATGCTGTGAATTTTCAGTTTCATGCATAACATCATGTCTGACGAAGAGAACTAGTATTCTCGAAAGCTCACCATCAAATATACTCAGTTAGCCTCAAAAAGGTACGGCCTGATTTCTTCACTCTTCTTCTGCTCTCCATGGCTAACACGGTACAAATCTACACTACTAGTATCTGAGTTCAGCTATGTTTAAGTGACCATTCTATTGCTGTACATTTATATACCTAGTTGCCATATTGAATTTTACCTGGTTTTCTCTAACTATGCTATAATCTGTTGCTTGTCCCTCTGTGTCTTGTGATCTCCCAGTGTGACCCTGCTTTCCCTGTCTCGGACTAAAGTTTGTTACTGTCTTGATGCTTTTCTGTTTGTAGTCTGCCTCCGACCTCCTGTTACCTGTTTGCTCCACCATCCAGCAACTGCCAGGCAAAGTAAGTCCTTGTCACTTTGTAGGGTGCCTGAGGGTCCGTTAGTTAGGTTCCAGATAGTAGGTTGTTCATTATCAGGGCGGTCTTATCTGCGGTAGGCAGGGCCTTAGCCTGCAGAGACGTCGCAGGGTTAGTTCGCCACCGCTTACCCAGTCTGACACCTAGCACCAAGTCTAGTTGTGGTTGCACAGTTGCTGGACAGGTTTGTGACAGTATGAATAGGTGGTGCACACTTGTTAGTGCCTATTTTTTTTATTGGGGGCCAAGCATTCTATGGACCATATAATAGCAGTAATGCCCCCTACCACGCCTCAATATATTTCATTTTAAGAAGCTGCATTGCAGCTATGTTGCAGCTAAGCTTCTTTTATGGAGATGTGGGTTATGCAGTCATGGAAAGCTTTGATAAATGTTATAAAATCTGGCCTAAATCAGCTATTTTCTCCAGTGAACCTACAACCATGAATTATGTTATTTCTAGCATTTATTATGTCAGGTCATTAGAAATAAGTTACTGTAAATTAGCGTAAGGTTGTAAACCTAAGATTTGAAGAGACTGTTAAACAGCAGTGTTTTGGCTGATCCATAAATATTTTTATGATTTTATTAGTTCTCTCACTATAAAATAATTTTCACTCTCCTTGCGTGAATTAGCAAGAATGATTAACTGTATTTTAGAGAGACAACAATGCATATGGGAAATAATGCGTCAATAATGTGTTGTTCCTTTTCATATTGCTCATGAAAATTATTATATTAGCTAAACAGCTAGTCATATTAGGAGAAAACAGGCTCTAACCTGACACCAATCTGAGAAGGAAACATAACTTGAGTATATTTTAATAATTAACGTCCGTTCTTTGCCATATGCTTTTGTGCCGTGTCATACATCATTGAGTCCAGCAATCAGTCATGTAACAGCTTGAGGCAATATTTTATCTACGGCTCTGTAGTGGCCTGAAATCTGAGCTAAATTTGCTGCGGCTGTAAGATTTAGTAATAGCAGAAATTACAGCAAAAAAAAAAATGTATTTACAAGTTTCCAATACAAAACATTTAGATGATATGTAATAGGTAACATTAGGAGACTTTCCAGAAATACCTTTCCCATTGCTCAGTAATATGTCAGAAACTTCTACCTGTACTTTTATGTTTATGCAAATTACCTTCTTGATTTTCTGGGATGGGCTCATTATTGGACAGTGTGTTATTGTACAAAATGATGGGCATCTTGAAGCCTAAACTTTGCATTGAAGAAAAAGCTTTACTAGTACTAGTATTGGCATATCCAATATGGACTATCCTCCATATTGACATATTTAATAGTCTTTTTCCAGGGCTGACAACATACTTAAATCCCCTTAAAGGTTTGCCCCAAAAAACAATGATATTGATTACTCTGGAACATTACAGGAGAAAATTCCAAGTTTGAATCCATGGAGTGACCCCTTTTAAAGGATATAAAACGTTGCAGTTGATGGAGGCGGTGAAAGTCCTCTAACTTATTCTAGTAAGCCACTTAAGATTTAACTTATATGAACCATCTAAAACCTCTTACTAGGCATATAGCAAAGCTTCTATATGATCAAAACCTCATAAATCTGGAGGATTAACAAAATGATCTAATGACATCCATGCAACATTCAGATAATAGAATGTAAAGCCCAATTTCTTCTTTTATAAATAGTTAAAAGGAAATAAAAAATGGAGGTGTTATGTAGGTTAAGAGAACAGACTGGATGGACTGGAATGACAGACAAGGACAGTGTATTCTGAGACTATACCCCTTCATGGTTGTCTCAGCCTAATTACCCTACCCATCAAAGCAGTTGGAGACAACTGTTTGACATTCTTTTCCTGTGCCAAAGATCAAACATAGTGACAAAGACAAGACAATACAAACAAAGGGTTGATACAAATACAGGTCAGAACCAAGAGTATAATGTGGTAAAAATCAGTAGGAAAATGAATAGTCAAAAAAGCAGGCAAAAGGGTCAAAGCCCTGGTCTGAAAAGGAGTAGGATCAATTATCGGACATCAGGCAGGGCAGTAATGAGAGTGGGGAGAAATTTTGTCAGTCACAGTGAATTAACTGTTGATGAACTTTAGTAGAGTTTGCAGTAGACAGATGGATGTAGTGGTAATCAATCAAGGTGGCTAGGAAAGGATATAGACCAGTGTTCAGACTTCTAGCAACATGAAATAAACTGACATCAATACAGGCAGGCAGAGATGCAACAAGAGGAAATTCTGTTTACCTTTGATTCCACAGAGGATTCTACGTAAAAAAGGCTAGCCTGTCCATGCTTCTCTTTTATATTTATTAGAACAAATGATGCAGACTGCTATCATTTTGTCCCCTAAATAAATAAGGAATAGCATAGATCATAGATGTGAACTTACCATAAGTGCAATGGTATCCTCATGGTTGGCTCAATTTCAAACACATTGGAGCATATTTATCAGGACCTCTGCGCACCGCCAGTGGCGCAGAGGCCCTGAAATAATCGCAAATGCTAGCTTTTACGATTATTTTCCCCAATCCGCCACCTTCACGCCAGTGGGGCGTGAAGGGGGGGCGCGGCCGGCCGAGCGGGGGGCGCGGCCGAATGGGAGTGGGCCGGCGCGGGGCGTTACTGTCCCCGCGCCTGCGCACTCGCTGCTGCCGGCGACTTTTCATACGTGAAAAGTCGCCGGCTGCGTTTTTTTCTACGCCAGGCAGATAAACGCTGCACGGCTGGCAGCCCAATACATCAAGAGGCAGATGGCTCTTGATGTATCGGGTTGCGAGTTTGCAGCGGCGGGGCTATGGCGCACGAGCGCCAGCGTATGATAAATATCCCCCATTGATTCAAAGTGATTCAATGTTTCTCTACATCATGTAGTACACAAATTGTGGACCAATTTGTGAATGGGTTATCTAAAAAACTTTTATTGGACTCAGTATGTGATATCAATCTAGTCACCTTAAAAACCCAGCTCAGATTTTCCAGTTCTTTCCTTGTTATATCATGCTAAGCTCCAAACAATAGTCATTGTGCAGCACTGACGTGGCTACAGTCCGTGGTGAGTCCATGGCGAGCTAAGAATAGTCAAACTTCATTAATGTGGTCTCTGTTTGGCCACCTCCTCAGCTTGCTGAGGCTATAAAGTATAAGGGAGTACTAGGGAGACACACATTGGGAGCAGCAAATCACTGCCTGCTGCAGATGTTTGGAGGGCTGAACAGGAGGTGTACAGTGTATGTAAGGAATCCTCCAAATGTGTACTTAGAACAGAGAGACGTGAAACTAGGTTTAATATAGTACATCATATTGTAACACACTGTAGTGTTATTTGCCTCAAAGGATGTAGGTTGTCTGATGTTTCTGTAAAAAAAAGCACATTAAAATTGTACAACAGTTATGACTGTTATATAGGAATATATTATTTGTAGTAGAAAACAAATATTTAAATCCAGTAATAAACCATACTATACCATTCTTAATTTGTATGACATCTATTGAAAACTGAATGGTTATTCCTATATATTAATTATATTTGTATAAAACCTATTTATACAATCTATATGATGAAATATACAATGAGTTAAAATGCACATTTTTATAAATAAGCCATGTCTGCCTTTATATTTGAAGAAAGCACTGATAATAGGGCCCTGACAAACTGTCACTTTCGTTCATCTGTATATCCCATTGTTAACCTCCCACTCATAGATCCCTGGCATGCATTTGTAATATAAAAAAGAATATAAATCTGTGTGATAATTTAACATGAATCTAGCAAGCCATCTGAGGACTAATGGATGGTAATTTCTTGCACAATAAAATACAATACATTTTGTGGCTGGTATCATATAGTATTGTGAAGAGATCCACTATTTGGAAACCATCGCCTTTGTTTTGCTTTAGTTCATAACATCACAAGGCAGTGCTCCTCAGATTAATTAACAAGTGACATTAATTCCCCATTACCAATTACATGATTATGTATAACATAATGCCGGAAAATTTAAAACATTGACTTTTAAGAAGGCTAATTTCCTAAAATTGAGGTGTGCACTACAGGATGTAGACTGGCATCAGATACTGTCACATGATGGTACTAATGTAAAATGGGAGACATTCAGATCTATCCTGGGTCATTATACTTCTAAATTTATTCCTATAGGTAGCAAGTATAGACGGGCTAGATTACACCCCGCGTGGCTTACAGCTACAGTTAAAAGGGCAATAAATGATAAAGATATAAATATAAATCTGTATACAATTCAATAATTACAAATTTAATAATTACAAAACACTTACCAAAATCTTTTAGAAGGAAGTAAAATCAGACAAAAAACAAAATAAAAGATAGTTGGCCAAAGATTTCTTAGGATTTGTTTTGTTAAGTATATCAATGTGAAAAAAATGGGTCATAGCAGGTTGGACCCCTATATTCTGCAAATAGGGCATTGGTGACTGGAGACCAAGAGAATGCGGAGATACTAAATGAGATTTTTAGCTCCGTTTATACAATAGAAGAAAGAACTTCTGACGTGGGAGGTGCCCTTGTGGGTGATACATCCTGTGATTTACTATACTGGCTGAATGTAGACATGATCCAATCTAAGCTCAATAAAATCAATGTGTACAAGGTTCCTGGACCAGATGCGTTACACCCCAGAGTTCTTAATGAACTCAGTCCTGTTATTGCTGTCTAAAATCTTCGGGGATTCCCTAATGTCTTGTACAGTGTCAAGTGACTGGCACAAGGCGAATGTTGTGCCAATATTTAAAAAACTAGAACTTCGCCAGGCAATTACAGGCCTGTAAGCTTAACTTCTATTGTGGGGAAAATATTGGAAGGGTCAGTAAAAGACTACATATTATAGTATGTGACATCAAATAGAATAATATGTGACAGCCAGCATAGGGTTACTAAGGATAGAAGTTGTCAGACTAACCTGATCTGCTTCCATGAAGTGGTGAGCAGATCCCTGGATGGAGGAGCTGCCATGAATATTGTGTTCTTGGACTTTGCAATGGCATTTGACACTGTCCCTCATAGATGCTTGATGGGTAAAAGAACATCTAGTGGTTTGGCAGGAATAATTTGCAATTGGATTGAAAAGTGGATCATATCCAGTGAGTTGCGGTAACTGATTCCTACTCAGAATGTGGTGTACCCCAGGGTTCTGTGCTTGGCCTTCTTTTATTTAATATATTTATTAATGATATAGAGGTAGGAATTAATAGCACTGTGTCTATTTCTGCAGATGACACCAAGCTGTGTAATGAAATACAGTCTATGGAGGATGTTCTTAGGCTGTAGGGGGACAAGCTGAGTGTTTGGTCATCCACTTGGCAAATGAGGTTCAATGTGGATAAATGTAAGGTTATACACTTGGGGGGCTAATAATCCAGAGGCAACATATGTCCATGGGGGAGTAAATCTGGGAGAGTTCCTTGTTGAGAAGGACCAGGGTGTACTAGAGATCATAAATTTAATAACAGCATGTAATGTCCATCAGCTGCCTCTAAAGACAGCAAGATCTTGTCATGTTTTAAAAGTGGTATGGACTCTCGTGATAGGGATGTGCAAGGTATTTGTCCGGCCTCACCTGGAGTACACTGTCCAGTTCTGGGCAATGGTCCATAAAAAGGATGCCCTGGAGCTGGAGAGGGTTCAATGAAGAGCCACAAAAATGATAAGGGGTATGGAGGGTTTCAGTTATAAGGAAAGATTGATTTAGTTTGGAAAAGAGATGACTACGAGGGGACATGATTAATTTATACAAATATATCAATGGTCCATGCAAAAAATATGGTGGAAAGTTGATCCAGATTAAATCAAATCAAAAGACAAGAGGGCACTGTCTCTGTCTGGAGAAAACAAGGTTTAATCACCAGAGGGCTTTTTTACTATGAGAACTGTCAATCTGTGGAATAGCCTGCCTCAGGCACAGGTCACAGCTGGGACAGCAGAGAGCGTCAAGAAGGGCCTAGTTGCCTTCTTACATCTAAATAACATTAATGTTTATGTTATATAGAATTGTTTCCCCTAAATCCCTTCCTCAGCCAATCCATTCCCTTCCTTGGTTGAACTTGATGGACATATGTTTTCAACCATATAAACTATGATACTATGATAATATAACTACCAACCAATTACATACATAAGGTGGATTTAGCATGTTACTGGGTAAGGGACCTTAATTACATCCTGGTTACATGACATGAAGTGCCCAATGAAGTAATGGAGCTCTCTCTCAATGTTCCACACAGCAGCATGTCCTAGCAGTGAGACCTGTCAATCAGGAACAAGAAGGCATGGCAATGCAAGTAAAATGTACTATACGAAACTCACTTAATGTGATGGACCTAGTTGCATATAAGTTTACAAACAGATTTTTAACATTGTAGCCATGGAAAGAAACCATTTATGCTTTTTAAACACAGTTCTTAATAAACTATTTGTTTTGGGTGGGTTAATATAAATGGTAGTTTTTTATTAAAATATTTGTCTGCGGGAGTTATTTTTTAATGAAATGGGCAAAAATAGTAAAATGTAATGAGCATTGCACAATTCAGGAATTTCCTGTCAATGCCATTCCGATGATAATCCGGTACTTGGTAACTTGCTACTTCCTGGACAGTCTTTGACTATGTGGCCATTTCCAGATTTTATGACACCATAACGCCATCTAGGCAGTAGCTGACAAACCCTGTAAGATTTTTGTCCAGTTTTTCGAATAGAATATAGAGAAAATGAAACCTTTTTACAGTAGCTTGTGTAATCTCCACATATAGATAGATAGAAATTTTAATACCATATATACTCGTGTATAAGCCGAGTTTTTCAGCACAAAAAATGTGCTGAAAAATGTCCCCTCGGCTTATACACGAGTCTATTACCCCCAAAAAATTACCCACTTAAAAAAATAAAATTAAATACTCACCCTCCGATGTCAGCGCGGCTCCCCGATGTCGGCGCGACTTACCGATGTCCCCGATGTCTTCTATCATCGACGCGGCCATGTTTTCTTCATGGCCGCGCATACTATGACGTCAGCAGCGGCCGCGTCATAGTATGCGCCTGCTAGAAGAAAACATGGGCGCGGGAAGAGTGAAGAGGAGCCGCGGACAAGAAAGAAGATGGGCCGCGCTGACATCGGGGACATCGGTAAGTCGCACCGACATCGGGGAGCCGCGCTGACATCGGAGGGTGAGTATTTAAGTTTATTTTTTTAAGGGCCGTGGGGGCAGGCTGTATACTACTAGGGGCAGGCTGTATACTACTAGGGACAGGCTGTATACTACTAGGGACAGGCTGTATACTACTAGGGGCAGGCTGTATACTACTAGGGGCAGCTGTATACTACATAGGGGCTGCTGTATACTACAGGGGGGCTGCTGTATACTACTGGGGGCTGCTGTATACTACTGGGGGCTGCTGTATACTACAGGGGGCTGCTGTATACTACTGGGGGCTGCTGTATACTACTAGGGGCTGCTGTATACTTCTAGGGGCTGCTGTATACTACTAGGGGCTGCTGTATACTACTAGGGGCTTGCTGTATACTACAGGGGGGCTGCTGTATACTACTAGGGGCTGCTGTATACTACTAGGGACTTGCTGTATACTACTAGGGGCTTGCTGTATACTACTAGGGGCTTGCTGTATACTACATGGGGGCTGCTGTATACTACTAGGGGCTTGCTGTATACTACAGGGGGGCTTGCTGTGTACTACAGGGGGCTGCTGTATACTACTAGGGGCTGCTGTATTCTTCTGGGGGCTGGCAGGCTGTATACTACTGGGGGCTGGCAGACTGTATACTACTGGGGGGTTTGACCAATGCATTTCCCACCCTCGGCTTATACTCGAGTCAGTAGTTTTTCCCAGTTTTTGGTGGTAAAATTAGGGTTCTCGGCTTATTCTCGGGTCGGCTTATACTCGAGTATATACGGTAATCCCAAAAAGGGAAATTATTTTTCTTTTTGCCACAGCGGTAATTTAACACAACAAAAGAAAACATATATACACACACATAAAACATGATTACATAAGAACAAGCTGTACCATGCCATTATCATCTGGTGCCATGTTTCTCATTAACCCCTTAAGGACGCAGCCATTTTACAGCTTAAGGCTCAGTCCCATTTTTTGGATTCTGACATGCGTCGCTTTATATGGTTATAACTTTTGAACACTGTTACTTATCAAAACGATTCTGAGATTGTTTTTTCCCCACATGTTGTACTTCATTTTAGTGGTAAATTTTGGCTGATAAGTTTTGCGTTTATTTACAAAAAAAAAGAAAATATGATGAATTTTCTGAAAAATTTGCCATTTTTGAAATTTGAAATCATTGCGTTTTCAGGCAGATAGATTTACCACCTAAATAAATTGCTGAATAACATTTCCCATATGTCTACTTTACATTTTCACCATTTTTGAAATGTTTGGATAATTTATTTTGATGTCACGCGGCTTACAAATCGAATAGCGCTTTTCCGGATTTTCAGAATTGACTATTTTGGGGATAAATACAGTTTTGAATGAAAATTTACATATTTAGCATCAAAACCCCCCATATAACCAACCCAATTTCAAATCTGCACCCCTCAAGCTATCATAAACAGATTTTACGAAGATTGTTAACCCCTTGAGATCTTCATAGTAATTGAATCAAAATGGAGGCGAAATTTAGAATAGTCAAATTGTGCCGGTTATACGTTCATTTAGCCCTAAAATTTACACATTTCCAAAAGATAAAAATACAAAACCCACCATACAATTTGTTCTACAATTTCTCCCGAATGCAGAGACCCCCCACATGTGGCCGTGACTTGTTTTATGGGCACACAGTGAGGCGCAGAAGGGAAGGAGCACCCTGCAGCTGCCAGGATTTTACTTTCCTCATTGGCCTCTTTTGAAGGCTGTAAAATTTTCGCTTTTGCGCTATTAGGGTCATGTGACGGCATTTTTTTTGCGGGATGAGATGCTTTTTCCAATGTTACCATTTTGGGGTTGGTATCACCTATTGTTGAAAATTTAGGAACTTCTTTTTGAGAGCAGGAGTAGAAAAGCATCAATTCTCTACAGTTTTTTTTACTTTTTTTTTTGTGGTGTTCACTAATAATCATGTTATCTTTATTCTATGGGTCGATACGATAACGGGGATACCAGACACGAATATATTTTCTTGCGTTTTACTAAATTTGTAAAATAAAACCCTATTGTGGGGAAAAATCTATCATTTTTGTATTGCCATCTTCCAAGTGGCATAACTTTGTTACGTTTTTGGCTACGGAGCTGGTTGATGGCTTGTTTTTTGCAGGACACGTTGTACTTTGCACTAGTATCATTCTAGAGTACATATGTTTTTTTGATCGCTTTTTATAGCATTTTTTGTGGGATTGAATAGGTAAAAATCATAATTTTTGGAGGGTTTATAACAGTTTTCTTTTACGGCGTTCATCGTGCGGGTTCAATAATTATTTATTTTTATTCTACGGGTTGTTACGGACGCGGTGATACTATATATGTGGGGTTTGTGTTATGATTTAGACTTTTTTTTTAGTTATATGTCTCTTTATATGTTTTGGGGCTTTTGGGCATTTTTGGTGATTTATTACTTTATTTTTTTTATTGAATAATTTTTTTTTTACTTTTTCACTTTTTCCACCATGGGAAATGAACAAGCAATCATCTGATTGCTAGTTCATAATAATACCCTGCAATACTCATGTATTGCAGGGCATTATCAGTGTCAGCCTATGCACTTGCATAGGGTGGCACTCTGCCAGTAAGATGACGTCATAGACGCCATCTTACCGGCAGTTCCTGCAGGTAACACTGGGGTCCAGATCGGACCCCAGTGATACCGTAGCAGTGATCGGTGCCCCCCGAAAATTATTCGGGGGGGCCGATCGTGGGGGAAAGACACCCCATATGCATGTTAGATGCCGCGGTCGCGATGAGACAACTCCGATCGCGGGTGTTACACTGGGTTGCCGGCTATCAGTCACAGCCGGCACCCCGTGTTTCCCGATGCTGGTTCGGCTCAAATCTTGAGCTGAACCGGCATCGGCTCAGCGTCCGATATATCGGACGCTGAGCGTTAAGTCACTGCTTCCTCAAAGCTATTTTGATTACTTAGGGGTATAGTTTATATAATTGATGGGGTTTTCTATTATGTAGGCCTTTGAACCCCCTTACCAATATGTGACGTAATACTACGTCACATGCTGGGTGCGGGTGCATGGAGAGGGCTCACGGGCAGAGCCCTCTCCATAGCCGGTAAGTCTTTGCTGCATATTGCCGCTGGTGGCTTCAAAAAGATGGCGGTGTATGGGCGCCGCCATCTTTCCGAGGATCGTCTCTCCTAGTGACGTCATCGCGGAGCGGCGATCCGTTACCATGGCAGACTCGGGTCCTCTGAAGACCCAAGGCTGCTTCATGTTAACCCATTCATTACAATGTGCTATTAGCACATTGTAATGAATGAGGATCAAAATCCCTATATACTGCCATACTGTAGTATGGCAGTATATGATAGGATCGTACAGACAACCCAGGGTTAAAGTACCCTAGGGAGTCTGAAAAATAGTAAAAATAAAAAAAGTAAAAAAAAAATTATAATAAAAAAACCTAAAAACTCAAATCACCACCCTTTCCCTAGAATTGATATAAATATAAATAAACAGTAAAAATCATAAACACATTAGGTATGGACACATCCAAAATTGCCCGATCTATCAAAATATGATAACATTTTTTCACTATCGGTTTAACTCCGTAATGGAAAAATCACGTCCAAAATTACACTTTTTTGCTTTTTAAAAAGAAAATTAAAAATAATATATAAAAACTAATCCAAAGATTGTACAGTCCTAAAAATTATAACATTGTAAACGCCATCACAAGCCGCAAAAAATGACACCTCCCAAAGCTCCGTACACCAAAGTATAAAAAAGTTATTAGCGCCAGAAGACAGCAAAATCCCACCCCCAATTTTTTTTTACAGGAGGCTTTGATTTTTGTAAATGTATGAAAACATTATAAAACCTATACAAATTTGGTATCCTCGTAATCGTACCGACCCAAAAAATAATGCTGTATATAACTGAGGAAGAGCCCGGTCCAGGCTCGAAACGCGTATTAGTCAACCTATGAATAAAGATATTCATTTATGAAAAGGAACTATTCTGAGTGATTGGCGCCGCTGATAGCCTGGAAAATTGGCATATATTTACGACCCAAAAAATAAAATAGACATGTCATTTGAGGTGTACAGTGAAATCTGTTAAATTCAAACTTACAAGAATATGGCAGAAATTAGTTTGTTTTACCAATTTCACTGCATTTGGAATTTTTTTCCCGCTTCCCAGTACATGGCATGGAATACTAAATACCAACATTTTGAAGTGTAATTTGTTACGCAGAAAATAAGCCATAACACAGCTCTGTAAATGGAAAAATAAAAAAAATATAGATTTTTGAATGTGGGGAGTGAAAAATGAAAAAACAAAAATGAAAAAGGACTGTGGCGGAAAGGGGTTAAAGTCTCATGAAACTTGAGCTAGTCCCAAAGTAGGTTTAGGCGATGTTCAGGAAAATGTAAAAAAAAATACTAGTATAGTTATAAGCCTCCATACTTCTTAAAAAAGGAAAAGGATACTTAAAAATGATGTCAACATAAAGCAGATATGTGTTTATTATTTAGTACTTTTGATGGCATGGCTGACAAAAAAATATATTTACTAACCTTTTTACAAAAAAATCTTTTTTTTCATGAATATATGCAAAACATATCACCCAAATGTTTCAACTAGGGCTATTTGCCATACGTTTTAAGGACATGTCAGAGGGATTTCGACGTGTCCTTACAATGTATGGCACAGACATATATCACTATGTGTTTACACAGACGGATCTTCGCTGCTGGATGCCAGAGATTGGCTGCTGCTTATGTATGGGGTATCACTTTCTAGATATTTACACAGTGATGTTAAAAGAAGGAATGCTACACAATGGTAGATATGACCCTGACCCAGCTAATTTTATAATACATGAAATTTACACATTTGTATTTTCATATATTAACCACTTTTATGACATTGTGGTTGCATACACCATTCATAACATCATGAATTTTAACCCCTTAACGCTGAAGCCACTTTTCACCTTCCTGACACGGACCATTTTTTAAAATCTGACATGTGTCTATTTAAGTGGTTATAAATTTGGAACGCTTTAACATATCCAGTTGATTTTGAGATTGTTTTTTCGTGACACATTGTACTTCATGCTGGTTGAGAAATTTAATAAATATATTTAGTATTTATTTATGAAATAAATGGAAATTTGGCAAAAATTTTGAAAAAAACAATGTTTTCCAAATTCAAAATTTTCTACTTTTTGGAAAGTTGGTCATATCACTAAAATAACTTGATAACTAACATTTTCCATATGTCTGCTTTAACTTGGCATCATTTTTCAAACATCTTTTCCTTTATTTTGGATGTTAGGAGGCTTATAACTTTAGGTGCAATTTTTCAGATTTTCACGAAAATCATCAAAACCTACTTTTGGAGGGTCAATTTAGTTAGAAGTGACTTTATAAGGCCCACATGACAGAAACCCCCCACAAATGACACCATTTTAGAAACTACACCCCTCAAAATATTCAAAATAACCTTTGGGAATTTTGTTAACCCTTTAAGCGTTTCATGAGCGTGAAAGATAAATGAAAGTGAAATTAGAGAAATGTAATTTTATCTTACTATAGATTCATTGAACACTAAAATTTGCACCTTCACAATGGGTTAAAAAGAAAAATGCATTTTACAATGTTGAGGGCAATTCCTCTTGAGTATGCCAATACCCATTTTGTCACTGTACCCTGCTGTACGGACACAGGGGGGCACTTGGAATGGAAAGAGCGTTGTTTCGTTTTTGCAGGGCAATTATGGCTGAAAAAGTTTACATGTGTCAGGATGCATTTGGAGAGCCATAGTGGTACCAAAACAGAGGAAAGCCCCAACATGAGACACCATTTTGGAAAGTACACCCCTTGGAGAGTTTAGCAACGTGTAATTTGTGTATTTTCCCCAACAGGTGTTTGATTCAATTAGGCCCCAAAAGGGAAAAAAGGTGAAAATTTTCTCAAAAAAGTCACTTTTACCCCAAATTTTTGTAAGCCACAAGGGATAAAAGATGAAACAACCCCATAAATGTGTAAAACTATTTCTCCTAAGCACAGAACTGCACCACTTTTGCATATAAAGTGTTGTATGGGTGCACAGTAGGGCTCAGAAGGGAAAGAGGGGCTTTGGCCTTTTAGAAGCCAGATTTGACAATCATCCTTTACATGTGTCAGGATGCATTTGGAGAGCCCTAGTGGTACCAAAACAGAGGGGAACCCCAACAAGTGTCACCATTTTGGAAAGTGCACCCTTTGGAGAATTCAGCAAGGTGTAATATGTGTATTTACCCCTACAGGTGTTTGCTTCAATTAGGTCCCTAAAAGGAAAAAGGTGAACATTTTCCCAAAAAAGTCACTTTTACGGCTAATTTTTGTATCCCATAAGGCATTAAAGATGAAACAACCCCAAAAAATGTGTACTAGCATTTCTCCTGAGTATAAAATTGCCCCACACATGCAAATAAAATGTTGTATGGGTACGCAGTGAAGCTCAGAAGGGAAAGAGGGGCGTTGGCCTTTTAGAAGCCAAATTTGACAGACATCCTTTACATGTGTCAGGATGCATTTAGAGAGCCGTAGTGGTACCAAAACAGAGCGGAACCCCAACAAGTTTCACCATTTTGGAAAGCACACCCCTTAGAGAATTTAGCAAGGTGTAATATGTGTATTTGTCCATTAAGGTTTTTGATTTAATTAGGACTTAAATAGATAAAAGGTGAACATTTTCTTATAAAGGTCATTTTACTCCTAATTTTATATAGCCACAAGGGATAAAAAAATGTAATAACCCCTCAAAATGTGTAAACCTATTTCTCTCGAGTGTAGAAGTACCCCACATGTGTATATAAAATGTTGTATGGGCGCACAGTAAAAGGAAAGGGGAATGTTTGCCTTTTAGAAGCCAAATTTGACAGAAATGTTTGACATGCATTTGGAGAACCCTAGTGGTGTAAAACAGATAAGAATCCGAAAAGTGACCCTAATCTTTGAATGCACACCCCTTAGAGAATTTTGCAATGTGTAATATATGTATTTGCCCCTACAGGTGAATGATCCAATTAGGCCCAAATCATTAAAAAGGTGAAAATTTTCCTATAAATGTCACTTTACCCCTAATTTATGTAAGCCACAAGGGATAATATATTAAATAACCCCAAAAAGGTGTAAAACTATTTCTCCCGAGTGTAGAAGTACCCCACATGTGCATATAAAATGCTTTATGGGCGCACAGTAGAGGAAAAGAGGGATGTTTGTCTTTTAGAGGCCAAATTTGTAAGAAATCCTTCACATGTGTCAGGATACATTTGGAGAGCCGTAGTGGTACCAAAACAGAGGAAAACCCGAAAAGTGACCCTAATTGTTGAATGTACACCCCTTGGGGAATATAGCAAGGTGTAATATGTGGTATAGTGTAATACACGTGGTGAAATGAGCATTTTGAACATATAGGTGGTTTCCAAATATGATGTGCAATGGAGTCCAAGATGGAAATTTCAATTATTTCTGGAAAGTTCAGTGCCCATTATGTGGCGCCCCTTATGAAATAATGGAGGGGTATAGGGAGCAACGGGACATAACAGTTGTTACAATTATTCATTTTACCGAAATTAATTCACAATAGGTTGGGCGTGAATTGTGAATTTCTAGTGTATAAGGAGGTAGAATATACCAGGGGACCAACTAAACTTTTGTCACTCTGGAGTTGTCGCAGGTCTCTTAGTAGTATGTAGTGTCCATCCTAACTTCTCTTTTGGAACAGACTCTTTATTGAGTCCTACCATTAGAAGCAGCAGAATTCACCGGGAAAATGCTGTCCTGGCAAAACACAGGAACATCTAAACCAGAGGTACTGGGGCTCCGTCCTTCTTGTCCCAATATTAGTTTCCTAATATCTTCCTCTTGAAAACAGAGAAATGATACGGCAGGACCTGCACATTGGAACAGCTCGTAAGAGTTGTACAGCATAATCTGTACAATGTACACGGCCAGCACTTTTGTACCAAATCTTCGTTTTAGTAGGGAAATTATCACCAAGTGTTGCTTTTATTCACCCTAGCAATGCCCATTGTGACGAATATTGCTGCTTTTGGCTGGACCAAATCGACCAGCAAATAGCGGCAAACATGGACAGAGGGGGGCAACAAAACCCCTCTGGACCGCAAGGCAAAATTGGTGGATGTCAGGAACAGCCGCCACCCTGTCCCGATCACCGTGTCTACAGACATGGTGACCGGTATTACTGACGTCATAAGTAAATTCGCTGCTATCGGCTCGTCTGAATTTATGAGCCAGTAGCAGCGATAATAAACTGGGGGTGTGTGGGGGGGACGTAACCCTTCTGGTCCATGGGGCAGGATGGATGGCTGTCAGGAACAGCCGCCGTCTTACCCCGATCAGTGAACAGCCGCCGTCTTACCCTGACCGGTGTTGGAAAGTCACTACCCGCCGCACCGTTCTATAACAACGCTCGTTGGGAATAGGCTATACAATCTTTATTTATTTTTTAAGCAATTTAGACAAATAAGGGCTTATTTTTTGCGAGACGAGATGCACTGTAAAAAAACTTAATTTTAGTGGGTTTTTAGCTTATTGAAGAAATTTTATTAACTTTTTATGTGTGGAGGAAAATAAAATCATCAATTCTTGTTTTGGATTTTTAGCATTTTTTTGAGGGGGTTGTTCACTGTAGCATAACAATAATATATTATCTTTATTCTACGGATCACTACGATTACGG
This sequence comes from Engystomops pustulosus, assembly GCF_040894005.1. Lineage (NCBI taxonomy): Eukaryota > Metazoa > Chordata > Amphibia > Anura > Leptodactylidae > Engystomops > Engystomops pustulosus. The sequence continues at coordinate 88,820,831 of NC_092415.1, read as the reverse complement.
TGATACCTCATTTATATAGTTTTATTTTTATTTGTCCAATTTTATTGAAGGAAAACTAGAATAGAAAAAATTGCATTTGTTTTAGTATTGCCATTTTTATAGTGGCATAATTATAGTATTTTTTGGTTTACGGAGCTGGTTGTAAGCTTATTTTTTGCGTGACAAGTTGCTCTTTTTATTGGTATCATTTTGGTGCTTGTAACTTTTTCGGATCACTTTTTAGAACATTTTTTGTAAAGCAATTTGATAAAAAGTTTTAATTTTTGGCAAGTTTTTTTTTTTTTTTTACCACGTTCACCGAGCGGGTCCAATTATGATTAGGATTTATTGTACAGATTGTTACGGACGCGGCGATACCAAATAAGTGGGGTTTTTTCGTGATTTAGTGTTTTTTATACTTTATTACTTGTGTAAAGGGAAATGTGGTTTTTTTTTCCTTTTCTTACAGTTACTGACATCTAAGCTTGAACAAGTGATCTTCTGATCACTTGTTCAAGCTTTTTTACAGGTTACACAGTGCAATACAGATGTATTGCACTGTGTAATGTAAGACACTGAGCATGCTGCGCATGCCCAGTGTCTTACAGCCGGGTCCTGCCAGAAGGCACGGACCCGGCACCGAGAGGAGGATCGCGCAGCCCTGGGCACCGGCAGTTTATTTAAACTTTAAATAACTTTAAATGCCTCTAACACACCGCGGTCAGCGCGACCGCGGCGTGTTAGGGGTTAACACCCGCGATCGGAGAAATCTCCGATCGCAGGTGTTAGAGGCGGGTGTCAGCTATAACATATAGCCGACACCCGCAGCTTCTGGCCCTGGCTCCGTTCAGGAGCCGGGGCCAGAAGCTTGACGTATTAGTACTGCATTTTGCGGGAACGCACCTCCCGCGATGCAGTACTATTACGTCAAATGTCGGGAAGGGGTTACTCGGCAAATATGGACAACTGCATTTCCTTAAAGGGGATCACCGAGCAATCTCCGTCACCTCCATAGAGATTAATGGAGCAGAGCGGTCATGTGCTGCAGTCTACTCCATTAGTCTAAGGAGCGGTGAGGGGTCGGACGGACCCCTCGTTTTCACGATCTGTGGGGCTCTCAGCACTGAGGCCCCCACTGATCTGCAAGTTAGGCCCTATACCGTGGATAGAGCCTAACTTGCCTTCGTGGGAAAACCCCTTTAATGTGGGGACAGGCTCTTATATTTTTGTGGCTTGAAGCCTATATGTAAACAGAGCTTTAGAGATCAATAATTTTAGAGGTAGGGTAATCAACAAAAATATTACTAATACATTACCAAAAATTCTGTCACCTGAAAACATATACTCACCGGCCACTTTATTAGGTACACCTGTCCAACTGCTCGTTAACACTTAATTTCTAATCAGCCAATCACATGGCGGCAACTCCTGCATTTAGGCATGTAGACATGGTCAAGACAATCTCCTGCAGTTCAAACCGAGTATCAGTATGGGGAAGAAAGGTGATTTGAGTGCCTTTGAACGTGGCATGGTTGTTGGTGCCAGAAGGGCTGGTCTGAGTATTTCAGAAACTGCTGATCTACTGGGATTTTCATGCACAACCATCTCTAGGGTTTACAGAGAATGGTTCGAAAAAGAAAAAAACATCCAGTAAGCGGCAGTTCTGTGGGCGGAAATTCCTTGTTGATGCCAGAGGTCAGAGGAGAATGGGCAGACTGGTTCGAGCTGATAGAAAGGCAACAGTGACTCAAATCGCCACCTGTTACAACCAAAGTAGGCAGAAGAGCATCTCTGAACGCACAGTACGTCGAACTTTGAGGCAGATGGGCTACAGCAGCAGAAGACCACACCGGGTGCCACTCCTTTCAGCTAAGAACAGGAAACTGAGGCTACAATTTGCACAAGCTCATCGAAATTGGACAGTAGAAGATTGGAAAAACGTTGCCTGGTCTGATGAGTCTCGATTTCTGCTGCGACATTCGGATGGTAGGGTCAGAATTTGGCGTCAACAACATGAAAACATGGATCCATCCTGCCTTGAATCAACGGTTCAGGCTGGTGATGGTGGTGTCATGGTGTGGGGAATATTTTCTTGGCACTCTTTGGGCCCCTTGGTACCAATTGAGCATCGTTGCAACGCCACAGCCTACCTGAATATTGTTGCTGACCATGTCCATCCCTTTATGGTTCAACATCAAGGTTTATTGATTGTTGCTTATTGGTAGTACAGGAGTTCGTGATGCATTATGAAATATGCAACAATTAAGCATGGGTATACACTTAAAGGATTTAGGTAAGCACTCTTAAAGCATGGTATACATTACATACAAAGTAATAGGTTAACTTTGAACAATAACAATTTAACATATCAACTAGGGGTTGTTGAAAAACTTGAGGGTATTGTACAAATAAAAGACAAGACAACATACAACAGGGTTAGGAAGGGGAAAGGGAGGATAGGGAATTATGGGGGAAGGGGAATAGACTGTGTGTATCTTATCTCCTGTCTGCACTTAAGGTACATGAAAGTCGCCGCCTGCGGACAACCAATCACGGACAATGGAGGTAGACCTATGATCTATCCAAGAGGACCATATATGATGGAATTGTTCATATCTTCCCCCATCACTTGCTTTTAATTCTTCCATATGCCTAATTGAGTCTAGCGCCTCTATCCATTGCAATCTGGTGGGAGCCTCAGCTGATCTCCATCGTCTAGGAATAATTTGTCGCATGGCCATGAGAAAGTGGCGCAATGGACTTTTTTGTATTTCGCAATGGTTCCAGAGAACATGGACAGAAGTGCCAGCTCCGGAGTTGGTACCATCTTTTTCCTATGAACTCAGTTGAAGAGTTCAAAGATAGCTCGCCAGAGCTCCTGTATGGGTCTACACTCCCACCAGATGTGGAGCATAGAGCCTATTTCATTGCCACAGCGCCAGCAAGCGTCCGGGACGGAGGGAAACATTTTGTGCAACTTTACTGGTGTCCTGTACCACTGGGTCAGTATTTTATAATTCAATTCCTGCAGGCGGCACGAGATGGACGACTTATGCGTCAAGATCAGTGCCTTTTGCCACTGTGCAGGGGTAAATGATTTATTGAGTTCCTCTTCCCAGATGACTGCACATTTGGGGCGGGAATCCGCCAAGTCCACCCGTGTCAACAAAGAATATACCAAGGAGATCGCATGAGGTGGTGCAGAAGTGGAGAGGCAAAGGTCTTCGAAGGAAGAGTTAGTCAAAAGACGCTCTGCCTTTCCCAGCGAGGATATATAATTACGTATTTGAAAATATGAGAGCCATCTGGTTGATGGGATGCCCAATACTGTCGTTACTTCAGTCTGTGAACGGATTCTTGTGTCTGTTAGAATGTCCCTTAATCTGGGTAGGTGGGGGGAACTTGTGTTTGGTAGTGCGTAGAGTCCCTCTATTGCTGGGTTACCTAGTAATGGGGTAAGGGGGCCCGGGATGTTTATTAGCCCCGAAGATCTAGCAAATTTACGCCACAAGGTTAGAAGTATTGTTAGAAGTGGTGAAAGATTTACGTTAGTGTATGGAGCTAGCCACCAAAACGCTCCTAATGCCTGTGAGCATGTCCATCCCTTTATGACCACAATGTACCCAACATCTGATGGCTACTTTCAGCAGGATAATGCGCCATGTCATAAAGCTGGAATCATCTCAGACTGGTTTCTTGAACATGACAATGAGTTCACTGTACTCAAATGGCCTCCACAGTCACCAGATCTCAATCCAATAGAGCATCTTTGGGATGTGGTGGAACGGGAGATTCGCATCATGGATGTGCAGCCGACAAATCTGCGGCAACTGTGTGATGCCATCATGTCAATATGGACCAAAATCTCGGAGGAATGCTTCCAGCACCTTGTTGAATCTATGCCACGAAGAATTGAGGCAGTTCTGAAGGCAAAAGGGGGTCCAACCCGTTACTAGCATGGTGTACCTAATAAAGTGTCCGGTGAGTGTACACACCAAGTAACAGATTTTGATATTTTACTTCAAATTCTTAAATGCTGTGATATTGTTTCCTTGTGAACTGCCATCTAGTGGTTGTAAGCAAAAGCACATCAAAGAGATTCTATGGTACGTGCCAGTATTCTGGTTGTTTTATTTGTAAAACATTTAGTACAGTAAATTCTAACATTCTATAATTTGTATTATGTGCATCTATAGCACACATTTCAAGGTTTAAAAAAAGAAATACAGGATGAGAAAAAATATAAACAAAGCTCCACTGTCTTTCGTACTTCAAGGTTTCTTATAATTGTAATGTGTTTCAATGCAATTCATGGGATCAAGGTAAAATGATTGTATTACAAAATCTGTGAGATGTAACATATAATAAATATTCAGTAAATATCTGATTTTGCCAAACAGATGTACATTTACATATGTTATTTACAAAGTTTAGACAGCAACTAAAAATGTGTTGTGGAGATATTTGTCCCTGGCTGTACTACTTATGAAAGAGGTGTTTGTATTTTGATATGCAAAAGTTGCTCCCCCCAAAAAGTTGCACATAAGGGTTAGACAGCAATTATTGCTCTTTATCTTTGTATATACATATGGTATACAATTTCATCTCTCCAAAATGTTATATGGCAATAACTTTAGGAGTATTCAGGATTTATACTTTAGGAAAAAAAAACACCTTTTCCTTCCTAAAACCTTTACCTGATTGCTTTGTAAATATAACAAACAAATGCAACATCCCCCACCGGGGCCTAGCCTTCTCTTGGGGCCTGGAGACAGGCGGGGCCCAGAATACCAGAGTGGCTGGCGGTTGCAGCCTAAGCACGCTAGTGTCACGGTGCTTGGTATGGGGACTGGAGGGCTGTCCTACAGCCTGGCAGGTCTCCAGCAGGTGGTTTTGGCAAAAAAATGAAATGGAGGGAGAGGCTGTGGTACTGGTTCTCCCTGGGGCAGTGCTGTATCATGGTTTAAAACACTTTTTAAACTTTATAGCCGAAGCTGCTTCGGCGCACGGTGGTACGGTTTTTAACCACAATACAGCGTTTTAGGACACTTACAAAAATAAGCTCTGACACCAGCTCACCCTGAGCTGGTGCTCGGTATTCCCATCTTACACCTACTTCTTCAAGTGGTAGGTTTCCTTTAAAGTCTGCAGTATGTGTCCCTGGTAGATGGATGGGGTGCCCTTGATGGTGATACAGCTGTAGCAGGGACCAGACGGAGGCAATGTTGTGCATAAAAGTAACTTACAGTTCTTTATTCGAGCCAACGGTAACAACACGCTAAACGATTCTGTACAAATGCAGTACTGGAGAGATTTTGGAGAGGAACCTCAGCATGGATGCAGGGGCAGGCTGGGACGTAGCTGTGTCCAATGCTGGAAGCTGCAGCTTTTATCCTGAGTATCTTCAGTATCAGCCCTGAAGGTGGACTGACACCCTGTAGCTCTGTAGTGAGAGCTGAGGCCTAGGAGGCCTGTAGTAAGAGCAGGTGCTCTAAGATATCATGCTCCTCGGTCAGAAGCTGGGTCCTAAGAGAGCTAACTCCTCCCCTGACTAAGGGTTTGGTTACTCCCTAGTCAGGTGGTCTCCTCCTCCAATCAAACTCCAGTTACAATAGAGGAACATCTTTGGATAATAACATTCACATGCTTAACCCTTGCCTATCCAGGCAGAATCTACCGCTGCACAATTACCTGAGTATATGTGTAGTGTCCTGCAGTGGAACTGATCAGACTCCCTACCAGGGGGACACACATATAAGGGGCTTATTCACAACAACTCCTCTGCCTTGCATAGGCAGGGATGTTGCACAAAGATTGTGAGAATAGTACATTTCCCTGCAGCACATCCTCCTCTCTACTGTAGTGAGACATCATCATGACTGCTAGATGTCTTTTCAATCCTTCATGATCTGTGTTTACCATAATGCATGAGAAAAATATGATCAGCTAGAGACCGTATCATCTCTGCCTGCTTGGGGGCCGAGTTACTTAGCCTTCTCATATAACTCCTTCTATAAAATAATTAATAATAAAAAAAATGCAAATAATAGCTTTCTGCCATGCAATTTTTTAAAAAATCTAATGCTATAAAATTTTTTAACATATTTAAATGCTTCTGGACCTCCCACTGTATATCTACAGCTGGTCCAGGCCTCTAAAGCCCACTTAATAGCATATTTATAGTTGTGACCTTAGGAGCCTACCTAAGCGATTGATCAGCCAAATATCGGTACCCCCAATGCAGGCAGCTGCAAGAAACCCTGGAGAGAAGATAGAATCATTATTTATCACTTCTATCTTTGATTTTCATACAAAGCAGTAACTTGTTGATCCCTACTGTATCACTGCTTTCCTCACACAGGAGTAATTCAGATTATCAGTAAGGCTTCCCTCCAAGGCCCCCTGAACAGGAAAAAATCATGGGGCCCAGAGCAAGAGCTCCAATATTAATAAAATATTAATAAAATCCTCTGTGCCCAAAGGAACTTCCATGGTTTCCGTACCAAGCTTCCCTAAGCGGTTCCAGAAGAGGCGTTCCCAGACGCTCCTGTGTTGCCAGCGTTTCCAGCATTCCAAGACGCTTCTGTAGCTCCAACATTTCCAGATGCTCCTGTATCCTGTGTCTCCAGCGTTTCCAGACGCTCCTGTGTTCTGTGTCTCCAGCGTTTCCAGATGCTCCTGTGTCTCCAGCATTCCCAGATGCTCCTGTGTCCTGTGTCTACAGCGTTTCCAGATGCTCCTGTGTCTCCAGCATTCCAGATGCTCCTGGTGGCTCTCTTGTTCCCAGCACTCCCAGACGCATCCAAGCCACCAGTTCTCCTTCATGGGCCAGTCAGTTCCTGTTTGACTGTGTCGTGTCACCAGCTCCTGCTTCCAAGCCGTAATCCTGCTGTCACCCCAGACTTGGACTGTGGCCTGCATCGCCTTCTGCTCCCTATATAGATAACACTGACCCATCATTACATCACTACTGACAATAGATGATGTCACAGCTTATCTCCTCCTCCTCCCTGTACAATGTCCTCTATATAGATAACACTGACCCATCATTACATCACTAATGACAATAGCTGATGTCACAGCTTATCTCCTCCCCCTTCTGTACAATGACCTCTATATAGATAACACTGACCCATCATTGCATCACTACTGACAATAGATGATGTCACAGCTTATCTCCTCCTCCCTGTACAATGTCCTCTATATAGATAACACTGACCCATCATTACATCACTACTGACAATAGATGATGTCACAGCTTATCTCCACCCCTCCCTGTACAATGACCTCTATATAGATAACACTGACCCATCATTACATCACTACTGACAATAGATGATGTCACAGCTTATCTCCTCCTCCTCCCTGTACAATGTCCTCTATATAGATAACACTGACCCATCATTACATCACTACTGACAATAGATGATGTCACAGCTTATCTCCTCCCCCTCCTGTACAATGACCTCTATATAGATAATACTGACCCATCATTACATCACTACTGACAATAGAAGATGTCACAGCTTATCTCCTCACCCCTCCCTGTACAATGACCTCTATATAGATAACACTGACCCATCATTACATCACTACTGACAATAGATGATGTCACAGCTTATCTCCTCCCCATCCCTGTATAATGACCTCTATATAGATAACACTGACCCATCATTACATCACTAATGACAATAGCTGATGTCACAGCTTATCTCCTCCCCCTTCTGTACAATGACCTCTATATAGATAACACTGACCCATCATTACATCACTACTCTGAATGCCTCCTCGTTGATTGATATTGTGCATCAGACTTCATCTGATTAGTGATGTCTCTGGATACAGGACCATCAATTACAGGGAAAGGGCTTTTCTGCGGAAGAGAGAGCTTGATTTCAGTGTAAATTCTCTGCCTCCATGACTTTATACAACTAATTCACATCTCACATCAAAGTTGATTTTCTGAATGATGGCCCCACACTTTGTCATAATAGAAACCTAATCCTGAAGGTGTTCAGCTGCTAGGCAACATACTGGTGGTAGATTATTAGGTCAATTTCTGATGATGGGTTCCCTTTAAAGCTAGCGCATGTTACTAACATAAACTCGCTGCACCATAGTTATGATATAGTAAGCTCCAGAACAGTGGACCACTGTACTAATCCTGCAGCTTTATAGTACAGCAGTCCTCTGGCCATCCTGGAGTTTACTGTAGCTTATATTTGTATTGGGGCTGCTCATACACTTACAACAAGCAAGGGTCTGGTTGTATTTGGATGCTCACGCAGTGCAGCAGTCTTGCCCTGGCTCTGTTTCCTCCTCCCTTCCCTTCCCATGGAGTGTGTGGTGTGGACTCTGGCATGGAGCCCTGTGTCCTTCCTTATACATATAATGCAGGTTGCTGCAGTGAGTTGTGTACGGACTGGTTGAGAAGAACGAGGCGCAAGAATCTATGAAAGCCAGTTTCCACTTTCAGCAAATAAATGATTATGTTTGAGTAATGAAAGGGTTATACGATTTTCCAATAAACTTTGTGTATCAATTCTTTTCTAGCTCTCTGCTTGCTGTCATTCTATAGGAAGCTTCATTGTATGCTTCCTGTGAATAAATACGGGTCCCTGGTTCCGTCTCTGGGCAGAAGTTTGGCGTAAAGGTATTGGCTATTTAAAGTGCTGCCTGGTGGTTCTTTCCACTGTTCATTGTGACCAGCGTCCCGTCCTATTGCAGTATGTCTTCCAAGGACTGACGCAGTATTTTAATGAAGGGCTCCGTCACCTAGATAATGCTGCGTGGACTGTTGTATTATTATTAATTATTTATTGATATGTATTATTATCATTAATTAACCCCAAATAGTAATAGCACATCACATACCGGGTGCTGGTGCAGGAGTCTAGCAAGATCCTGAGAAAAGCTTGGCTAGGGTTTTATTATACCTCAACCTTTTTCTTCCTATGCCCACGGTGTGAGTATTCTGATTAGAAAAAATGTTGGTTTCCAGGAATTGCTATTGTGAATGGAGTAAGAATGGTCCTGATAGATACATACCTTCTGCCCTCTGCCCAGCTTGAGGTATTGGTTAGCATCGCTAACAGAGGTAAAATCGGGCATTCACAACTCCAATCACACACCCAGCCCACTTCGGTATTTGGTAGATTGAGGGAACTGGGCTTTAGCGATATATGGAGAGAAAGGAACCCAGTTAAAAGGGCATATGCAACATCCCCCACCGGGGCCTAGCCCTTGAGGTGAGGCCTGGGGACAGTCGGGGCCCGCGGTACCGGAGTGGCTGGCGGTTGCGGCCTAAGCACGCTATTGTCACGGTGCTTGGTACGGGGGAACCGGAGGGCTGTCCTACAGCCTGGCAGGTCTCCAGCAGGGTGGTGTTGGCAAGAAATGATGAGAGAGAGGCTGCTATAGCGGATCTCCCTGGGGCAACCCCTTAATGTCCCGAGTGTGAGTCTCTGGGTAATGGACAGGGTGCCGGTGATGAAGGCAGCCGTATTAGCAGGGACCAGACGGAGACAGAAGTTGAAGAAAACAACTTACAGTTCTTTATTTGAACCGGCAGGAACCGCAGCAACGTGCCTTTAACAAGTAGATGGAGTGCTGAGATGCTTTTGGAGGGAGCCTCAGGAGATAGTTCACCAGTCTGGATGTAGAGGGCAGGCTGGGAGGCAGCTGTGTCCTGGTAGGAAGCTTCAGCTTGTCCTGTAGGGCTTCAGGTATCACCTTTAAAGGTAAGATGATACCCCTTTCCTCACTATACTAACTCTAGTCTTCTTGCCCCACTCTTCAGAGGCAGGGGCTAGGCTCTTCCTGCTCTGGTATGGGCTAGACTGAGATCACTCACTCACTCACTGAGCTATAAGTCTTCCTGATCTGAGCTGAGCTCAGACTAAACTGATCTGATCTCTCTCCTGAGAGACTGCTCAGAGATCTGAGACCTAGAACATTCCTGGCCAGGGGGTTTTATTACTTCCCCTTGGTCAGGTGGTGGCTGCTCCTCCAATCACATCTCAGCTTACAAAGGACAGGATGTAACACAAGACATTGGATGATAGAATCTTACATCATGCACAGATTAACTTCTGCCTTGCCAGGCAGGATTCACCACTGCAATATCCCCTATGTCCTATAAGGACCATGTAGTGTGATGTGATTACATGCAGGTGGGACGTATTCACAAACACTCCCTCGCCATTGCATCGGCGAGGGTGTTGCACATACATGTGCTATTCATGTGATACCTTCTCGAGAATAGATTAAATATTAGTAAATGAAGTAGGGTATGATCTGATTCCGAGGGAATCGGAATGGGTGCTAGAGGCATGTCAGACCATCTACCATTATGGATCACATTAAGAAAACATCCAGCATCTGGCCTTGTATTTTACAAGATTAAGCAGTTTTGGTTTGATCTAGAGAAAGACAATAAAGATATACAAAGGGAAATTCCGTGCTTTTTGAATGAAAATATGGGTACACAAGATATTGGTATTGTTTGGGATACACTAAAGGCATATCTGAGAGGGCTTATTAAAGATCAGATTAGCCACTTTCAAAAAAACAAAAATCAGATGTTGGAAAATCTTAAGGCTAAAGTTACGGTTCTAGAGAGGGAATTTGTTGATAACCCCACAGTGGTGAACAAAAGGTTATGGTTAGAGGCACAGAATTGTTAAAGAAACCACTGCATAGAAAAGGTCACTAGGGATAATAAATTGCGATGTCAGAGGACAATCTTGGGGCAGTACTTGTCAATGAAGAAACTAGCTAATTTAATAAAAAGACAGCATGATAACAGTAGTATCAGGGCTATTATAGGGAAAGAGGGTACTCTGGTGGTAACACAGGATGGGATTAGGGAAGAATTTAAGCGTTTCTTTGAAGGCGTATACTCCTCAGAGAGCGCAGCAGGGCCAGAGGAGATAAAAGAGGTATTGACATACTTAACAATCCCTCGACTATCATTAGAAGAGATGACCCTACTAGATGAGCCATTGAGGTTACAGGAACTAGCGGAAGCACTCAGGAACTCTCCAAAGGGGAAGGCGGACGGCACAGATGGGATTCCACCCGAAGTAATAGCAAATTATGCTGACAATATTACTCCCTTTTCTACTAAAGGTTTACAACTACTCGCTTATGAAGGGGCAGCTACGAGAATCTATAAGGTCCAAAATGGGTTTTGGACCAAGGTTTATTAGCTGGGTAAACATTCTATACAAGGGGGCCAAGGCAAAGGTGAGCATAAATGGCAGGGTGCAGGAACGCAGGATACAGAGGAACACATTGGAATGCTGGAGACACAGGAATGCAGGATAATCGCTAGGGAGCTTTTTCTAAGGCTGTGAGGCACAAAGAACCCGGCAGGGGACACAGAAAGGGGCTGGGAATTTATCTGGAAAGGCAGCAGGCCAGTGGCAATTATCGGCCAGTTGGCCCTTTAAATATTTGCGAGCCGATGCGTGCGGTGATCCGCGGGAGCCACAGAGACCGCCACTGGAGCCGGAGGTACAAATAAATATAACATGATTATTAGGCTATATAGTTAACACCACAAAAAAAAGTTAAAAATCCAGTACAGAATTGAAGCTTTTCTACTCCTGTCCTAAAAAAAAAGTTCCTAAATTTTCAACAATAGGGGAAAACAACCCCAAAATGGTAACACTGGAAAAATCATCTCATCCCGCAAAAAAAATGCCATTACATGGCCCCAAAAGCGAAAAAGCGAACATTTTATAGCCTACAAAAGGGACCAATGAGGAAACTAAAATCCTGGCAGCTGCAGGTCCCTCCTTCCCTCCTGCGCCTTGCTGTGCACCCATAACAAGTAACGGCCACATGTGGGGGGTCTCTGTACTCGGGAGAAACTGCAGAACAAATTCCATGGTGAGTTTTGTATTTTTATCTTTTGGAAATGTGTACATTTTAGGGCTAAATGAATGCATAACCGACAAAATTTTTACCATTCTAAATTTCACCTTCATTTTGATTCAATTACTATGAAGATCTCAAGGGGTTAACAATCTTCCTAAATGCTGTTTCTGATAGTTTAATGGGTGCAGACTTGAAAATGGGTTGAATATATAGGGGGTTTTGATGTTAAATATGTAAAATTTCATTCAAAACAGTATTTATCCGCAAAAGAGTAAATTCTGAAAATACGGAAAATCGCTATTCGATTTGTAAGCCGTGTGACATCAAAATAAATTATCCAGACAAAAATTATGAAAATGTAAAGTAGACATATGGGAAATGTTATTCAGCAACTTATTTAGGTGGTAAATCTATCTGTCTGAAAACGCAATGATTTCGGATTTCAAAAAAGTGAAATTTAAAAAAAAATTTATCAGCCAACATTTACCACTAAAATGAAGTACAACATATGGGGAAAAAACAATCTCAGAATCGCTTTGATAAGTAACAGAGTTCAAAAGTTATAACTATATAAAATGATGTAAGTTAGAATCCAAAAAATGGGGCTGAGCCTTAAGCTGTAAAATGGCTGCGTCCTTAAGGGGTTAATATCTACCTGAGATAGAATGTTGTTTATTATTGACCAATAGAATATATTGTATATAACATGTGTAACAACAGTTCTGCTTGGATGCAAAGTTTGCCACCTTGGCAACCTTGGCAAAATGTGAGAGTTGGATGTTGGTGGAGCCCCCAACTGCTCCAAAGAATTTTTTCATCACCTATTGATCACTAGAGTGCCACACAGTATACATTTAGGTTTAGGTTTATTACACAGATCACTAGAAAATGTGAAACCTGGAATAAAAAGTGACACTAGCCATGCATAGAAGTGACAGGACAAAGGTAAGAGACAGGACAAAGTGAAATCTTTTCATTTCTGTTAGAAGCTGTATACCAATGGTTATAGGCCACAAGATGGCGCTCAGTGATCATGACGCTTATTATAAAGCATGAACATTCTGACTTGGAACAAACCAGATTGTACAGTATGATTTATTGATGACTCAACAAAAAAACTATAAACTTTAATCTGCTATGAGTTTCATTTTAACAGTTATTTTATGTATGGTGTAGTATATCTTGTGCCATAACATCTAACAAAATAGTAACATTGCATTGACAGTATTGAACATAATAATGTTTTAATTAGTTACCCTTTGCTATGTGTTCAGTTTTTCATAAAAATGGAATTCTGATATTCTGATCTTCTATCTGGGCTCAAAAGCCTAAACTGCTGCAATTTTATTGAGTAATAATAAATCTTTATTTATATAGCACCATCATATCATACAGCAGAGTTGTACAGATCATAGAGTAATTATATAAATAAAACAAGACATTACTAGAGATGAGCGAGCACTAAAATGCTCGGGTGCTCGTTATTTGAGACAAACTTTTCCCGATGCTCGAGTGCTCGTCTTGAATAACGAACCCCATTGAAGTCAATGGGAGACTCGAGCATTTTTCAAGGGGACCAAGGGTCTGCACAGGGAAGCTTGGCCAAACACCTGGAAACCTCAGAAAATGATGGAAACACCACGGAAATGGACAGGAAACAGCAGGGGCAGCATGCATGGATGTCTCTGAGGCTGCTTAATCGCACCATTATGCCAAAATTATTGGAAACAGCATGGCGATGACAGAGTGACCGAATAAGGCTAGATAGCATCTAAAACATCCAATAATTGACCCTGACACTATAGGGGACGGCATGCAGAGGCAGCGGCAGCAGCGGCAGGCTAGAGAGTGGCATGGCGACATACCCCAAATGGACTCAGGCTTCAAACCAATGGGTGGCAGAGAGGAACCAAAGGAGGTGAGCAAGAAGCGCTGAAATGATTTCCTATGTGAACAAAAGGGTGACGGTATATTTAGTCGATAACACAGCATGGTGGCGACATAGTGACCAAGTTCCATAACGTATCTGGTGAAACACCCGAAAAATGAGCCTGACACAGCTCGTTTGATAAGGGCACGACATGTGGAGGCAGCCATGGAGACGACTTCCATGATTAAGAGTGACCTGATTGAAACTTCAGGTCTCCAGCAGGTCTCGCCGTGATGCCCTGTAATAGCTCTTGGGCGGTGTGCCTTTTATCGCCTAGGCTCAGCAGTTTGAGCACCGCCTGCTGTCGCTTAGCGACGGCACTGCTGCTGTGCCTAGAGCTACAGACTGATGGCGCCATGCCCACGGATGGTAATTCGGAGGAGGAGGTGGAGGAGGGGTGGGAGGAGGAGGAGGCATAGTAGGCCTGAGAGACCTGGACCGAGGTAGGCCCAGCAGTATATGACCAGCCCTAGGGTCAGACTCGGTCCCAGCCTACACCAAGTTAACCCAATGTTCCGTCAGCGATATAAAGTGTCCCTGCCCGGCAGCACTCGTCCACGTGTCCGTGGTTAGGTGGACCTTGTCAGAAACTGCGTTGGTCAGGGCACGGATGATGTTGTTTGACACGTGCTAGTGCAGGGCTGGGACGGCACATTGGGAAAAGTAGTGGCGGCTGGGGACCGAATACCGAGGGGCGGCCGCCGCCTTAGGTTGCGACAGGCCTCGGTCTCTACCAGCTTGTAGGGCAGCATCTCCAGGCAAAGCAGTTTGGAGATGTGGACGTTGAGGGCTTGGGCGTGTGGGTGGGTTGCACTGTACTTGCTCTTGCGCTCCAGGGTCTGGGGTTTGGAGAGCTGAACGTTGCGCATGGAGACATTGGTGGATGCTGTGGAGGATTGTGGAGGCGAAGGTGTGGTTTTCGCACGGGAGGTGTTTGGGCCGGGGTCCTGGGCAGGGGGCTGACTAGCAGAGGCAGCAGGTGACACAGGGGAAGGAGCAGTGGTGTGCCCAGCCGGAGGTGAATGGTCTTGGTTCCATTGAGTGGGGTGTTTAGCATTCATATGCCTGCGCATACTGGTGGTGGTTAAGCTGGTAGTGGTGGAACCTGCTGATCCTGGTGTGGCACAGGTTGCACACCACAGTCCGTCGGTCATCCGGTGTTTCTTTAAAGAACCTCCAGACTTCTGAAAATCTAGCCCTCGCCACGGGAGCTTCACTACGTGAAACATTTGGCGCTGATGCACCAGCTCTGGCCCTGCCTCTCCGTCTGGCCCCACCACTGCCTCTTCCAACCTGTTCTCGTCGAGGACTCGCCTCCGTCTCAGAAGCACTGTGTTCACCCGGCCTATCAACCCAGCTTGGGTCTGTCACCTCATCATCCTCCGATCCCTCAGTCTGCTCCCCCCTCGGACTTCCTGCCTTGACAACAACTTCACCACTGTCTGACAACCGTGTCTCCTCATCGTCCGACACCTCTTTACACACTTCTTCCACTACGTCAACAATGTCATAATCACCCACAGACTGCGACCGGTGGAAAACCTGGGCATCGGAAAAGAGCTCAGCAGCAACCGGACAAGTGGTTTGTGACTCTGGGAAGGGTCCAGAAAGCAGTTCCTCACAGTATGCCAGTTCAAATGCCAAATTTTCCTGGGAGGGGGAAGACTGGGGGGAAGGAGGCTGAGGTGGAGGAGCTGGAGGAGTGCTGATTTCGGTGACATGGTTGGACTGCGTGGAAGACTGACTGGTGGACAAGTGGCTAGAAGCATTGTCCGCAATCCAAGACATCACCTCTTCGCACTGTTCTGGCCTCAACAGTGCTCTACCATGAGTCCCAATAACTTCAGACATGAACCTAGGGAGTGTAGCTCTGCGGTGTCCCCCTGCTCCCTCATCAGCAGGTGGTGTCTCACCCCGCCCAGGACCACGGCCTCTGACCCCTGCAGTAGTTGGACGCCCACGTCCACGCCCTCATCCTCTACCCCTACTCCTCGGGTTCAACATTTTCAAAATGAAAGTGTAAACTGTAAATTTTTTTTGAGTTTTTTTGGTGTTTTTTGTGTTTTTGTTTTTTTAACAAAACGATGCTATCCTATTGCTATGGCTAGTTTCTAGCCTACACTGACAGCACACAACTGGATTTTGTGCTGTGCCTGATGACTTTGAGTTATAAAAAAAAGAAAAGTAAAAAAAAAAAGAAAAAGCAGACTGTGCCTAATTCAATCAAACCCCTAATAAATTGTCCCACTTAGGTGTTTGAGATGGATATGTGTGTCACTAAGAGCTAAATAGAACGTTCCCAAGTCTCCCTGCAAATTTCTCACAATATGGTACTAGCTGCACTACTAGTGCCAACAAGGCCAGCCACAAGCAAATCAACAAAATATATATATAACGCTATTGTAGCCCTAAGAAAGCCGGTTGTGTTCTTGTATGCCTAGTTTCTAACCTACACTGACAGCACACAACTGGATTTTAAGTCACTTTAAGTTTTGAAAAAAAAAAAAAATCGTCAGACTGTGCCTAATTCAATCAAACCCCTAATAAATTGTCCCACTTAGGTGTTTGAGATGGATATGTGTGTCACTAAGAGCTAAATATAACGGTCGCAAGTCTCCCTGCAAATTCGTCACAATATGGTACTAGCTGCACTACTAATGCCAGCAAGGCCAGCCACAAGCAAACAAAAAGATAAATAAATAAATAATATATAACGCTATTCTAGCCTTAACAAGGGATGTTGGGTTCTTGTAGACTCACTCCTGCCTAACAGTAAGCTAATATAACAGCCTAACGCCATCCCTGCAGCAGCAGCAGCTCTCTCCCTAACGGCATCCAGACAGAGAATGATGCGAGCAGCGCGGGCAGGGGCTAGTCTATTCCAGGGTCACCTGATCAGGCCAACCAACCACTGCTATCGACGTGTAAGGGTACCACGTCATGCTGGGTGGAGTGCAGAGTCTCCTGGCTTGTGATTGGCTCTGTTTCTGGCCGCCAAAAATCAAAACGGCGGGAGATGCCATTTTCTCGAGCTGGCGAAGTATTCGTCCGAGCAACGAGCAGTTACGAGTACGCTAATGCTCGAACGAGCATCAAGCTCAGACGAGTGTGTTCGCTCATCTCTAGACATTACGTAATCAGGCGAAATTGGAATGAGGGCCCTGCAATAGCTTACAGTCGATTAGGATGAAGGGGTGACACAGAAGTTGACTTTTTGACTAGCTATTCTTTTGGGGATAAAATAATTAATAGATAAAAAATGCTTAATGAACCAGTCACCAGCTAATATCAAAATTCACTGAAATCATCTGTCTGCAGAGAAACCTGTTTGATGGTAAATAATGCAGGCATGCTGCATAGATGTGCTGTTGCTAGTGATGATACATCCACTGACAGCAATGTTGTGCTGTATTAGACCTCTAGCACACAAAAATATTTTAGGGATAGTATAAGAGTTACCCCTGGTTTCCAGGGCTTTCTGCTGGTGGCTGGGCTGTGGTTAGGGATAGTATAAGAGTTACCCCTGGTTTCCAGGGCTTTCTGCTGGTGGCTGGGCTGTGGTTAGGGATAGTATAAGAGTTACCCCTGGTGTCCCAGGCTTTCTGCTGGTGGCTGGGCTGTGGTTAGGGATAGTATAAGAGTTACTCCTGGTTTCCAGGGCTTTCTGCTGGTGGCTGGGCTGTGGTTAGGGATGTAAGTGTTCTCACTGCACCAACCAATCCTACTTTAGCGTCCCCGCACCGCATAGACAAGTCACACCCGGCTCTCTGACCCTATACATATGACATAAGCTGAGAGCTATCTCACACTAGAAGGTTAGTCAGTGACTACAATACTGATCTGACAAAGGCAGAAGTAGGATCTTGTACCTCACAGGTGACAAGTTTTCTCCTTCACATCCAGAATCGTCGTAAAATCTGTTTGCAGAATTTTCTGGCAGATGTGTTCAGCTCTGGAAAGCAGATTCCCCTCACTGCGCCCCTAAAGACACCACAGTTACTTACAGTATAATGTCACCTGGAAAAAACAATGTCCCACACTGTACTTCTAAAGAATCTACATAAGAAGTCCCTCTGTGCCCCCAGCATATCAAAAACCAGCACCCTCAAATATATTACTACACTACAGTCCATGAATAAATAATACTGTACCATTAAAAAGTATGTGTCTATTATATAGCCTGCCAGCCTCCTGTAGTATATAGCCAGGCAATATACTACTGGGGGCTGGCAGGCTGTATACTACTGGCTGGCTGGTGGGCTATATACACTACTGGCTGGCTGGCTATATACTACTGGCTGGCTGGCAGGCTATATACTACTGGGGGCTGGCAGACTGTATACTACTGGCTGGCTGGCAGGCTATATACTACAGGGGGCTGGCGGGCTGTATACTTCAGGGGGCTGGCTGTATACTACAGGGGGCTGGTAGGCCATATACTACAGGGGGCTGGCTGGCTGTATACCACAGGGGGCTGTCTGTATACTACAGGGGGGTGGCTGTCTGTATACTACAGGGGGCTGGCTGTATACTACAGGAGGCTGGTAGGCTATATACTACAGGGGGATGGCTGTCTGTATACTACTGGGGGATGACTGGCTGGCTGTGTACTACAGGGGGCTGGCTGGCTGCATACTACAGGAGTCTGGCAGGCTATATACTACATTGGTCTGGCAGGCTATATACTACAGGGGGCAGGCTCGCTGCATACTACAGGGGGGGTGACTGGCTGCATACTACAGGGATAAGACTGGCTTTATACTTCTAGGGGCTGGCTGTTTACTTCTGGGGCCTGCTGGCTGTATACTACATGGGGCTGGCTGTATACTACAGTGGGCAGGTTGGATGTATACTACAGGGGGAAAGCTGGCTGCATACTACAGGGGGCAGACTGGCTGCATACTTCTGGGGGCTGGCTGGCTGTATACTTCTGGGGGCTAGCTGTATACTACAGGGGGCAGGCTGGCTGTATACTACTGAGATCTGGCTGTCTGTATACTACAGGGGGCTGGCTGGCTGTATACTACTGGGGGCTGGCAGGTTGTATACTACTGGGGGCAGGCTGGCTGTATACTACTGGGGGCTGGCATATATGCTATATATATGATGGAGGGGGCAGTATATACACCCCCTTGTATACATGAAATGTAAGGGGTAGCTGTAATATAATATATATACACAACCCCCAGAGGGTTTACATGAAATTAAAGGGGTTTCTGTTCATATACACAAGGGGTTGTATATACTGCCCCCCTGGGGCCCCCTTTGCTCTTCCTTCTTTTATCTCCGTCCGTTCTACAGACATGAACAGGAGAGTCAGGACATGCGTGATCAGCTACTCCACTCATCTTGTGGAGCAAAGAAGGGTTCCGACTGATGTACCTCAGACCCCATCGGACCCCCCGTTTTTGTGATCTGTGGGGTTCTCATCACTGAGACTCCCACTCATCAACAAGTTAGGCCCTACACTTGAAAGGCTCCAATCCACAATGCAACCACTGGGTGGTGGCATATAGCACAGACATCCCATGACAGATTGTCCTGAAATCATCTCTTTAAAAAAGTTGTCTTGTGCAAGACATCTCAAGCAATGTAATGAAACTATTATTTATGTATGATAAATGCCCTGCTGATCATATATAACATATAACATATATAACATATAACAGTCTAATATGAAACTCGTGTGTAGCTGGGGTATCATATACTCTGATCAATGATGGGGGTTGTTAGTAACACTCCATGATAAAATGTCTTATACGTAGGCTGAAAGTGTGCCTAGAAATGGTAAATATAATTTTCTTCTGGATATAACCTTTTCTCTATACTACTGCTGTTGCAGCAGTAAAAGCATTTGGAATACTTTCCACTTGAATGCCACTACAGTTGCAGTTTTGTCAAAAAAACAACCTTTCAGATCCCATTACATCGCTAAGTGCGCATTATTGAATTACTCAGATTACCAAAGTTCAATTCAGATGGCTAAAATCAACTTTACAAACCCTGGAAAAGCTGTAGTTTGGACATAACAAGCAAGTCATTGCAGGTGAACAGCTTTTCTTTAAGACATTTTGCCATGTTAACCATTATGTTGCCTTAAATCAACAAAAAACAAGTGGCCATTTACAACATACATGTATTTTATCTAATTTATCAATACTTGGTAAAATATCTCAGAAAATATAATTGGTAAAAATTATATGAAAGTAAAGCTATTGTCCATAGCACATAGTTTTAAAGAATAACTAATCTTTTGACAACATTGCATTAGCATAATGTTAAAAGTTTATGTTAGTCAGAAAGAGGTCATTGATATCATGGATATAAGAATTATAAAAAGATTACCTTAGTCACAGTGCCTATATCTATGAGTAAGTGCCCTGGTAGATTTACTTTAATAAAGTTTACTATTATCAACTGTTTATTAATGTTTTTAAGTAAAAAATTAACACCCACGATTGGTGGCAAACATTCACCGGCCCTCTCCAAACACCCACAGCCGATGTGTGACATAGTAAGGGGTTAACAGTGTGCCATAGAAGCACATCAAATGGTGGCACATGATCTTTCTTAGTATGAGTTCTCTCTCAGTAAGAGAGAATTCCGGATTTCAGTATGGATGCAGAGCCTACAGGAACTAGACCATAGTCCACTAAAGAAAGAAGTAGCTTGCCAAAAGAAAATGAGATAGCAGAACAGATTTCTATAGGCTTACCATCTATAATTCATTGCATTGAGTAAGACAAAAGTCAAAAGATAAATTAATATGGCCTCTGCACAGGAAGATATATTACGTGTTGCTGAAATACTAAAATTTTCCATCGCTGTATACCGTATTTTGTGTCTGTCTCCTGTCTTTAGAGGTTCTGTAACTTTCCTGTATGACTACATAGTATTCTGAGTTGCCAGAGCATTACTGGATCAAAAATAAAGAAAGATCAACAATTTGCAAGTAATTTCCTAATGTACTATGCATAATGCAGCTATTTAATTCTATCATTACTATTTACTATTTCTTTATGCCAAAAGACATTTATATTTATTTTCTTGTTTTGTCTAGAAAGTTAAGGATTTAAAACTTCACTTCGTAAATTTGGTTTAAAAAGTTTTGAGGTGAATCTGCGGTTTAGATATTGTGGCATGTTAAGTGGGTTACCCAATCAAGCAGCTGTTAATAATATCATATTAATATGATAAACATCAGTCTTCAATTGAATGACACAACATCAAGATACCAGATCTAATCTCTCAGGTGGAAAAGAGGTGGCTGCACGGCTTGAAAGATTTGATATATCTGTGGCAGCGGATGGTGTCAGACTAGGTGCCAGAGGTCGAGAGGGCACTGATCCCAGTTTTTGGACCTGGAGCTGTGATAGTGTGGAGCTATTTGTAGATGAGAGGAGCCTTCCCCTGTAGATAACAATGACAGAAAGGAAGAAATAGGGGCACAGTTTTCTTCAGCTAGTAAGCAACCATCTACCCTTCAGAGCCGACAATGTTTGATGCCTTAAAGGCGGTAAGAGTGTCCAACACATCTCTGTCTACTCTGAATCTTAGAGTGGGAACTCTGGTCGAAGATGTTGCTATTATCATCATTAAAAAGCTCTCAGAATGCACAACTGAGGTAGTGGAGCGGCTGGGTGATATGGAGGATACTGCACCACTAATTCATAGAGATGTATGGTCTCATGCCCGGCGCTAGATGCAATCCTTGGGAAACAAGAAGATCTGGAAAACTGCCTGTGGTGTAACAATGTGTGTTTGTAGGGTATTCAAGAAAGGTCAAGGGGAATCAACCAACAGAATTCTTTGAAACCTGGCTGATAAATTCTTTTGGAAAAGACACCCTAACTCTACTCGACGAGTGCACGGAGTCCCTACTAGACTGCTATCTCTTGGCTCTCCTCATAGAACTGTGTTGGTGTGAATTCATGCCGTGCAGATACCTTATTCCATGATGTACCCAGCATGTCTGTGAGTGGTGGGACTGGGAACCAATCACTTCTTCAACCTTCCTATAAAGGCTCTCCTGGACATTCAGGGCCGTCAGCTCCAGGGTGTCAGAAATGAGGGCAGATTGAGGCAATTGAGTATTGCTACTCAGACGGATTTTCAGTACTGTACTGTTTTCCCCTAAAGTGGTATATATTATTTTGTAACAGGAGAGAGAGCATATGTTTATTTCTTTTTATTTTTTATTTTGCCCTCTCCATGTCAGGATCTATCTGGTGAGCCTGCACAACTCACCCAGAGGATAATGCCATGATAACTTTGCATCGGCCTGGAAAGGCAACAGTTAAATGGGTGTAAGTAGTTATCCATTTATGTGGCTATATTGATAGCTGGAGTGTGATTGGAGAGGTGCTACCACCTGACAAGGGGGGAGTATAAAACCCCTGTGCAGGGGGAGCACATGGTCTTAGGCCCTAGGTCTGTGTTCTTACCACATGGTCAGAGTGAACAGAGAGACAGTGTGTGCAGCTGTCACAGATACCAATCCCAGGAACTGAGTCCGGAGACTCTAACCCAGAGCTGCAGCTTCCACAGTTTGGACACAGCTCCATCTCAACTATCCCAGCCTACATCTACTATCAGCCTGGTGCCACATTTCTGCAGACCCCTCTCCATGACCACTCCAGTAACCAGAATCCGAATCTGCTGTTTGACTGTTTTGGTCCGTTGTCTGCTATCTGCTGTTCCATAAATTGATTTGCACAACGTTGCCTCTGTCTGATCCCTGGATATGGCTGTCTACCACCACAGGCTTCCCCATCCATTACCCAGGGACTAATTTTACAGACACGTAGGGGTTGCCCCAGGGAGAAACAAGTACTTCAGCCTCTTCCTCCTTATTTCTTGCACACACCACCTGCTGGAGACCTGCCAGGCTGTAGGACAGCCTTCAAGACCCCATGACAACAGCATGCCCTAGGCTGCAATAGCCAGCCACTCAGGTATTCTGGGCCCCGGCTGCCTCCAGGCTCACATGAAAAGGCTAAGCCCCGGTCGGAGATGTTACACTTACTATCCTCTTTTAGCCCATTTATTACTATACTGTACATCGATGCTATTATACTAGGGTTTTTGGAGGGAGCATGTCTTAGTTGTTTGTTCCTCTTGTTGTGTTCCTTCAAAGGCCTGTTGTGATCACGCACGAAACTCGTAGGCTTTAGTTTTGCTTGAGAGGTCCAGTAGTGAGTGTGATTAGTCCAGTGTGATTAGTGTAGCACCTATGAGGCATGCTCCATACGAGTTCCTATGCAGAGCAATTCATTCTGGGGGGGATTTGGGGTGATTGTTTCCTTCACGAGAGCATGCTATTCCTTTTTTCTCTATTACTGGCCACTGTACATATAATCTCTACTTATTAGGTCAACTGGTTTATTCTGCACTTCTCTCTTTGTTCATAATGCTATTAATGCGTTGTGATGGAATGTAAGGGGACTTGGGGACCCGACAAAGATGAAGGCAGTGCTAGATACAATTAAACAATATTCACCTGTAATATGTTGCCTACAAGAAACGCACTTGACCTCTAAGACTACAAAGGACTTGAAGCTCCCTTAGGTGGGACAATATTTTCACTCTATATATTTAGGGAGAGGGAGTATTCTGAATCATAGGTAAATTCACTTTATTGGTTATCAGTCAGAGATAGATAAGGATAGTCACTATTTCTGCTTTTATGGAAATTATGTCATAACTGTATTCTGAGAGCATATGTCTCTCCACCCTACCAACAGGTTTCCAGTCCACTCCTCTGCTACTTATAGGGGACTTCAATGTGGTGGTTGATGAGTCCATATCTCTTATTTGCGATTGATAGATGTGTGGAGATTAGTCCACTCTGATGAGCGCTGGATTTCCTGTTATTATAGATCCCATATGTCCCTCTCTAGGCTAGATTTGGATACTTCTGCTATGCTGCCCCATCTGAACAGGAAGTGAGGCTTCAGCACTGGAAGCTGAATTTGTTCTGGCATCCGGTCTTAGTGAGAAAAGACCGTCTACTAGTAGCTTGGTATCTCAGAGGTATCTTTATTAGGGAGATCTCTGATATAAAGAATAACTTAAAGCCTTTTGGGGAATCTCTTTGTAGGGAAGTGGAACGAGCAGAGGAGCAATTTACAGCTTCTCCAAAAAGAATACACAGGGAGCACTGGAAAGCAATTCAGTCCCAATTGTCAGAACATCTGCTGACAGAAGCGGATAATAAGAGGTTTTCTCAGCGCCAGAACTACTATGAGAAGGTTGAGAAGGCACCTGCTCAGGCTAGTTACATATACCAGAAAAACCGATTAAAGAAGAATATGGACTGATTATATCATGAATTAACGCAAGGTTGCTGCAATAAAAATAGGGCACACAAAAGCATAAAGATTGCTGAGCTCAAAAGAGAGATAACCGAAACAAGGCAAAACAAGATGAGCATGCGTCACTAAAATATGAAATTTATTGGTATACATTAAAAGTAAGTCAATCACATAAAGGGTAGTTACAGAGCAAACATCAAACAACAGGTGCTGGGCAGCATGAATGGTTAGTAACCAATTAGAGGAATATTATAATTACATCATAAAGTGCATAGTGCATAAAGACCCTAACAATTCCATATTATATTAGTACATAATAGAAGCACAACACTGGAAATAAAACAATAATACCTACAATGAGGGAATGTTACCAGCGCGTAAGCACAAAAGGGGCTGCCCAGCACCTCCCCGACACGTGTTTCGTCCTCACAGGACTTTGTCAAGGGGTGGTGCTAAGGACGAATGGAGAAGATTAAATCCCAACTTTTGGCCAATCACAATAAGCAGGACACACCTGTAAGTAATCCGAGGTAGGTGGGTTGTATTGGGCGCATGGTCAATGACATATGCGTCCGCGCGATGGGAAGGCGGGGCAGGAACGTCACCCGGAGCAAGTCACATGATCCGGATGACGTCATGAGACGCCGCCCATCCACGCAGGCGCACAGCGGTCAGCGGACATGCGCACCACACACCTAAGAGCTGCGGACGCCATTTTGGACGAGGGAAGAAGCCACATCAGCGATATCATAGGTAATTATGGAATGTGTATGCAGACGTGAACAAAGTTGCAAAGTGAGTGAAGTAGGAAAAGAATGATGGAAATGAGTGATGCAGTGGCTGAACATGATGTGAAATCAGTGATATGAATAATGAATGGTGAGTGTATAACGGTGAAGATACGTTGGCAATAAATGAAAGGTATATATGCAAGAATGTGCAGGCAGCCGGAAGGGCTGCCAAAAAGGTTGCCAAAAAGGTTGCCGAGCGGGGAGGGGGGAAGGGGGGGGGGGAAAGAGAGGGGAAGAGAAGGGGGGGGAAAGAAGAAGAAGAAGAATAAAGTGAAAAACTACACGAGCATGAAGTGCTCAAAATTGCACAATGGGATGAGAAAGGTGTGCTGAGGCCGTAAAGCCGGTCAGTGAGAAAGTGAAACGATCCAAGAAGAAAATACTGAACGAGGATCGGGTGCCGCGAAATGGTGAAGGTGCACAGATGAGGGGGTGCAAGAATGGCATGGAGTGAGAAAAGGTGACGAGCGTGGTGTGCCGTGGATAAGAAATGAAAAAAGGTGCAAACAGGGTGTCACAGGTGATGAAGAACATAGTGCACAAAGTGAGATGGCGATGCGGCTGTGAAGTGGAGAAGTAGAAGGTTGAGTGAGAAGGCGTCACGGTCCAAGGTGTCGGCAGGTGGAGAGCGGAGTGATGCGGTCAATGGTCCAGTGGCCCGAGGGAGTGAAGACCAATGGTAGCTTCCAAGTCATCCGACCCATGATTAACATACACTAATACAAGAAAAATAAAAACAAAAAACAAAAAAGGTTAGGAAACCTTAAACATACAAATCAATTAAAAACATGGAGAAGCACCACAAGAGGCGGACACAGAGAGGCAGAAGGGGGCAGTGAATCGGCCTAATGGGTAAAAGATGTTTACAGGAAGGCAGAAAACCCGAAGTTCTCATTTAGTCCATGAGGGGACACTGTGTGAAGTGTCCAAATCCATTTGGACTCTAATTGGAGTAATTTCCGTTTGAGAGCCCCACCACGAAGATCTAAATTGACGTGGTCAATTCCTATTACCTTGAAGCCTGATGGATCCGATTGATGAATTTGCTTGAAGTGCCGAGGTATAGGTTTCAACTTCAAGATGTCCTCCTCTTGGAGCACAGCCGATGAAGACAAAATCCCAGTAACGTGCTCACGTACTCTAAGTTTAAATTCCCGTGTCGTCATGCCGTAATAGGAATTGACCACGTCAATTTAGATCTTCGTGGTGGGGCTCTCAAACGGAAATTACTCCAATTAGAGTCCAAATGGATTTGGACACTTCACACAGTGTCCCCTCATGGACTAAATGAGAACTTCGGGTTTTCTGCCTTCCTGTAAACATCTTTTACCCATTAGGCCGATTCACTGCCCCCTTCTGCCTCTCTGTGTCCGCCTCTTGTGGTGCTTCTCCATGTTTTTAATTGATTTGTATGTTTAAGGTTTCCTAACCTTTTTTGTTTTTTGTTTTTATTTTTCTTGTATTAGTGTATGTTAATCATGGGTCGGATGACTTGGAAGCTACCATTGGTCTTCACTCCCTCGGGCCACTGGACCATTGACCGCATCACTCCGCTCTCCACCTGCCGACACCTTGGACCGTGACGCCTTCTCACTCAACCTTCTACTTCTCCACTTCACAGCCGCATCGCCATCTCACTTTGTGCACTATGTTCTTCATCACCTGTGACACCCTGTTTGCACCTTTTTTCATTTCTTATCCACGGCACACCACGCTCGTCACCTTTTCTCACTCCATGCCATTCTTGCACCCCCTCATCTGTGCACCTTCACCATTTCGCGGCACCCGATCCTCGTTCAGTATTTTCTTCTTGGATCGTTTCACTTTCTCACTGACCGGCTTTACGGCCTCAGCACACCTTTCTCATCCCATTGTGCAATTTTGAGCACTTCATGCTCGTGTAGTTTTTCACTTTATTCTTCTTCTTCTTCTTTCCCCCCCCTTCTCTTCCCCTCTCTTTCCCCCCCCCCCTTCCCCCCTCCCCGCTCGGCAACCTTTTTGGCAACCTTTTTGGCAGCCCTTCCGGCTGCCTGCACATTCTTGCATATATACCTTTCATTTATTGCCAACGTATCTTCACCGTTATACACTCACCATTCATTATTCATATCACTGATTTCACATCATGTTCAGCCACTGCATCACTCATTTCCATCATTCTTTTCCTACTTCACTCACTTTGCAACTTTGTTCACGTCTGCATACACATTCCATAATTACCTATGATATCGCTGATGTGGCTTCTTCCCTCGTCCAAAATGGCGTCCGCAGCTCTTAGGTGTGTGGTGCGCATGTCCGCTGACCGCTGTGCGCCTGCGTGGATGGGCGGCGTCTCATGACGTCATCCGGATCATGTGACTTGCTCCGGGTGACGTTCCTGCCCCGCCTTCCCATCGCGCGGACGCATATGTCATTGACCATGCGCCCAATACAACCCACCTACCTCGGATTACTTACAGGTGTGTCCTGCTTATTGTGATTGGCCAAAAGTTGGGATTTAATCTTCTCCATTCGTCCTTAGCACCACCCCTTGACAAAGTCCTGTGAGGACGAAACACGTGTCGGGGAGGTGCTGGGCAGCCCCTTTTGTGCTTACGCGCTGGTAACATTCCCTCATTGTAGGTATTATTGTTTTATTTCCAGTGTTGTGCTTCTATTATGTACTAATATAATATGGAATTGTTAGGGTCTTTATGCACTATGCACTTTATGATGTAATTATAATATTCCTCTAATTGGTTACTAACCATTCATGCTGCCCAGCACCTGTTGTTTGATGTTTGCTCTGTAACTACCCTTTATGTGATTGACTTACTTTTAATGTATACCAATAAATTTCATATTTTAGTGACGCATGCTCATCTTGTTTTGCCTTGTTTCGGTTATCTCTCTTTTGAGCTCAGCAATCTTTATGCTTTTGTGTGCCCTATTTTTATTGCAGCAACCTTGCGTTAATTCATGATATAATCAGTCCATATTCTTCTTTAATCGGTTTTTCTTGTCTTTATTTTCTGGATTTTACTTTACAGATCTTCAAAATATGGACTTCAAGGCACGGGAAATCTCGTGGCGGTCAAAACTTGACCGCGCACTTCAGGGTGGTTCGCTGGCGGCGGACACAGAGTTTGGCAGAAATCCTGGTGAAATTAAAGGCACTTTAAAAACCCTGTTCCATCGTCGTACCCGAACGTGGTGGAACCGTACCTTTTTAGACAAATATACACAAATGAGCCTGATTCCTAGAGGCCTTAGAATTCAAGTTTTCCCTTCGTTTCCAATAGAGGACTCGACATTCACTGAAAGATGGGGAGAGGTATGTAACCAGGCCTCCAACAAGTTTCTCTTTTTACTAATAGAGTTGAGTGATAAGACTATTATTTCCCTTGACAAAGAAATTGAAGATCAACAAGGGAAACTCAAAGAATTATTGACTCCTGAAGAATTCAACACATACTCTGCTGAAATAGGACGACAATTGGAGGTATGGGAAAAAGAAATTTACGATGTTAAATTAAGGAAACTACATCGTGATCAAAACGATTCTACCACCAACCGTATGTATCGCTGGCAACGTACACCATCTGAATCCAGATTGAACAGATCTGCATCTATGTCCTCACTTACTTCGGGAGGTGAATGGAGTGATTCGTCACTGCGAGTGCAGACAAGAAATACTGTACGCTACAAAAGGAAGAGGGATTTCGGCCCACCTAAACAACCTAAGAGACGACCGGATACCGCCTCCCAGCACAGTTCCAGAACACAACCCAAGGTAATTAATTTATCTGAATATCAATTAACTCCAACCGATGTCGATGTCCTTTCTAGGGGCCTAACATTTGTGCCTTCCTCTCCTATCGATCTCTTTACAGTAACTAAAGATCTGCATCTTTTTGCTCGCCATCTTATACTGAAGAGATGGTTTTTTAAGGATGGTGACACAAATTTAAACTCATACATCGATCGGGTGGCGGTTAATACTTTACAAGATTTATATGACGAACAAAACACCTCCCAGGAGGTAAGTGACACGAATGACAAACAAGATCTGCACAAATTACCAGCATCCATTAAACCAAGATCTAACATTTTCCCTGCCTTTTCCACCTGCCCCGTGGTAGACACCTTTGTTAAGCTGGTTTCTAAAGAGCTAATGTCTATACCAGGAGGCATTCAGGGTGACAACCTGAGTAAAAATGAACGTGACAGTCTTTCTAAATTAAAGGCCCTAAAGGGAGTATTAATAAAACCGGCTGATAAAGGCGGAAATGTTGTGATCTGGCCCGAGACCTCCTACAAAAAGGAGGTATTCAGACAATTGAAGAATCGGGATTGTTACAAAAAACTTACATTTAATCCCCTCTCATCTTTTAATTTACAGATTAAGCTGCTTCTAATGAAGGCTGTAGATGATAATATCATTTCGAAAGCAGTTGCAGAAGCTCTCTACATTAAGGATCCCGTGATTTCAACCCTATATTTGCTGCCAAAAATCCACAAAAGCTTGACCAACCCCACCGGGAGACCCATTATCTCCGGCCGAGGTAATTGCACTGATAATATCTGCAAATACATCGATACCATTCTACAACCACTGGTGAAGGGCCTCCCCTCTTATCTTCAGGACTCCACAGACCTCCTGCGGAAACTGGAGGGGATCCATTTGGACCCTGGCCAGCTTCTTGTCACTTGCGACGTGGAGTCGCTGTATACGTCTATCAAGCATGAGGATGGACTGAGGGCGGTTTCATACTTTTTACGTTTGTCGCAATATGAAGATGATGAGATCTCCTTTATCTTAACACTTCTAGAGTTTGCACTCAGACACAATTTTTTTTACCTTCAACGGGTCCTTCTACCTACAGCTCCAGGGAACGGCGATGGGGGCGGCTTGCGCCCCCTCATACGCCAACTTGTTCCTGGGGCTGTGGGAGAGGGACCTCTTCCTGTCGGATGGTGGAGACGCAATGTGCCGCGTCCTCCTTTGGGCGCGGTACATTGACGACGTCTTCATCATCTGGCAGGGAGATGAGGGCAGTCTTAAATCATTTTTTGATGTGCTGAATAACAACCAACGTAACATCAAACTCACCTGGGTATCTGATTCCAACTCTATAGATTTTTTGGACATCTGTGTCAAGAAGGATTCTTCAGGGTATCTCCAGACCGATGTCTTCAGGAAAACCACATCGACGAACAGTCTTCTACATGCGACCTCAGCTCACCCACCTCAGACCATCAATGCTGTACCCATCGGTCAATTCTTACGTATGAAGAGAATCTGTTCCTCTTCTGAAGAATTTGAAAAACAAGCTGAAGATCTCTCAAACCGCTTCCTCGAACGAGGCTACAGCAAGAGAAGTATTTCTAAAGCGTATAGAAGAGCTCGCTCCACTGACCGCAATTCCCTTCTCTACCCCAAAAAGTCCGGGAAAAGTGTACAACCCCCTCGATTCATTACTACTTACCACAACCGGTGGAGGGACATGCAGCATATCCTCCAGAAATTTTGGCCGATTCTCACCTCAGATCCGATCTTAGAAAAAATTCTGACCCCCTCTCCATCTGTTGTATCCCGCAGAGCACGCAACCTCAGGGACTCACTTGTGCATAGTTATTTTGTTCCCGATCCCCCTACACGTATTTTTGGAGCTCGCCCACCCAAATGGGGCTGTCTTCCCTGTGGAAAATGTATTTCGTGCCCAAACGTAGCAAGAGCAACACATTTCTCCCGTTCGGATGGGACAAGACATTACAAGATCACATGGCCCATCAACTGTACCACCAAGGGCGTAATTTATTATGCCACCTGCCCATGTAAGTTAATTTATGTGGGCATGACGACACGGGAATTTAAACTTAGAGTACGTGAGCACGTTACTGGGATTTTGTCTTCATCGGCTGTGCTCCAAGAGGAGGACATCTTGAAGTTGAAACCTATACCTCGGCACTTCAAGCAAATTCATCAATCGGATCCATCAGGCTTCAAGGTAATAGGAATTGACCACGTCAATTTAGATCTTCGTGGTGGGGCTCTCAAACGGAAATTACTCCAATTAGAGTCCAAATGGATTTGGACACTTCACACAGTGTCCCCTCATGGACTAAATGAGAACTTCGGGTTTTCTGCCTTCCTGTAAACATCTTTTACCCATTAGGCCGATTCACTGCCCCCTTCTGCCTCTCTGTGTCCGCCTCTTGTGGTGCTTCTCCATGTTTTTAATTGATTTGTATGTTTAAGGTTTCCTAACCTTTTTTGTTTTTTGTTTTTATTTTTCTTGTATTAGTGTATGTTAATCATGGGTCGGATGACTTGGAAGCTACCATTGGTCTTCACTCCCTCGGGCCACTGGACCATTGACCGCATCACTCCGCTCTCCACCTGCCGACACCTTGGACCGTGACGCCTTCTCACTCAACCTTCTACTTCTCCACTTCACAGCCGCATCGCCATCTCACTTTGTGCACTATGTTCTTCATCACCTGTGACACCCTGTTTGCACCTTTTTTCATTTCTTATCCACGGCACACCACGCTCGTCACCTTTTCTCACTCCATGCCATTCTTGCACCCCCTCATCTGTGCACCTTCACCATTTCGCGGCACCCGATCCTCGTTCAGTATTTTCTTCTTGGATCGTTTCACTTTCTCACTGACCGGCTTTACGGCCTCAGCACACCTTTCTCATCCCATTGTGCAATTTTGAGCACTTCATGCTCGTGTAGTTTTTCACTTTATTCTTCTTCTTCTTCTTTCCCCCCCCTTCTCTTCCCCTCTCTTTCCCCCCCCCCCTTCCCCCCTCCCCGCTCGGCAACCTTTTTGGCAACCTTTTTGGCAGCCCTTCCGGCTGCCTGCACATTCTTGCATATATACCTTTCATTTATTGCCAACGTATCTTCACCGTTATACACTCACCATTCATTATTCATATCACTGATTTCACATCATGTTCAGCCACTGCATCACTCATTTCCATCATTCTTTTCCTACTTCACTCACTTTGCAACTTTGTTCACGTCTGCATACACATTCCATAATTACCTATGATATCGCTGATGTGGCTTCTTCCCTCGTCCAAAATGGCGTCCGCAGCTCTTAGGTGTGTGGTGCGCATGTCCGCTGACCGCTGTGCGCCTGCGTGGATGGGCGGCGTCTCATGACGTCATCCGGATCATGTGACTTGCTCCGGGTGACGTTCCTGCCCCGCCTTCCCATCGCGCGGACGCATATGTCATTGACCATGCGCCCAATACAACCCACCTACCTCGGATTACTTACAGGTGTGTCCTGCTTATTGTGATTGGCCAAAAGTTGGGATTTAATCTTCTCCATTCGTCCTTAGCACCACCCCTTGACAAAGTCCTGTGAGGACGAAACACGTGTCGGGGAGGTGCTGGGCAGCCCCTTTTGTGCTTACGCGCTGGTAACATTCCCTCATTGTAGGTATTATTGTTTTATTTCCAGTGTTGTGCTTCTATTATGTACTAATATAATATGGAATTGTTAGGGTCTTTATGCACTATGCACTTTATGATGTAATTATAATATTCCTCTAATTGGTTACTAACCATTCATGCTGCCCAGCACCTGTTGTTTGATGTTTGCTCTGTAACTACCCTTTATGTGATTGACTTACTTTTAATGTATACCAATAAATTTCATATTTTAGTGACGCATGCTCATCTTGTTTTGCCTTGTTTCGGTTATCTCTAGTTACATATACCAGTTCTATGAAATAAAAGCGGAGACATAGTTACACAACCTAGAGAAATAAAGGACATGCTGTTATCCTTCTATTCTTCTTTATACATATATAATGTATATCTTACTCAAGATCAGCTGGATTTCTTTCTAAATAATGTCCCTCTGCGTAGACCTGAACAGGTTGCTACCCTAGATTCACCTATAATGGTAGTGGGGCTAGAATTTGCTCTTGCAGCAATGTCAAATAATAAGGCACCCAGCATTGATGGTCTCCCTGTAGAGGGGTGTAACCTTAAGTGACCTGCCTGATTCAATGCAGGAAGCGGTGGTGGTTGTACTGCTTAAGCCAGGTAAAGACCCATTATTAGCTGACTCATAAAGGCCTATCTCTCTTTTGACAGTGGACATAAAATTGTCGGCTAAATTAATGGCCACCCGACTTTCTTCTGTTATAACATCTATTATACATCCAGATGAGGCAGGCTTTATGCCGAATATGTCTACAGCACTAAATGTGAGACGCATTTTTACATTTTGATTGCCAGATGCTACATTTGTCTCTTTTGATGCTGCAAAAGCATTTGACAATGTTGAATTGGAATATCACTGGGCTGTTCTTATTAAAATGGGTATAGTTATAGTCTGGATACAGTCTAGAATACAAGTCCATTCAATGCTTTAATCTACATACTACCTCCACATGGGCAGGGCTGGTGTTAGGGGGCGACCAACTGAGCTTTTGCCCAGGGCCCCCTGTCCTAAAGGGGCCCCCTGCATGTGGACTTTTGTGGGCAGAGGATATATTGCTCCTTTAAAGGAGTGTCCCCATGAAAGAAAATTCTCAAATTTTAATCCCCTAGTTATGTTTACACTACAAATGTTTTTAACCCCTTAATTTACAATTTTACTCAGTTTTATTGCTATTTTAGCTCCTATCACTCCTTAGGCTGACAGTCTAATATTCCAGTGGGGTGGGAAATCTTTAAACAGACACTTCTTGATTCCTTTAGCAGGAAGTCAGTGTGTGTGAGCTTGTCCTGGAATGCAAATGTGGGGGATAAAACCAGAGAGCAACTCAGCTCAGTGCAGTGTCAGACAGAAGCAGGGCCCCCACTAGGAATTTCTAGGTCCTTGATTGACAACTTTTGTGGGCCCATCCACTTCCCCAGGCACTTTAGTTTTCCATTTTGAACCGCAAATATGTGCCAACAGCTGCTGCCAAACCTAATAGTACACACTCCATCTGCTTCAAAACCTCATAATACACAAATCAGTTAAGGGCAACCTCAGCTGCCGCAGAATCTCATGATACACACCTTTTCTGTTCACCTTCCATTCCCCTTAGGGACACATGTACAGGAGGCTCCTTCCAACATGTTTCTACTAAAGGACATTTACCACCAGCGTGAAGGATTGTAAACTAAGCACACTGACATACTGGTATGTGCCCCCTCTGGCAGGATCTGATCTTCTTTTATCTTCTTATTCCCTGGTTTTTACAATAAAGGCCTTTTAAAAGTATGCAAATAAGTGTTATATAAATGGAACCCCTAGGGCTAATTTGCATAATTTGTAAAGCCTTTTTTTCTTAAAAATCAAGTTATAAGAAGATAAAAGAAGAACATATCCTGCCCGAGGAGGCACACACCATTATGTTATTGGTGCTTGGTTTACAATCCTTCACCCTGGTTGTAGATGTCCTTTAAATATAACAGCAAAAATGACATGCACTGAAGCTCTATATTTCGCTGTTATAAACAACATAACAGGAGGATGGAGGGTGCAATGGAGAGGCCTATACATTGTATAATTGTATACATAATGTCCTATAAACAAATAAATCATCTGCATAAAAGAAATATACACATTTATATTATCATATATACTCATTAATAAGTGAAAATATGCATACATATATACACAATTACATACAGAAATATGCACAGACATATGTATGTCAGACACACTCACACAGAGGTTGTAAACTGCATGTCCATTTATTTCACATACACATACAGACACAGAAACATTCATACAGGCACATGCATGCATCACACACATCTCCCACATACTTATCCACAGGAAAGTCTGTAATTCATGCAGGAGGACAATCCAGCTTGCAGGAAGCTATGCTGGAGCAGACAAAGGGTTAAACATATCCCTCTGCTTCCTCTTCCTGTTCCGGCCGGCCGGAAGCTCCCATCCGGCACCAGCTCCCAGCGCTTAAAACGCTGAGAGATAGGGATGGATGGGAGGAGTCGGCCATCGCGGACTGGAAGCTCCCTGTGTGCGGCTTCTGTACCCCTGTAAACAAGCAGGGGCACGGATCGGTACATGTTTATTATGTTTAACTAGCCCGGCCCGACCCTCAGTAATTTTTAACAGTCGGATAACCCCTTTAATAGATACCAGATGGAGTGCAGGCTGTGCAGGAGAGTCTGTGCTGGCGCACCACTCCTCTCATGGGACCCCACGGGGCCTGAACAAATCCCCACCAACCACCAACAATATTTCTGCCAACCCTAAACTCAGACCATACAGGATCGGGTCCAGAGGCAAGCAAAATTGTGTACACCAGGACTGATTGAGACATGTTGAAATTATATCTGTGAAATGCTGTATTTTTGTTAATACCAGTGAATTAGATAATGTGTTATTTTGTTATCCTGAGTATCCTAAGAATCTTTTCTCCGTGGGAATATCCATTTAATACCCCTTGGTTGAATACCCAGCTGAAGATGATTATCATCTGTCTAGTTCCGTTATCTATCTCCTATACTTTCTCTATATCTATATTTCTGTCTAACCATTTATCTATCTAGCTTTTTGTCTATCCATCTATCAATCATTCTTCTAACTCTCTTCTACTGTATATGCAAAAAATGAAACAGCACATACCATCTGTACAATGTATCTATCTATCATCTATGAACCTAACAACTTTCATATTTATCTTCTATCGTCAATCTACCTATCATCTATCTTTCTCCTATAAAATTCTCCTACAGTCCCATATTACAGATAGCCTTCCCATACTACTGTTTGCAACCTACAATGTGTTATTATTGTGCAGGGATAAAGGAGCATCTTACTGACCGTTTTGTCTAAAACCGGCCCTGCAGAGGGGTACATGACAGGGGTGCTTGCTGTTGCCTTTATTGTTTTTGATAGTGGTGGAATCCCTGGCCACTGCACTGTGCAGCACTACAGCAGTTTAGGGGTTTAAGCTTCTGCTCCTCTAATGCTGCTTGGCCAAGTTCACTTTCTGCAGCTATGGCTACTATTGAATCTTTTGGAGAATTATCTGATCTCCTCCTGATCTTATCTGTTCTTATTACGGGGTCAGATCATCTGCTGAGTAGCCTTGACACAGGGCTGGGCAGCGTCTAGGTTCACTGAGAGCAATGGGCAAGCTGTGGTAGAAGGTGAGGCAAGTCCTGGATATGAAGGGTTATACTTCTCATACTTCTATTTGGCCTAATATTCTGTATCTCGAATTAAATAAGGTGCTGAAATACATGCAGTGGTTGTCTAGAGGTATTACTTACATGCAACATATTGAGGGCCCGAATCACGTTTTTCTGTCGGGTTACCCGAATTTTTCCGTTTTGCGCCGATTTTCCCCTGAATTGCCCCGGGTTTTTGGCGCACACGATTGGATTGTGGCGCATCGGCGTCGGCATGCACGCGACGGAAATTGGGGGGCATGGCTGTAAGAAAACCCGACGGATTCGGAAAAAACGGCATATTTTTTTTAAAAAAAGTGTTGCTTGACACGCGCTTACCTGCACCCAGGAATAGCTTGGTGAACTTCAGTGAACTCCGACGGACTTCAGCGCAGCAGCGACACCTGGTGAACATCGGGCGCACGACCTTAGTGAATCGCCGGAAGACCCGAATCCTCCACAGAGAACGCGCCGCTGGATCGCGACAGGACCAGGTAAGTAAATCTGCCCCATTCTGTTGCATATCAATTGCAAAAGGAGTTCTCACTATCTCATTCATGCAATTTCGTCATGCAATTGCTCTTCAGAATCTGGTTAGAGTGAATGAGAAAGCTGCTAACAACATGGTGCTAGATATGATAGTTAAAGGAGGATTCATGTCTTTCAATTATAGTAACTTGTTAGATGCACACCTAAAGACGCATACCCTCTGACGCAAAAATCTAAATGGGTGTGTCTAACTCCCATTTAGATTTTACCATCAGACATGACTCCTTTAGGTGTGCATCTAACAAGTAACTATAATTTCAAGAAATTAATCCTCCTTTAACTATCATATCTAGCACCATATTGTTAATGGTTTTCTCAATCGGTCTAAGCAGATTCTGGGAATTATCTAGGATGAACAGCGACGCAACATATTGGGCTTCTTACCAAATGTCTCCAATTGATAACTCCTTCATAGAGTATAGAGACAGGTTAATTATGATGGAATGTAGGGCGATTGAGATGTCAAGAGTCTGGGTTTGGTTTAGTGCAACTGATGTGGAACTGCCCTTGATTAATGAGATACTGGCAAGAAGTGCTGCAACTTATTAATGTTGTACTTGACACTAAAATACGGTACCTTGTGTGTAAATAGTGTGTATTCCCATGCATGTTTCTGACGTTTGTGTGATGGAGAATCACGAACTAGCAATCCTGCGATTGTTATATCTTGCCCCTAAATTGATACCATTTCATTGGAAAGATCCTCTCTCTCCTACTATCTTAGAATTTAAAAGCAGAGTTAATCTGTATCTGCGGTTGAAGGAGTTTATATAACAAAAACATAATGCTATGCAGAAGTTTGAGGCTCTATGAGGCCCCTGGTAAGACTACCCAGAATTGGCTAAATTGTTGCTAGTTAGGGTTAGAATATTTGCAACTGTCTGGGATGACTTCTTATGGTAGTGTTTTGCTCATGTTCTTGTACTAACAGATATCCTTGTTTTATGCCTCAGTTGTAAATGTATATCTGTGTGCATTACTGCCAACTGAAAATTATGCTTTTGATGTTTTCTTTTTTATCTTTTTTATGTACAACATCAGATTATTTTTAAGTAAATAGAATATTATATAGCAGTATATATGTAGGCAATACACATGTTACTGTATATAGAAATAGTCACCTGGCAAGAAGCAAGGCAAGGCAAGAAGCATGTTCTATAGCAAATGTCACCTAGGCAATGAGCATATGCTTTAGAAGTAGCCACCCAGGCATGTTTTATGCTAGTAGCAACATAGGAAAACCATATGTTCTATAGCAGTAGCCACCTGGGCAACCTGCATCTTCTATTGCAGTAACCTCCTGGGGAACCTGTACTGTATGATCTAAACATACTTATCCACAAATGCTCACATCAGCTTCTTTAACATTGTCCATACAGCAGCAGCCAGCAGAATAGCATAACACATGCTCCCCACTCCACTTCAGCGTCAGTGGAGAGGATTACAATGGTCAGATATTGGGACTGATCTCCCAGCAACAGTGCTGGATAGAAAGAAAATTCCTGTGTTCCTGAAACGGTGTAGCAGTCCTTATATAATGGGATGTTCATTACTACATTTATAAGGTGGTGAAAGGTCCTCTTTATTGGGGAAGAGAGCAGAGGCTTTAATGGAACTTCTATAAGTATATACAGTCTTATGGTACTTGGGGGCCAGTGCAGGAGTGAAGTGCTATTGTTTATTCATTTTAGTTGTATTTGTATTTGTAAGTGAGTTTCTATTATAAGTAGAGATGATCTGACCCAAACTTGAAGTCCGGGGTTGAGGTTTGTCCTATGCAACCCAGACGTTTTGGAACAGTTGTCTTTCTAATTCATCTTCCTAATTTACTAGATGAAAAAGTCTAAACTGCAGTAACATTAAATGACATCTACCATCAGATTTACTTGTTCTTTATCTCAGGATTGGCAACTTTCTTCTTGTCCTGAAACAGGTGAATTCTTCTAATAAAAACTTTATAAAAATATGCAGATGAGCCAAAGGCACTTCCGCCTGCATCACAAGAGTGCCTCTTGACTCCACCGTCTGATAATATACGCACGCCCTCACTGTGTGCTTTGCAACCTACAGGTCTGAAATGTATCCATTGTTGGTTATGTTTTTAGTTTTCACCTCTTGGTCGACTATTGGAAATTATCTAATCGACTTCATAACATGAACATACAAGCAAGTAGGGCACTTTACCGTCTACTTTCAACCAAAGGAAATTTTGGTTTATTCTTGCATTGGCTGCAGTTTCCTCCCCAGAACTTGGAGCTACTTGCTTTACAGACACCATCCATCCCAACTATGATTGCTTCTCCTTTGTTCCTTATCGCTCACGCTAGCTCCTTGTGGTCTCCCCAGCTGCCTAGGCATAATCACCCACACTCTACCTATGGGGTGGCTACAAAGGCTAGCGTTCCTAAGTGGCTCCCGCAGTATGACGGTCTCTTATGGCATAACAATCACCAATCACATTTTTTGGGCTGCACAAAATTCACATGCTCCTGATCTGGTATCTATGCAGCTCTCCTTGCATCTCCCACCAAATTTATGAAGGAACTTCCCCATTTCTGAATTCCAGAGCTAGCTCATTAAAGGAAAAAAAGTTGTAGAAGCCAAAGAAACCAGTGTGTATGACAGAATTAAAAGCACCTATGCCATTAGTCTCCCAGAAGAACAAGTCTATCCAAAAGGGTCGGATAGACTTGTACTTACTTCTATATGCCATC
Organism: Engystomops pustulosus; assembly: GCF_040894005.1. NCBI lineage: Eukaryota > Metazoa > Chordata > Amphibia > Anura > Leptodactylidae > Engystomops > Engystomops pustulosus. Next base: position 88,781,522 of record NC_092415.1, on the reverse strand, counting down.
TGTATTTTCTTTCCTCTAAACAGCTTAGTAAATTTGTGAAAAGAGAGTAGGTCCAAAGTACATGGATTATGTAGTTTATGGAAGTTTACAGGCCTCATAATCATGGACAAAAGATAGAAATAAATGTTATCAGAAATCTAAAGAGATTAGACTAAAATTGTATGTTTATCTGGTTTTATTTATTCAAAAAAATAGTTGTTGATACATCTCCTTTAAGAGGTTGGAATGCAACAACACATTTTTTTGACTGATTTGGCAAGCTCTGTGTAGCGCTGCGTAATCTATGAGCGCTATATAAATAAAGGAATTATTATAATTTTTTTTGCATATATAACCCACAAACCTTATAGTAAAAAAAGAGGCTTTTAGACTGCTGGGACCCAATTTCTGACCATCATTGCCAATTCTGAGTACAGTACAAGAATATGCCATCCCTCACCATTAAAGGAAATCCGCCCTCACCTTTTTTGTGTTTTTGGAGTGGTTGATTTCCTTAAAGTAAAAGAAAACAGCCAAGTGTGCTCATTTAGGTAATTGAGATCAACATTATATTAAATCTAGAGAAAGTGGTCCTACACATATTGGTGTAAAGTGAATTTTCTTACAGTATTTGGTGTATAGGTTCTATTATTATTTAAAACTTCCCAATGGCAAGCTTTGATTTATGTTATTGCTATCCCAATAGACATTTATAAGGGGTGTAACAATTTTTCATACATCCTTTATTAATTCATATAGCTATGTCTTCTCCAGGTCATAGTTTTCCCTAACCGCTGATCAATGTCATTGTTTTCTCTCATTGTCTTTTTACTTCCAGTCCCCACCCACTTATGCTGGCAATGTAATAGCATTTCATTATCTCATCTCTGCAGGGAAGATGACCAATAAAAAATAAATCATCTACTACAGCTTTTAATTTCATTAAAAACAGTTAAAGCATAATTGACTGTGAGTAGACGGTATTTGTTTGGCTTTTATATAACAGTACTCTCTTGGCATTAGTAAAAGTACCATTTATACAGTCTTACAATTGGGGGTTCACAATACTGATGGTTTATTGCCAGAATTTTTCTTCAGTGCATGGAAGGGTGGGGGGAGAATACTTCTTTCTGGCACAGCTGACCTAGACAGATCAAAAGATAGATACAATATCTATGGCCGTGTGGGGTACCAAAGGGACAGGGCGAAGTCAATATATGCATAATAGAAATTTAAAAAGTTAAGAGAACTTAATGTTATTCCAGAATTTAGGCGGATGAGCTGATTTAAAGTCAAGTAAAGCAAGGGTAAGCTATTAATAGTATGCATGAATCTTTAATAAATACTTTTTGCAGGAAACTAAATACTTTATTGGTTATTTGTTAAATTGTGCCCTTGGACATAGGTTATCTACGCCTAACTTAAAGTGGGTAACATTGAGAGAATTTATCAAGTCTGGGAGCACCCTTCACATTCCCACTGCTGGCACACAACACATCAAATATATGTCAGGTCTTGTAGTGTTTAACACTAACATGGCTTTTAGGCTACTACTAATTAACCTAAAAATAATTCACTCATTGTTCTATGATAATTACTTCTTTGACAAATGTATGGTAATGGGATGCTCACAATTTTTTGATATTTTTTATTAAATAAAACATCTTTGGGGAATTTGGTCAAGATGATGGACATTCTGTATTCATTGGGTGACCCTTTTGTGGGATCCCTTATTACCAATGAATATTTAAACATTATGCATAGCTTTTGTAAGCTAACCAATCATCCTGCTATTCTTTCTGCCAGGAAACAGTATTGAATCCAGTGAAAAGTTCTTATCTCTTTTGGAGTACCATTAATTTAGAGTTAATGAAGTTCATATACCCCAAGGCATCAACATGTTATAACATTTATTTAGTGTTTTCTTAAGGAAGGAAAAGGTGACATTGAAAGAAATTGATTCATTGCTTGGTGTATTTAACAATCCATAGACATCCATTTGAGAAGGGAAAATATACTTACATTAAAATATTTAATGTAAGTCATCAATTTTTTTTCTGTAAATTGTTGAATATTAAACCTGTCAACAGTTTTCATTGTGAAACGCTATAAAAAAGAATACTAATATAGAAACAGCATGATATTTTGAATAGTTAGATTTTATCCCTAAAAAGGATCCCTAAAAGTAAGATGAGGGTTTTTAGGAATTACAGCCTTAAGGTATCTCGCAATAGTGTTTTCCAATGTTTTCTCATGTTATGTCTTAAGTCAGAGGATATAAAGTAGTATTGCAGTATATGGTAGGAACAATCAGACCATCTAGGGTTAATGTAGCCTAGATGGTCTAAGAAATAGTGAAAAAAAAATAGAAAAAAAGTTTAAAAAATGTAAAAAATTATGACGCACGGTTGTAAATATGACCGAAGATAGAGCACAAGTTGCTATTGCCGTCTATGGGGACGTATGTAAGGCACAGAGATTATCTATCCCTGACACTTTCTGGTGTGTGGTCAGAGACTTCTGACATAATCAACTGCTTTTTAGGCTTAAGGAGTTGATCATTGTTCCTTTTTATATGTACATGCGTCCCCTGCATGGTCATGTGAATTCGGCCTTACAGTCCTGGAAAGTCTTCTGTATGCCAATCATATTGGAGTTTCCAATGAGACCAAATGATTTCATGGTGGTGAAGTCTGCTGGTGCTGGGTTCCATGCTGTGGGAAATTCAGTAATTATGACAATGGTGACAAATGAGCCCACAGTTCCACGGGGGATATTAAGCCACATGACAAATGCCAGGAGTGCAAGTGCAGGAGAAACTAGCTGGAGTGGTGCTATCAAAATAATGCATTGATGGAGGAAATGTATGTAAAATGTAAATGTGTGAATGTATTTAGGACAACAAGTCCTCCTTCAAGTACATAAGATTTATGCATGTAACCAAACATGAGCAGGGGTGGTGGTTGTTAAACCAACACCATAGAATATACAGTATTTATTAAATATGTTTGAAATACATAAAGATAGAGTTAATTTCCCTATGAGTAAGTTCTGTGAAATTTTTTATATTTGTCCTGCCTATTAAATCATTCTATATTTATCATGTTTTATATTTAAGAGATTACATCCCTTATCTTTGCGCTCATATTTTTTTAGCTTTGATGTCCCTTATTATTATTAGCCATATCCTTGGACATATATGATCCCTGTTCGGGTCCTTTTCTTGCAATTTTTAAGTGTCATGATGTGACTTATTGCGCACCCCTGCCCCTTTCTGGGGTAGGCACTTATCTTCATAGTATCACCCTGACAACCTGCACAACTCAAGCTATTTTATTCAGCACTTTTGGCATTTATCGTCTGGCCTTTTGCATTAGTATGCCATCAGTTTTTCACAGATCCTCAGAAACTATGGTCTATGAGTGATCCTTGAAAATCAGTTCTGACTAGGATATGTTCTACCTTTTAATGGGTCCATTAACACTACATCCATAGGTGTTGATCCATTAGAAAATAATGCAGTTATGCAGACATTTACAAACCCTACAAACAGGTGTTACATAGTTGGTTTTCAGTGATGGGAGCCTATGGCCTAACAGCATCATTACTAATATGTAATGAAAGAAACATCAGACGTACATTTGCTCTCAATAATGCAAGGCCTATTTGGTAAACTTGTTAGGGATCCTTAGGGATGAGAGGATTTGTAGAGCCCACACTTTCTTGCCATGTGTTTTTACTCTTCCTTCTTCAATATATGATAGTTTGTGCTGTCAGTAGACCAAATAACTGGATGAAATGGAGCATAATGCATATCTATCGCAAAAATATGGAATTATACGGTATCTATACCCATTTCAATCAGTAAAGCAATTTGCAAAATCTGGGAAACTTTCCAATGGATATGTTCTGAGCTGACTCACTCTTGTTTTAGGTTTGCCTGAATTCACATTAAGCTGTTGTATAGCCAGCAATTGATAGATTAGTGATTTAAGGTTGCTTGTGTGTGAACTGATTAGATCACAAGTAGAGAAAGTAATAACATTAATGACATTACCCTTGAGGGATGTGTAATAAAGCATACACAGATAAGAGGGTAATGATGGGAGTAATTCATCTTAAATTAACACAAGCCCCACCTGAACCTGAATCACTCAACGCTGGATTTAGATGTATATGTTGCCTGAACATTAAGGGAATCTCAGTGTTTATTCTTCCAAAACAAATTTTCGGTATCCATATGGGAATCAGTCCAATAGTTGCGTTATTCACCTTCCCAAAGAATTTACAAACCTTGCCAGTTACTAAGTCTCGTTTTCATGGTCAAAAGAAATGTAATTCCAGGCATTTTTTCTATAAGACTTTAAAAAAAAAAACATAATCTTTATAAAGAGTTGAAGAACATGTTTTTATTTGTAATGCCAATATGGGTACAAAGTCAGTTTAAGAAAACCCTTGCATTGTTTTCTTGAGTTTCCATTCAGGAGATTATGTGATCATAGAAGAGATAATTTAAATATAACTATGTACCAATGATTCTGGAGACTAAAGGCTATATAAGAATATAGCCTTAGCTTATTTATTCCTTGAATATTAAAATGATCCCAACGTTCTGAAAAAGCAATGACTGGCATATTGGGACATAAGAAAACTTGAAATGAATCAGTCATTTTGACTCAGAGTTTCAGTTGGCTATATTAACAATACAACAAAGTGTGTAAAAAGCTAGATACTTTTCTATTATAATAATTATTAATTAAAATACATTAACTTGATATTCCTGCAATTTACAGTTCTAAATGGATACTGGTTTGTGTGTAATATTTAAGGGCTCAATTCTGTGTGTGACACGTAAATCTAAATGGTTTGTCCAGTTTCAGCAAATAATTGATATTGTTTGTGTAGTAAAAGGGTATGCAACTTTCCAAAATACTTTCCATGGAAAATCCTCACTGTTTTCTAGATCCCTTGCTTGCAGTCCTATAGAAAGCTTCTTTGTTTACTTTCAGTGGATAGAAATCTGTTCATGGTCTTGTGATGGACATGCAAGTGCATGAGCCGTTTACTTCACAGAGAGTAATCGTAGCCGTGTGTTCACTGGAGTAAACATAGGAGCTTTCTATAGAAGGAGAACAAGCAGAGATCCACAAACCATACCGATCACTTTAATCTACACTATTTTAGCATTGGATGAATCCTTATTCAAACCAGGAGCACCATTATTGGCAGCTACACCACAATGGTGTAATAACCTGCTGATTTCTCTGTGACTTGGTTTTTACTCTGCAGTCTGAACTGTGTTCTAGTGCTGAACTGCTGACTGAGTTTACCATGCCCATCTCTCTGCAGCTTGGTTCTGGACCAACAGGGGTTAACTCACTCAGAACCCGGCCCGTTTCATCTGGAGCAGGGTGCCTGACTAACACATAAATATCTTTTGTGTGCATGTACCTTGCTGGTTAAAGTCATTTTGTCAGCTCTTTCATCTGTACTGCTATTGTCTGCTATTTCTGTATTTCTAGTTATTAAATTCCTGGCCTGAGATTCTGTACTCAGTTGTGACTCGGATTGCTTACTACCCTTATTGTGGTTATCTGTTTCTTATGTTTAGTGTCTGCACTGTGGCGTAGCGAGGGGCCATCTTTGTGGATATTGGGGGGCTGGAATGTTAGGGAGCACTTTGGTCACTTTCATCCCTGAGTCCAGCATCCCCAATCAGGTCCTGCCTCCTGAGAGGATATTAGAAATGTAATTTCACAAGTTCCTGTGAAAGAAACATGACAAAGCAAATTAGGAAGGTGAAAACATGAAGTGGTGGTCTAATATAAAGGGAGAAGGCTGACATAACAGAGGGGAAAAATATGATAGGGGCTAAAAATATGAAGAGGGGTAAATATATAAAGGGAGGGGGGCTAACTGTAAGGAGGCATGGTAAACATGAAGAGAGAGGGCTTGACTGTGAGAAGAGGGGACAATTATGAACGTAGAGTGCTGACTGAGCAGGCAGGGAGAATATGAAGAGGGGGCTGACTGTGAAGAGAGGGTGGGACACATTTTAAGGGAGGAGCTGACTGTGAGTAAGTGGGGAAAAATGTGAAGGGTGGGCTGACTTAGAGGAGAAGGGGTCAAGTTTGAAGGAAGGGTTGACTGTGAGGAGGGTGGAAAAAAAATCAAGGGGGGCTGACTGAAAGGAGATGGGGTGCAAATATGGAGGAGAAGCTAAGGCTCCTGGCACAGGAACATGCTGGGCCATGAAACGGAGCCGTGTGAAGGTCAGCTCCAGACTCTGCTCTTTCTCCTGTTTAGAGGGGGCAGGCAGTGGAAAGATGCAGACAGGGAGTTCTAGCTTTAATCATCCCTGAATACTATCAGCTATATTGACCACTCACCACGCAGAAGTGGATCCAAGTTAGTAACAGTTTTATTTTTAATGTGGTATTATACAATGTACATGCAGACTTTTCAGCCTCCTGGGCCTTTGTCAAACACTACAATATATACTATATACTACTATATATACAACAAGAGGTTTGCCCTTTATGGCTAAGTCTAATCCAATGTAGCTCAAAATAGAGGACTCACTAAATAGACTAATGCTATAAAAATGGCAGGATGTGTTGATACTGATATAATGAAATAGTTATAATGATAAATCAGGTTAGATAAGACATTAAAGGGGCATTCCAGGAATTCATATTGAAATGGGTCATTAAAATATAAGTTAATATGTAATTAGTTTTTATTTAACACTTTGCTCCCCTTAGCAAAATGTTGTGGACATACATTATAATGTATGAATAAAATGCTACTGGCCCTTTATTAAGTCCATTGACTTTGTCCATGCAAATGAGACACATGACAAAAGATGGCTGCTGTCACATGTCCACATCACATGTCCTGCACCTGTCTGGGCAGTTCATGTGATTATCACTATGTTTGGCTGTAGTCGGTTGGTTGCAGTGCATATAGTATGGCTAGTGGTTGTGGTGAGATGTCATCTCAGTGGGGCAATGTTCAGTGATGGCAGTTGCACACATCATTACAATGGTATCAAAGCAGGACAGTCTGTTACATCATAAATGGGAGCAGAGCATGAGAGGGAGGAAATGTTACTGAGAACTGCGGGATTATGGAATTTGTAGTTGTAGATAGCTCCACCTACATCAGACAAAGCATAACGGATTCATAAAATTAACTATTTAAGCTCTATTTTGTGATTATTGACATTTTTGTTGTATTCATTAATTTATGGGTTTTAGTATCAGACATTCATAGAATACCCCTTTAATGACTGCAACAAGATTCCAAATCGGAGGATGTAATAATAATACTGAAAGCCGGATTATCTTTGTATGGAACAGACATGCGGTAAGTACCGAAATTGCTGTAAAAATCCCTACTATGTCTGTAGGGTTAAAGCAGTTGCATGTAAAGCTCACCTCTCTAATCTGTGTCATGTGTGTGGAACGCTGAACATGTATAGTACTGCTGAATGCTAGGCTGATATGGCTAGAATGAGGTGAGGTGGGACTGATATGAGGAGTAACACCCCACGGGCCGAAGACGTCACTTGCATGTATCCCAGTGGCCGGACCAGAAGAAATGATCTGAGCATGCGCCCAAGGTTTATGCCTCCGCTATGGACCTGAAAAAGTGGTCTACGCATTTGGTATAGTATACTGGCACCAAATACTGGCGACACAGTACTGCCAAACTGTGCATGTGTCAGTAGTGATTGCTAATAAAGTGATCTTAGTCCAGTAGTACTATGCATCTGCTTTATCCCTACAGATATTGTGCACTATCGTTTTTACTGCAAATCAAATTGTGTACTTACCTCATGTCTATTCCAATGCGAAGATAATCAGGCTTGCATTATTATCATAACATCCTTCGATTGTGAACTTTGTTGCGGTCATTAAAGTCTTATGTTACTTGATGTACATGACTAAATCATTATATCAATATCACCACATCCTTCCATTTATATAGACTTACTTTATTTAGTGAGTCCTCTATTTAGAGCTACATTGGATTAGACTTAGCCATATACCTCTTTTTGTATATATGTATACATGGTATAATGTATCTCCTCCTGTCCCGGATTGCATTATGTGCTTTAATTGTTTTTGTAGTGTTTGACAAAGGTCCAGGAGGCCGAAATGTGTGCTTGTCTCCTAACTTCATTGTTTAACAAACAGCCTGCTATGTATGCATATGCAAAGATGAGGCATTAATGTATAAGAAGGTATGATCAGTTGTCCCCCCTGACCTTCGACTCTTTAATCGCAAAAAAAAAACATTTCTATGCAAAATCCCAAAGAGCATACAGGTGTTCTCTGGTGTTCCCCCTGCTAGTATTTTCTATGTGACATAAAGAGAAGTATGTTATTTTAAGAACTGTTTGCTTATCTTTTTGGTTGCTAAGTAAACTTTATACATAAAATTGGGTAAGGATATAAAACACTTTCCTTGTTGCTTCAGGGACATGCTGTACTTTTGAAAGATTAGGACGTGTTTTCCATCTTGTGGAGTTTGAATGTGTTTGCTTTTCCAGCATTGGGAGTCTGCCGACTAATTGAATATCAAATTAGGTTGTAGACTTTGTTGTTGCTTTGTTGTTATGTCATTTCTTAGCAAAACACAAATAAACATCAATATTTTACCCATAAACATATACATGTGTAAATATGGTCGCTTTCCAAAAATATTACAATAGCTTAAGTGCTCTGATGCTCCACTGACCACACCTGATCTCAGGAATTTAAACATTTTAAAGACAGGAAAACACACCTATTCTTAATAGATATAGACCATTGTCCTCCCCATAATATTGGCTCCTCTGAAGACATTTACTGTAGCTGGCATGTTTATTAACATTCCTATTTCTAGACAAGGGATTACATTATGATAAGTAAGGGAGTGTATTGTAAATTACTTGTGCATATTTTCTCAGTAATGGCTTTACACAAAAAAGTGGCATGGCATGTCTCAAAACACTTTGTTATAATTTCTTCTAATTAAACCTATTTCTCCACATTTGAAAAAATGCAGAAATAATTTGAGGGTATCTATTTCCTCCTTCATGTACTAACATACAAACATGCCACCAATATGGAAAGTTTCCTCAATGAGTGTGTTTGTTATAGGATCATATGAATCTGTCACTTTAACGTCCAAATTGTAAGAGAGAATTCCAGCACTTAACAATTGATGGTATGGTATTAAAAGGGTATTTCCACATAGAAAGAATTAAATATACTCAGGATAACATTTTCTAATTCACTGTTATTAACAAAAATACAATGTTTCACAGATATAATTCCAACCTGTCTCTATCAGTCCATCTCTCATCTCTCTTTGTCTATAAGTCAGATACTAGTAGAATGTTTTGAAGCCAAATGAAAGTATAGATAAACCTGGACCCTGATAATCTGACCACAATGTCAGCACACAGCGTCTCGTGGCACAGAGGGATCTTAATTAGGGATGGGCGAATTTGTTGAAATTTGGTTCGACACGATTCGCCCGAATTTGTCGAACACATTTGATTCGACCCGAATCAAAACATGATGAATCACGTTAAAAAACAGGTATTTTCTGGGTGCAGAGAGCCTGTAAGGTGTTTTAGAACATTCTGCCATGCTCAAATATGCAGAAAACACAATGCTGTGTTTTAGTATGACACACACATGACGGCCGCCACTCTTAGAATCGCTTCACTCTTCAATTCCTCGGGCACTTACAGAGACCAACTTCACCAAATAAGTGAAGCGGGAACGCTGCCTGACAAGGTAACTGAGCTGAGCTGAGGGCCAAGATCCCACTCTGCACTCTTTTTACACTGACATCAGATGTTTCCATAGATTACAACAGAACCTGTTCTGTTAAACGTAGATACATGTAGAAAAGTGGAGAGGGTGTCGGCAGTAATTTTGCAATGATTCCACTGATCATTGTGCCCTTTATTTCATCCATCAGTGTCAGCTTTCAATTGGTCAATAATCCATCAGTATGACTTAATCCAAAAACAAACAGGAGTGGATCCAAAACAGGGATGATCAGTAAATGGGATATTTGCATGTCCTCTGTGTTCTGTATCCACTCCTGCTTTTGGCTATCAATCCTGAGGCTTTTCATTCCTACTGACAGATGAAATGAAGGGGAAAATCAAAAATAGTGGCAACATCATAGAGTGGTGGAAGGTGAAAACAGCATTATGGAAATCACAGGGTGTTCCAGGGAGATAGAGGTCAGTTTGCAGCAGCATGAGTAGGCCGCAGAGTGGCACAATGACATATTATGGATGTGGCGGAAACATGGTAGGCCTTAGAGTGACACAATGACAGAGTGTGGAGATGGCAGCAACATGGTAAGCCAATGTGGCACAATGACAAAGTGTGGAGGTGGCAGCAACCTGGTAGGCCACAGACTGGCACAATGACAAAGTGTGGAGATGGCAGCAGCAGCATGAGGTCAGAGACAATTCCAGTCCCTGGTAAAGATGGTCGGAGGCAGATGGAGCAACTGGAAGCAGATGTGTGGCATCAGGAGGGTGGAAGCATCAGAATAGTGGCTGAGGCAGGTAGTTAGAATCCAGACTCATTTCTCAACGTTTGGGGAAGGCATAATGGCTCATCTAATCTGATTCATAAGGCATTGGTTAGTTGAAATCCTGGCCGATCCAAGCTTGATTCATCTTGACAAATGTCAGTAGTCCACTGCCAGGAATCCTCCGATCCGAACTGACAGAGGATGGACATTGACACAAAAAAGCAGTGGCCAACTGTCTTAGCAGTATTTCTCTATAGTACGCCAGTTGTTCCTCCTTCTCAGCAGCTGGAAAAAAGTCATCCATTTTTGACCGGTTGCAAGGGTCCGAAAGGGTGGAGAGCCAAAACTCATCCGTATGCCTGATGTTGAACATTCATCTGTCACTAGTTAGGCAAAGCAGTATCCTGCGGGCCATCTGGGCAAGTGATTCTGAGGGACTCCCGGCCTCCATCTCTACTATATACTGCCACGGTGCTTCTGTGTTATCTGCCGCATCTTCTACCTCCTCCGGATGCTCCTGCTCCTCCTCTCTTGTCACCTGATTGGAAAAACCAATGATTTCACTCTGCTTGTGCTCCAAAGTCCTTCTCCTCCTCCTCCAACTCAGCCCCCATCGGACTGATGTGGCCATGAAATGGCCACTTCACCACTTCTCCAGTGCCCTGACCAGAAAGTTTTGGTGGAAGCAGTGGAATGATGTTATTCATCCCGCAGTTCTGGCGACTGACAAATAACATGGCCTTTTCAAAGGGCCTGAGCAAACGGCAGGTGTCACGCATGAGCTGCCAGTGGCTGACATCAAAGTTACACAGGGGAGTACTCTGGTCCGCTTGCATCATCACGCTTCACTTTCTGCTCGCAGATTCTACATATACACACGCTCGGCTCCTCTGGTGTCTTAACAAAAAACTGCCACACCGCTGAGGTGGTGATTTTACCACCAACACTCTGCACTGAGTCACTACTAACTCCGCTGCCTCGCTGAGCCCCTCTGACACTGCTTACTTGGACCTGAGAAGCGGGGTTCGTAGCCCACCGTTGTTTGGCTCCCACCCTCGCACTGCTGTCACCCTGCTGACACACGAAGTGACTTGCTGCCTGACGCGCAAGCTGACACCCTCTTCTCCTGATGATGATGATGAGTCCCTGGCTTCACCTGGCTCCCAAGTTCGATCGGCTACATCATCCTTGATTTATGTTTACCTGCCACTGCTATTCTCCTCAATGGTCTCAGTAGGCACAACCCGACTACTTGCACGTGCAACATAACCTCGCAGCCGATGTCTGCCCCAGCAGCTGGCTCTCCTCTCAGAGTTTGTCCTCGCTGTATAGTGGCGCTGAGCCCAGACCATGTAGTAGATCTCTGGCTGAGGGAAATGAACAGGACAAAGGCTGGTTGAGGACAGGTGAGTGCCACTGACCTCCTCCTGGGCCATGCCAACTAAGTGTTCTATCTGACGTACCCACAGACTCTTGGCTGGGGTTGTCAGATGTCATCTGGGAGGAAGTGGATGACCGAGTTAACCAATCGACAACCTTTGGGTTGCTCATTAACACACTGCCGCTAGACAACAGCAGTTCTGTCCTCACAGAGTCACCCTGGGATACGAGCAGAAATCACTACAGAAAGTATATGGCTTAAACACAGATTTCTTCCTATTCACTTCAGCAACAAAAAAGAACTGCTATTTGGGGTATACAGATCCCCCAAAATGGACACCCTGGGATACGAGCAGAAACCACTACAGAAAGTATGTGGATTTTACACAGATTTCCTCCTATTCACTTCAGCAACAAAAAGGAACTGCTATTTGGGGTATACAGATCCCCCAAAAAGGACACCCTGGGATTGGAGCAAAAATCACTCCCGCATCTACGTGGATTTGAAATGTATTTCTTCTTATTCACTTCAGCAACAAAAGAAGAACTGCTATTTGTGGTATACAGATCCCCTAAAATGGACACTTTGGTATACAAGCAGAAATCACTCCAGAAACTATGTGGATTTTATACAGATTTCTTCCTATTCACTTGAGCAACAAAAAAGAACTGCTATTTGGAACATACACATCCCCCAAAATGGACACCCTGGGATACAAGCAGAAATCACGACAGAAAGTATGTAGATTTTACACAGATTCCTTCCTATTCACTTCAGCAACAAAAAGGACTGCAATTTGGGGTATACAGATCCCCCAAAGCGAACACGCTGGGATTGGAGGAGAAATCACTCCAGAAAGTATGTGGATTTTATACAGATTTCTTCCTATTCATTTCAGCAACAAAAAAGAACTGCTATTTGGGGTATACAGATCCCCCAAAATGGGCACCCTGGGATACAAGCAGAAATAACTATAGAAAGTATGTGGATTTTACACAGATTTCTTCCTCTTTACTTCAGCAACAAAAAAGAACTGCTATTTGGGGTATACAGATCCCCCAAAATGGGCACCCTGGGATACAAGCAGAAATAACTATAGAAAGTATGTGGATTTTACACAGATTTCTTCCTCTTTACTTCAGCAACAAAAAAGAACTGCTATTTGGGGTATACAAATCCCCCAAAAAGGACACCCTGGGATACAAGCAGAAATCACTACAGAAAGTATGTGGATTTTACACAAAAAGCGGACACCCTTGGAACAAAAGTCACTACAGCACAGTACAGTACAAGCAGCTGGACACTACAGGCAGCACATGCAGTGTAAAATGCTGAGATTGAAAATGGCTGCCTGTTTTTATAGAGCTGTGTGACATCACATAAGCCTGCCTGTTCCTGATTGGCTTACAGATCTGCACATGTGATCGAGGGTGGTTCTTTCTCCTTCCCAGAGTTATCTGCCCCATGTAACACATTGTGCTCGCACCCAGTTTGGTAATAGAGGAGAATCGATTCGCCCATCTCTTATCAAAATGTGTCTGCTTAGAGAGTCTCAGCCCACACTATGGAATCTTACACTGACCATCACTGAGTTATAATTGCTAAAACAGCAATAAAATAAAGTAAATAAAAGTAAAACTGTAAAGTAAGGGGGTTAAAAAGGATCTGTATTGTGTAAACATCACTGGGGGTTATAATTTGAGAACTTTCATGGGCAAACCCCTTTAATGCTGTTTGCTAGTCAAACAGTGTTGGCTATCACTAACTACTGTCAGTACTATCGAATGATACCCTTATTTTCCACCCATATGTTTCTAAAAGAACTTGAGACCATATAAGAATAAGTTATGTGAAAAAAATCTCTTAAATGAGAATTAAAATATCAAGTGTCTTTTATCAAGGAACCTTCAAATAAACTAGTTTACTGATTTCCAAAATTACATAATCCTGAATGAATTCATTTAAAAGCAAATCTCTTCTTTCAAGACTTTATAATGTTACACAAAGAATTGAATCATAATTATATTTTGGGTTATTTCAGCATTATTTGGGGAAAGCTAATAAATGGAATTAACCTAAAACCTGGCCTGACATGTAACACATTTCTTATATGCTATCCATTTAATTTTTGTATTAGATACAATCAGGAATGAGGTTTTACAGAAAGTGGTGTGAATGACCATTTAAGGGAATAATGTGAGATAGAATGCCATAATGTTGGTACAAGGTTTTCAATAGGTACTATAAACATATACCTTACCATCTAAAAGTGCAATTGATTTATCATCTAGTTTTAAACAATGTTATACCTGTGGATCTAAATATTAACTGTAGTGATGGTGAACCTGAACTGCAAAGTCCCAGTCAATGATAAATCCGTCAGGTCCGTTGTCATGGACCCAAACATGAACTTTAGTCAGATATAAAGGTTCAAGGATAATGGAGTGAAGCCGGTTGATCACAGACATGCCAATACTGGGCAGTTCAGGGCAAATTCTCTGTAGCTAAAGGAGGACCTTGTAGGCATAAACTAGGATAACAAAAACAACAAATAACTGGTAAAAACAAAAGCACCCAAAAACATGGGACATTTTCTAAAAAATAAAGGCCTATGAGAAACACCTACCATATGGGAAAAAGCATAATAGAAACTAGAAAAAGCTAGTGGGGACATTTACTTACCCAGTCATCAGTGTTTGACTCTAATGCACTGTGCCGCGATTAACTAAGATTGTGCGCCCGATATCATGAATGTGATTAAGGTGCTAAAACGCCATGGTAGACTTACAGGATTATAGAGAAATAAATAAATTCTGTAAAAAACAAATAAAGGCAGCAAAAATAGAGACTGAAAGAAATACATTATTGCCAAGAGGAGTAGAAATAATCCCAAGTATATAACTGATAAGAAACCCAAAATGCACAGTGTGGGCCCTCAGAAGAATAACCTGGGGGTCATGGTGGAGGGAGATGAGGAACGGGAAAATCTATTGAATGTCGCCTTCTCAACTGTCTTTACCCAGGAAAATCCCATGGTAGTAGACATGATGAGGAAAAATGTAAATTCTCTTTTGAATGTCAATAGTTTAAACCAGGAAGAGGTACGGCGCCTCCTCACAACCACTAAGATAGACAAATTACCGGGCCCAGATGGTATACTCCCCTGGGTACTGCATGAATTATGTACCATGATATACAGATGGTTATTTTTAATATTTTAAGATTGCTAGAGGACTGGTTATGTTCCACAGGGCTGGCGCATAGCAAATGTGGTGCCAATAAACAAATTAAATTAAATCTGGCCATACACTGTAGATTGTTGTTCCCCTATACATAGGCATCAGCTTGACCATGTACTGCTTGTTTACTAAATAGGAGGGAGGAAAAATCCACTACTAGAGATGAGCGAGCACTAAAATGCTCGGGTACTCGTTATTCGAGACGAACTTTTCCCGATGCTCGAGTGCTCGTCTCGAATAACGAGCCCCATTGAAGTCAATGGGAGACTTGAGCATTTTTCAAGGGGACCAAGGCTCTGCACAGGGAAGCTTGGCCAAACACCTGGGAACCTCAGAAAAGGATGGAAACACCACGGAAATGGACAGGAAACAGCAGGGGCAGCATGCATGGATGCCTCTGAGGCTGCTTAATCGCACCATTATGCCAAAATTATGGGCAACAGCATGGCCATGACAGAGTGACCGAATTAGGCTAGATAGCATCTAAAACATCCAATAATTGACCCTGACACTATAGGGGACGGCATGCAGAGGCAGCGGCAGCAGTGGCAGGCTAGAGAGTCTCATGGCAACATACCCTAAATGGACTCAAGATTCACCAAAGGAGGTGAAATGATTTCCTATGTGAACAAAAGGTTGACGGTATATTTAGTCGATAACACAGCATGGTGGCGACATAGTGACCAAGTTCCATAACGTATCTGGTGAAACACCCGAAAAATGAGCCTGACACAGCTCTTTTGATAAGGGGACGACATGTGGAGGCAGCCATGGAGACGACTTCCATGATTAAGAGCGACAGTATGGGGCATTCATATTGCGCTGCTATGATTGCAACTTCAGGTCTCCAGCATGGCGGCGACAGATGGGCCGAGTTCCACTATGTATCTGGTGAAACACCTGAAAATTCTGCCTGACACAGCTCGTTTGATAAGGGGATGATGTGCTGCATATCCTCTCGTGCTCCAGCGTCTGGGGTATAGAGAGTTGAAATGAGACATTGGTGGACGCTGTGGAGGATCGTGGAGGCAAAAGGACAGGAAACAGCAGGGGCAGCATGCATGGATGCCTCTGAGGCTGCCTAATCTTGGGATGGAGCTGGCGGTCCACTGCCAGGCGAGCTTTCGCCTGTCCAAGCCCCTGTCTCTCGGCTCCTCCCCACCCAAAATGGGCCTGGGGGCTAGAAGCGTTTACTTTGAAAAAATTATAATTTTCAAATCAGGCCGGGTCGTTTGAATATTTCACCTAGGAATAATGGAATAGCATAGTGGTTCTATTTTTAATTGTTTTTACGGAAATGGTTCCATGATTAAGAGCGACAGTATGGGGCATCCATATTGCGCTGCTATGATTGCAACTTCAGGTCTCCAGCATGGCGGCGACAGATGGGCCGAGTTCCACTATGTATCTGGTGAAACACCTGAAAATTCTGCCTGACACAGCTCGTTTGATAAGGGGACGATGTATGGAGGCAGTGAACTAGTAGTAGATTAAAGGTGCTGCAGTTAAAACTATGTTAGTTGGATCTTGAGATGGAGCTGGCGCTCCGCTGCCAGGCGAGCTTTCGCCAATCCAAGCCCCTGTCTCTAGGCTACTCCCCAAACAGCACTTCTAAGAACCTTTTGTATAAGATCAAGTGTAGTAGCGTTCTTATAAGTTTAGGATATGGCGGGTGAGGGGAATGTAAACAGATGCGCAAGAAGCGCTGAAATAATATTGGTAAATGATAAAAGTTTGCCAGTATATTTTGTGGATTACACAGCAGGGTGGCGAGAAAGTTAACAAGTTTGATGTGGAAGCCATGAAAACAACCCAAAATTCTGCCCGACACAGCTCGTTTGATAAGGGGACAATGTATGGAGGCAGTGAACTAGTAGTAGATTAAAGGTGCTGCAGTTAAAACTATGTTAGTTGGATCTTGAGATGGAAGCGGCGCTCCGCTGCCAGGCGAGCTTTCGCCAATCCAAGCCCCTGTCTCTAGGCTACTCCCCAAACAGCACTTCTAAGAACCTTTTGTATAAGATCAAGTGTAGTAGCGTTCTAATAAGTTTGGGATATGGCGGGTGAGGGGAATGTAAACAGATGCGCAAGAAGCGCTGAAATAATATTGGTAAATGATAAAAGTTTGCCAGCATATTTTGTGGATTACACAGCAGGGTGGCGACAAAGTTAACAAGTTTGATGTGGAATCCATAAAAACAACCCAAAATTCTGCCTGACACAGTTCGTTTGATAAGGAGACAATGTATGGAGGCAGCTATATGGACGACTTTTGGAGGCAGCTATGGCGATGACGTGTGAAGGTAGCAATGGAGACAATGTGTGGAGCCAGCTAAAAAGACGACATGTGGAGGCTGCTATGTCGACAATTTAATTTGGATAGTGCCTGTATGTGGCAGTCCAAAAAAGTTTTCAAACCAGAGGAGCAGGTAGGTGGCCCTCCAGAAAAATTAAATACATAGAGTACTATAGCTAGAGCCAGTTGGCCCTGGCAAAAAATAGCCAGTTTCCTATGCTTTAGTGTACAAAGAGGAGGAGAAGGAGGACAATGAGGAGGAGGAGTGCATACATTATTCAGGTTGAGCTTCTTTCACCTGGTGGAGAATGAAAATGCGGAGAAATCCAGGCTTTATTCATCTTGATAAGTGTCAGCCTGTCAGCGCTGTCAGTCGACAGGCGTGTACGCTTATCGGTGATGATGCCACCAGCTGCACTGAAAACCCGCTCGGACAACACGCTAGCGGCAGGGCAGACAAGAACCTCCAAGGCGTACAGCGCCAGTTCGTGCCACATGTCCAGCTTTCAAACCCAGTAGTTGTAGGGAGCTGTGTGATCATTTAGGACGATGGTATGGTCA
This sequence comes from Engystomops pustulosus, assembly GCF_040894005.1. Lineage (NCBI taxonomy): Eukaryota > Metazoa > Chordata > Amphibia > Anura > Leptodactylidae > Engystomops > Engystomops pustulosus. Next base: position 88,763,512 of record NC_092415.1, on the reverse strand, counting down.
GCTACGTACTCCCTCACCATCTTTCTGTAAAGATCAGCCCTACTCTGCCGAGACTGGGGACAGGTGACAGTGTCTTGCTGGGGTGACATAAAACTGGCAAAGGCCTTGTAAAGCGTACCCCTGCCAGTGCTGGAAAAGCTGCCTGCTCGCCTACTCTCCCTCGCTACTTGTCCCGCAGAAGTACGCCCTCTGCCGCTAGCGCTGTCAGAAGGGAAATACTGTTTCAGCTTGTGCACCAGGGCCTGCTGGTATTCATGCATTCTCACACTCCTTTCCTCTCCAGGGATGAGAGTGGAAAGATTTTGCTTGTACCGTGGGTCCAGGAGAGTGAATACCCAGTAATCGGTGCTGGAATAAATTCTTTGAATGCGAGGGTCACGGGATAGGCAGCCTAGCATGAAATCTGCCATATGTCCCAACGCGCAAGAATTCACTCCCCTCACTGGCCTGACTGCCCATTTCCTCCTCCTCCAACTCCTCCAACTCCTCTTCTTCTGCCCATACACGCTGAACAGTGAAGGACTGAACAATGGTCCCCTCTTCTGTCTCGCCAACATTCTCCTCCTCATCCTCCTCCACCTCCTCCGATATGCGCTGAGAAACAGACCTAAGGGTGCTTTGGCTATCAACAAGGGAATCTTCTTCCCCCGTCTCTTGTGACGAGCGCAAAGCTTCCGACTTCATGCTGACCAGAGAGTTTTTCAACAGGCCAAGCAGCGGGATGGTGAGGCTGATGATGGCGGCATCGCCACTGACCATCTGTGTTGACTCCTCAAAGTTACTCAGCACCTGACAGATATCAGACATCCACGTCCACTCCTCATTGTAGACTTGAGGAAGCTGACTGACCTGACTACCAGTTCTGGTGGAAGTTGACATCTGGCAGTCTACAATCGCTCTGAGCTGCTGGTAAACTCTGGATAACATGGTTAATGTTGAATTCCTCCTCATGGGCACGTCGCACAACAGTCGGTGAGCGGGCAGTTGGAGGCGGCGCTGCGCTGCCCTGAGAGTGGCAGCATCTGTGCTGGACTTCCTGAAATGCGCACAGATGCGGCGCACCTTCGTGAGCAAATCAGACAGATTGGGGTATGTCTTGAGGAAACGCTGAACTATGAGATTTAACACATGGGCCAGGCATTGGCACATGTGTCAGTCTGCCGAGTTGCAGAGCCGCCACCAGATTACGGCCGTTGTCACACACAACCATGCCTGGCTTAAGGTTCAGCGGTGCCAGCCACAGATCAGTCTGCGCCGTGATGCCCTGTAATAGCTCTTGGGCGGTGTGCCTTTTATCGCCTAGGCTCAGCAGTTTGAGCACCGCCTGCTGTCGCTTAGCGATGGCACTGCTGCTGTGCCTAGAGCTACCGACTGATGGCACCATGCCCACGGATGGTAATTCGGAGGAGGAGGAGGTGGAGGAGGGGTGGGAGGAGGAGGAGGCATAGTAGGCCTTTGAGACCTGGACCGAGGTAGGCCCCGCAATCCTCGGCGTCGGCAGTATATGAGCAGCCCCAGGGTCAGACTCGGTCCCAGCCTCCACCAAGTTAACCCAATGTGCCGTCAGCGATATATAGTGGCCCTGCCCGGCAGCACTTGTCCACGTGTCCGTGGTCAGGTGGACCTTGTCAGAAACGGCGTTGGTCAGGGCACGGATGATGTTCTCTGACACGTGCTTGTGCAGGGCTGGGACGGCACATCGGGAAAAGTAGTGGCGGCTGGGGACCGAATACCGAGGGGCGGCCGCCGCCATGAGGTTTCGAAAGGCCTCGGTCTCTACCAGCCTATAGGGCAGCATCTCCAGGCTAAGCAACTTGGAGATGTGGACGTTGAGGGCTTGGGCGTGTGGGTGGGTTGCGCTATACTTCCTTTTGCGCTCAAGGGTCTGGGGTATGGAGAGCTGAACGCTGGTGGATGCTGTGGAGGATCGTGGAGGCGAAGATGGGGTTTTCGCACGGGAGGTGTTTGGGCCGTGGTCCTGGGCAGGGGGCTGACTAGCAGATGACACAGGGGAAGGAGCAGTGGTGTGCCCGGCCGGAGGTGAACGGGCTTGGTGCCATTGAGTGGGGTGTTTAGCATTCATATGCCTGCGCATACTGGTGGTAGTTAAGCTAGTAGTGGTGGAACCCCTGCTGATCCTGGTTTGGCAAAGGTTGCACACCACTGTCCGTCGGTCATCCGGTGTTTCTTTAAAGAGCCTTCAGATTTCTGAAAATCTAGCCCTCGCCACGGGAGCTTGACTACGTGAAACATTTGGCGCTGATGCACCAGCTTTGGCCCTGCCTCTCCTTCTGGCCCCACCACTGCCTCTTCCAACTTGTTCTGCTATAGGACTCGCCTCCGTCTCAGAAGCACTGTGTTCACCCGGCCTATCAACCCAGCTTCGGTCTGTCACCTCATCATCCTCCCATCCCTCAGTCTGCTCCCCCCTCGGACTTCCTGCCCTGACAACAACTTCACCACTGTCTGACAACCGTGTCTCCTCATCGTCCAACACCTCTTTACACACTTCTTCCACTACGTCAATAATGTCATCATCACCCACAGACTGCGACTAGTGGAAAACCTGGGCATCGGAAAATTGCTCAGCAGCAACCGGACAAGTGGTTTGTGACTGTGGGAAGGGTCCAGAAAACAGTTCCTCAGAGTATGCCGGTTCAAATGCCAAATTTTGCTGGGAGGGGGCAGACTGGGGGGAACGAGGCTGAGGTGGAGGAGCTGGAGGAGTGCTGATTTCGGTGACATGGGTGGACTGCGTGGAAGACTGACTGGTGGACAAATGGTTAGAAGCATTGTCCGCAATCCACGACATCACCTCTTCGCACTGTTCTGGCCTCAACAGTGCTCTACCACGAGTCCCAGTAACTTGAGACATGATGAACCTAGGGAGTGTAGCTGTGCGGCGTTCTCCTGCTCCCTCATCAGCAGGTGGTGTCTCACCCCGCCCAGGACCATGGCCTCTGACCCCTGCAGTAGTTGGATGCCCACGTCCACGCCCTCGTCCTCTATCCCTAGCCCTCGGGTTAAACATTTTCCAAATTAAAGTGTAAACTTTTAATTTTTTTTTGTGTTTATTTATTTTTATTTATTTTTATTTTTTTAACAAAACGATGCTATCCTATTGCTATGGCTAGTTTCTAACCTACACTGACAGCACACAACTGGATTTTGTGCTGTGCCTGATGACTTTGAGCTATAAAATGAAATAAAGGTAAAAAAAAAATAAATCAGCAGTCTCTGCCTAATTCTAATCAAACCCCTAATAAATTGTCCCACTTCGGTGTTTGAGGTGGATATGCGTGTCACTAAGAGCTAAACACAACGGTCGCAGGTCTCCCAGCAAATTCCTCACAATATGGTACTAGCTGCACTACTAATGCCAGCAAGCCCAGCCACAAGCAAACAAAAAAAAGGAAAATATAACGCTATTGTAGGCCTAAGTAAGCCGTTGGGGTTCTCCTATGGCTATTTTGTAGCCTACACTGAAAGCACACTGCTTTGCAAGATGAGTTTGAGCTATAAAATGAAATAAAGGTAAAAAAAAAAAAAATCAGCAGACTCTGCCTAATTCTAATCAAACCCCTAATAAATTGTCCCACTTCGGTGTTTGAGGTGGATATGCGTGTCACTAAGAGCTAAACACAGCGGTCGCAGGTCTCCCAGCAAATTCCTCACAATATGGTACTAGCTGCACTACTAATGCCAGCAAGCCCAGCCACAAGCAAACAAAAAAAAGGAAAATATAACGCTATTGTAGGCCTAAGTAAGCCGTTGGGGTTCTCCTATGGCTATTTTGTAGCCTACACTGAAAGCACACTGCTTTGCAAGATGAGTTTGAGCTATAAAATGAAATAAAGGTAAAAAAAAAATAAATCAGCAGACTCTGCCTAATTCTAATCAAACCCCTAATAAATTGTCCCACTTCGGTGTTTGAGGTGGATATGCGTGTCACTAAGAGCTAAACACAGCGGTCGCAGGTCTCCCAGCAAATTCCTCACAATATGGTACTAGCTGCACTACTAATGCCAGCAAGCCCAGCCACAAGCAAACAAAAAAAAGGAAAATATAACGCTATTGTAGGCCTAAGTAAGCCATTGGGGTTCTCCTATGGCTATTTTGTAGCCTACACTGAAAGCACACTGCTTTGCAAGATGAGTTTGAGCTATAAAATGAAATAAAGGTAAAAAAAAAATAAATCAGCAGACTCTGCCTAATTCTAATCAAACCCCTAATAAATTGTCCCACTTTGGTGTTTGAGGTGGATATGCGTGTCACTAAGAGCTAAACACAACGGTCGCAGGTCTCCCAGCAAATTCCTCACAATATGGTACTAGCTGCACTACTAATGCCAGCAAGCCCAGCCACAAGCAAACAAAAAAACGGAAAATATAACGCTATTGTAGGCCTAAGTAAGCCGTTGGGGTTCTCCTATGGCTATTTTGTAGCCTACACTGAAAGCACACTGCTTTGCAAGATGAGTTTGAGCTATAAAATGAAATAAAGGTAAAAAAATAAATAAATCAGCAGACTCTGCCTAATTCTAATCAAACCCCTAATAAATTGTCCCACTTCGGTGTTTGAGGTGGATATGCGTGTCACTAAGAGCTAAACACAACGGTCGCAGGTCTCCCAGCAAATTCCTCACAATATGGTACTAGCTGCACTACTAATGCCAGCAAGCCCAGCCACAAGCAAACAAAAAAAAGGAAAATATAACGCTATTGTAGGCCTAAGTAAGCCATTGGGGTTCTCCTATGGCTATTTTGTAGCCTACACTGAAAGCACACTGCTTTGCAAGATGAGTTTGAGCTATAAAATGAAATAAAGGTAAAAAAATAAATAAATCAGCAGACTCTGCCTAATTCTAATCAAACCCCTAATAAATTGTCCCACTTTGGTGTTTGAGGTGGATATGTGTGTCACTAAGAGCTAAACACAACGGTAGCAAGTCCCCCTGCAAATTTCTCACAATATGGTACTAGCTGCACTACTAGTGCCAGCAAGCCCAGCCACAAGCAAATAAAAAAAAAATGTATAAAGTTATTGTAGCCCTAAGAAGGACTGTTGGGTTCTTGTAGAATCACTCCTGCCTAACACTATTCTAATAGAACACCCTAACGCTTTCCCTGACCAGCAGCAGCTCTCTCCCTAGCGGCATCCAGACACAGAATGATCCGAGCAGCGAGGGCAGGGGCTAGTCTATTCCAGGGTCACCTGATCTGGCCAGCCAACCACTGCTATCGACGTGTAAGGGTACCACATCATGCTGGGTGGAGTGCAGAGTCTCCTGGCTTGTGATTGGCTCTGTTTCTGGCCGCCAAAAAGCAAAACGGCGGGAGATGCCATTTTCTCGAGCGGGCGAAGTATTCGCCTGAGCAACGAGCAGTTTCGAGTACGCTAATGCTCGAACGAGCATCAAGCTCGGACGAGTATGTTTGCTCATTTCTATCCACTACCATTAGATAAATAAACAGAAGGATCAAGCAATTGAAATACAACTGCCTGATTTATACTACATCTGTCAATGGGTAGAATTTGTGGGCCCTATCCACATTACAAAATCAGATTATGGCTATCTCAGCGATTACATTCATCTAATGTGTAAGGCTATCTTTAGGCTAAATAGTCTGAGCGGGCACCGGGCTAATCATCTAGCATTGACCACTGTGATGAAACTAGTTCCTTTTTAACACTTGCAGTCTACTTGGTCTAGTCCAGTTAGAACGTATTATTTAATATGCTCCACTATTTATTTTTAACTCCTTAATGACTTGGCCATTTTTGCACATTTTAAACCTTCCTGACACAACCCCTTAATGGGCCAAGCCTCTTAAGGGCTTTCAGACCAAAACTGATTTTTTAAATCTGCCATGTGTCACTATAAGTGAATATAGCATTCAAATGCTTTAACATATCCAGGTATTTTTGAGGTTGTTTTGTTGTCACACATTGTACTTCAAATTAGTGAAAACATTTGGATGAAATCTTTTACTTTTGATTATAAAAAAATGGAAAATTGGTAAAATTGTTTAAATATTCGCAATTTTCAATGTTCTAATTTTTTTGTGCTTTTTAGGCAGATAGTCGTAGCAAAAAACTTCATAACTAACATTAACCTAATGTCTGCTTTATGTTTGTATGTTTTTTTATGCATCCTCACATTTTTCTAGGATTTTATGGGGCTTAGAATTGTGGGTGCAATCTTTCACATTTTTATAAAAATTACCAAAACCCATATTTACAGGCACCCGCTCAGTTTTTAAGTGACTTTGATGGGGTAAAATCCTATAAGCCTAGGATGGGAAATGCATTGGTCACAGCCTCCACCCAGTATATAGCTATCCAGGACGTGCCCTCTAATATATAGCTAGCCAGCCTCCTGTCCCCCAGCATAAAGCCAGTGCCCTGACATCCATTATGCAGACAGTAAGCTCATGCACCCAGTATATAGCCAGCCCCTGCCCCCAGTATGTAGCCAGCCAGCCCATGCCCCCAGTACATAGCCAGCCAGCCTATGCCCCCCAGTATATACCAAGCCAGCCCCTACCCCCCCATATATATATCCAGCTCTTGCACCCCAGTATATAGCCAGATGTCCATGTCCCCTAGTATATAGCCAGCAGCCCATGGCCCCTAGTATATAGCCAGTAGACCATGCACTCTAGTATATAGCCAGCAGCCCATGTCTCCCAGTATATACCCATCAGCCCCCTAGTATATAGCTGGCCCATGCCTCCTAGTATATAGCCAGTAGCCCATGCCCCCTAGTATATAGACAGTAGCCCATGCACCCTAGTATATAGCCAGCAGCCCCTAGTATTTAGCCCGCAGACCCTTAGTATAAAACCTAGCCCCTGCCCCCTAGTATATAGCCAGCAGCCCCCTAGTAAATAGCTAGCCCTTACCCACTAGTATATAGCCAGTCCCTGCACCCTTGTATATAGCCAGTGTTTGCCCCCTAGTATATAGCCAGTGCCTGCCCCCTAGTACATAGTATAGCATTGGTCGGGTAGTTACCTTGGTCCTATGACAAGAAGGAGGTTAAAGCCTAGACATGTGCAATGATAAGTATTAGGCAATGTATAGAAAACAAAAACAAAACATTTTCCATAATGGGGTCTGTTATAACTAATGTTAGAAAAGAAAGACACACTGGGCACAATGGCAACATTCTGCCCATCTTGCCATATTTCACTACTGAAAGGTGTAAATCTGCTTAAAAACATGATAGTGGTGGTTTATAATGTATGTTTCTGCTGACAGGTTCTCTTTTAATGTGTGCCCTGTATTGATTTCAGTAGATGAATAAATGTAACAAGCATCCATTTGGAACCCTTGATTGTGTAGCTGTGTCCTTATGTACTATGTTTTCAATACAGCTTAATAAAAAGATACATTTTAACAAGTTTTTAGTGGAACTTGTGGTAATTAAACTGAGACCTTGTTGGAGGAATCATGGTTCGTAAAACAAGATGGCTGCTCAAGATGTTTCTCCAGGACACAATTTACCAGAAAGGATTTAAGGGATCCTCCTGCAGCCCCAGGTAGCCCAGGACATGACACGCTCACCATTAAGTTAAAGTGAAGCATCCGGGTCTGCCTGAGACTGCAGGAAGAGTAGGTGTGGACAGGGTCAGATTATCAATGTAGCCATCGGAGCTCCTGCCTTTGTTCCCACAATTCTTCCTGTTCATGGGGTTGTCAAGGGAAGCTCCAATGGCAATACAAATTTTACCTCCTTCTGTCAACAATATTGGTTTTCTCAGGACCGTTGAAGGCTGCGGTACAGGACGAAGGAAGAAGATTGCAATAAGTTACAGCTTGAATTGCTAAATTGGCCCTTTGCAATGGGTGTGGGTTACAGTTTGGGCACTCTGTTTCTAAAAGGTTCACCATCACTGCTATAGGGGATAACATCTTATGCTGTTGTGTGAAAGGAGTCAATAATCTTTTCACAAAACTGAAAAGAGTAAACAAGAATAAAAAAGGCCATTCCAAGACAGAATATATAATGAAGGTTCTTATGACTAAAGCACCAATTTATGGTATGTGTAAGAACTTAACATAAAGAAAATCTACCATTTGATTTCATGCATTATGATGCAAGCATACCTTGAGAATGCTGTAGCTACACTGATGTAGAATTTTATCTTGTTTAGTCCCTGTGCTAAGTGGTTTTGCTGAAAAAACAATTATAAAATTCAGGATAATTAATCTCTGTGGCTCCTTTGCCTAGCTCAGCGCTTATCTTATTGCACTGCTCAGGAGGATGATGTAAAGGCACTGAAAGGCAGAAGTAATCAATTGTGGCACCACCCCTCAGCTGCTGTGTATGAGTGATTCAGCTCAGGTTGATTAGTCCTCATTCTCAATGTAAGTTTGGTTCATAATGCATGAAATCAAATGGTAGGTTTCCTTTAACAGAACTGTAAGAATAGATAAGTGTGGTTTATGGCAGGTTGGATATATGAATTGCTTCTTATATACAGACATTCTTAGTACACCTGTATGTTGTTTTTTTATTCTTTCCTTTTGGCCTCCCTTGCATGCTGTAATATGCACTTTGTTCAAGTATGAGAGGTTTGTATTAATTTTTACTAATCTTGAAGTTGAGGTACAGCTTCTGGTTGATCATAGAAAAATGGATATTACTTTGTATCATCTGTATTAATATTAGACTGGGGCAGCAAGTCAATAAAATAATGTATTTAGAGGATTGTAATTTTTCAAGTGAAACTACCAATTTGTATTAAAACACAGTCCGAACCAGCATTTCAACGGAGCAAATTCCAGAGAGTAGTTGCCAAAAAAAGTTCTCTCTCTGGAATTTGCTCCATTGAAGTGCTGGTTCGGACTGTGTTTTTGTGACTATACCCAGGTCGTTTTCCGTGCAGCAGGAGTTATCCGGATATTGTTGTGCCTGGCGGGGATCCCGCGGTAGAGTGAGCTGGCTTCTTTTTCTATCTGTACTTGTTACAGAAGGACTATCAGTTTTTAATGTATACCAATTTGTATTATTTTGTGTTTGAGTATTTTGTTGTTGGTGGAGGTTCCAAACATATTTGCATTAATATTTTATTAATAATTTTGTTATTACATTGAAAACAGATAGGTCAATAACAAGAGCGCAAACAATTTAATAAATGTGGGCCATTGTATTTTCTAAGCCCAAATATCAACTCTTTCCCTATTACAAAGTCTTAAAATTGAGATGGATTTATTCACGCAAAATATACAAAGAAATAGTTATATATAGACCGTGCAGTTTTTCCATCGTTGGATGTCTTTGTACTATTATATTGAGAAGGTCTAGGGGGCTTAGGTTTTTGTTTCTGAAGGAATGCAGTTTCAAGAAAGAACATTCCTGACATGCAAGTACACTATTCCATCTCGTAGATCAGTTTTCTAGTGGCTTATCAGTACATCTAAGGCAAAATTCTTGCATTAAAAATATTTAGCATTACACATATTAGGATTTAACTATTAAACTTCACAGTATTTAATAGTGTCACAAAAATATTAAACACCAGCTGAAACCTATGAAACTTATGAGCTTCTCCAAGGGAGAGGTAGCAACTCCACATGATCACGTGCCCTAAGGGACAAATTACTACAGTCAAATACACAGACAATGCTTTTCTGAAGGACTGTATGGGCAGCAATTTCTGAAAGATATCATATTACTACTGTAGATAATTATTCAATCTTAATAAAAATGGTAATAAATATTTATATATTGGTACCTATTAGAGATGAGCGAACACACTCGTCCGAGCTTGATGCTCGTTCGAGCATTAGCGTACTCGAAACTGCTCGATGCTCGGACGAGTATTTCGCCAGCTCGAGAAAATGGCATGTTCCGCCGTTGTGATTTTTGGCGGCCAGAAACAGAGCCAATCACAAGCCAGGAGACTCTGCACTCCACCCAGCATGACGTGGTACCCTTACATGTCGATAGCAGTGGTTGGCTGGCCTGATTAGGTGACCCTGGAATAGGCTAGCCCCTGCCTGCTTTGCTTGGATCATTCTCTGTATGGATGCCGTTTGGCAGAGAGCTGCTGCTGGTCAGGGAAAGCATTAGGGTGTTATATTAGAATAGTGTTAGGCAGGAGTGATTCTACAAGAACCCAACAGCCCTTCTTAGGGCTACAATAATGTTATATATTTACTTTTTTTTGGTTTGCTTGTGACTGGGCTTGCTGCCACTAGTAGTGCAGCTAGTACCATATTGTGAGGAATTTGCAGGGAGACTTGCGACCATTGTGTTTAGCTCTTAGTGACACATATCCACCTCAAACACTGAAGTGGGACAATTTATTAGGGTTACAATTTGAATTAGGCACAGTCTGCTGATTTATTTTTTTTTACGTTTATTTCTTTTTATAACTCAAAGTAATCTGGCAAAGCAGTGTGCTTTCAGTGTAGGCTAAAAAATAGCCATAGGAGAACCCCAATGGCTTACTTAGGCCTACAATAGCTTTATATTTTACTTTTTTTTGGTTTGCTTGTGGCTGGGCTTACTGCCACTAGTAGTGCAGCTAGTACCATGTTGTGAGGAATTTGCAGGGAGACTTGCGACCATTGTGTTTAGCTCTTAGTGACACACATATCCACCTCAAACACCGAAGTGGGGCAATTTATTAGGGGTTTGATTTGAATTAGGCACAGTCTGCTGATTTTTTTTTTTTTTACGTTTATTTCTTTTTATAACTCAAAGTAATCTGGCAAAGCAGTGTCCTTTCAGTGTAGGCTAGAAAATAGCCATAGGAGAACCCCAACGGCTTACTTAGGCCTACAATAGCGTTATATTTTACTTTTTTTTTGTTTGCTTGTGGCTGGGCTTGCTGACACTAGTAGTGCAGCTAGTACCACATTGTGAGGAATTTGCAGGGAGACTTGCGACCGTTGTGTTTAGCTCTTAGTGACAAACATATCCACCTCAAACACCGAAGTGGGACAATTTATTAGGGGTTTGATTTGAATTAGGGACAGTCTGCTGATTTATTTTTTTTTACGTTTATTTCTTTTTATAACTCAAAGTAATCTGGCAAAGCAGTGTGCTTTCAGTGTAGGCTAGAAAATAGCCATAGGAGAACCCCAATGGCTTACTTAGGCCTACAATAGCATTATATTTTACTTTTTTTTGGTTTGCTTGTGGCTGGGCTTGCTGCCACTAGTAGTGCAGCTAGTACCATATTGTGAGGAATTTGCAGGGAGACTTGCGACCATTGTGTTCAGCTCTTAGTGACAAACATATCCACCTCAAACACCGAAGTGGGACAATTTATTAGGGGTTTGATTTGAATTAGGCACAGTCTGCTGATTTATTTTTTTTTACGTTTATTTCTTTTTATAACTCAAAGTAATCTGGCAAAGCAGTGTGCTTTCAGTGTAGGCTAAAAAATAGCCATAGGAGAACCCCAATGGCTTACTTAGGCCTACAATAGCTTTATATTTTACTTTTTTTTTGGTTTGCTTGTGGCTGGGCTTGCTGCCACTAGTAGTGCAGCTAGTACCATGTTGTGAGGAATTTGCAGGGAGACTTGCGACCATTGTGTTTAGCTCTTAGTGACACACATATCCACCTCAAACACCGAAGTGGGGCAATTTATTAGGGGGTTGATTTGAATTAGGTACAGTCTGCTGATTTTTTTTTTTTTTACGTTTATTTCTTTTTATAACTCAAAGTAATCTGGCAAAGCAGTGTGCTTTCAGTGTAGGCTAGAAAATAGCCATAGGAGAACCCCAACGGCTTACTTAGGCCTACAATAGCATTATATTTTACTTTTTTTTGGTTTGCTTGTGGCTGGGCTTGCTGCCACTAGTAGTGCAGCTAGTACCATATTGTGAGGAATTTGCAGGGAGACTTGCGACCGTTGTGTTTAGCTCTTAGTGACACACATATCCACCTCAAACACCGAAGTGGGACAATTTATTAGGGGTTTGATTTGAATTAGGCACAGTCTGCTGATTTATTTTTTTTTTACGTTTATTTACTTTTATAACTCAAAGTCATCAGGCACAGCACAAAATCCAGTTGTGTGCTGTCAGCGTAGGTTAGAAACTAGCCATAGCAATAGGATATAGCATCGTTTTGTTTAAAAAAAAAACAAAAAAAAAACAAAAACAATTTACAGTTTACACTTTAATTTTGAAAATGTTTAACCCGAGGGCTAGGGGTAGAGGACGAGGGCGTGGACATGGGCGTCCAACTACTGCAGGGGTCAGAGGCCGTGGTCCTGGGCGGGGTGAGACACCACCTGCTGATGAGGGAGCAGGGGAACGCCGCAGAGCTACACTCCCTAGGTTCATGTCTCAAGTTACTGGGACTTGTGGTAGAGCACTGTTGAGGCCAGAACAGTGCAAAGAGGTGATGTCGTCCACCAGTCTGTCTTCCACGCAGTCCACCCATGTCACCGAAATCAGCACTCCTCCACCTCAGCCTCCTTCCCCCCAGTCTGCCCCCTCCCAGGAAAATTTGGCATTTGAACCGGCATACTCTGAGGAACTGTTTTCTGGACCCTTCCCAGAGTCAAAAACCACTTGTCCGGTTGCTGCTGAGCTATTTTCCGATGCCCAGGTTTTCCACCGGTCGCAGTCTGTGGGTGATGATGACATTATTGACGTAGTGGAAGAAGTGTGTAAAGAGGTGTCGGACGATGAGGAGACACTATTGTCAGACAGTGGTGAAGTTGTTGTCAGGGCAGGAAGTCCGAGGGGGGAGCAGACTGAGGGATCGGAGGATGATGAGGTGACAGACCCAAGCTGGGTTGATAGGCCGGGTGAAGACAGTGCTTCTGAGACGGAGGCGAGTCCTATACCAGAACAGGTTGGAAGAGGCAGTGGTGGGGCCAGACGGAGAGGCAGGGCCAGAGCTGGTGCATCAGCGCCAAATGTTTCACGTAGTCAAGCTCCCGTGGCGAGGGCTAGATTTTCAGAAGTCTGGAAGTTCTTTAAAGAAACACCGGATGACCGACTGACTGTGGTGTGCAACCTGTGCCAAACCAGGATCAGCAGGGGTTCCACCACTACTAGCTTAACTACCACCAGGCATATGAATGCTAAACACCAAACTAAATAGCACCAAGCCCGTTCACCTCCGGCCGGGCACACCACTGCTCCTTCCACTGTGTCATCTGCTAGTCAGCCCCCTGCCCAGGACCCCGGCCCAAACATCTCCCGTGCGAAAACCCCATCTTCGCCTCCACGATCCTCCACAGCATCCACCAGCGTTCAGCTCTCCATACCCCAGACGCTGGAGCGCAAAAGGAAGCATAGTGCAAGCCACCCACACGCCCAAGCCCTCAACGTCCACATCTCCAAACTGCTTAGCCTGGAGATGCTGCCCTATAGGCTGGTAGAGACCGAGGCCTTTCGAAACCTCATGGCGGCGGCCGCCCCTCGGTATTCGGTCCCCAACCGCCACTACTTTTCCCGATGTGCCGCCCCAGCCCTGCACAAGCACGCGTCAGACAACATCATCCGTGTCCTGACCAATGCCGTTTCTGACAAGGTCCACCTGATCACGGACACGTGGACGAGTGCTGCCGGGCAGGGCCACTATATATCGCTGACGGCACATTGGGTTAACTTGGTGGAGGTTGGGACCGAGTCTGACCCTGGGGCTGGTCATATACTGCCGACGCCGAAGATTGCGGGGCCTACCTCGGTCCAGGTCTCAAAGGCCTATTATGCCTCCGCCTCCTCCTCCTCCCACCCCTCCTCCACCTCCTCCTCCGAATTACCATCCGTGGGCATGGCACTATCAGTCGGTAAGCACAGCAGGCGGTGCTCAAACTGCTGAGCCTAGGCGATAAAAGGCACACCGCCCAAGAGCTATTACAGGGCATCACGGCGCAGACTGATCTGTGGCTGGCACCGCTGAACCTGAAGCCAGGCATGGTTGTGTGTGACAACGGCCGTAACCTGGTGGCGGCTCTGCAACTCGGCAGACTGACACATGTGCCATGCCTGCCCCATGTGTTAAATCTCATAGTTCAGCGTTTCCTCAAGACATACCCCAATCTGTCTGATTTGCTCACGAAGGTGGCCGCATCTGTGCGCATTTCAGGAAGTCCAGCACAGATGCTGCCACTCTCAAGGCAGCGCAGCGCCGCCTCTAACTGCCCGCTCACCGACTGTTGTGCGACGTGCCCACGAGGTGGAATTCAACATTAACCATGTTATCCAGAGTTTACCAGCAGCGCAGAGTGATTGTAGACTGCCAGATGTCAACTTCCACCAGAACTGGTAGTCAGGTCAGTCAGCTTCCTCAAGTCTACAATGAGGAGTGGACGTGGATGTCTGATATCTGTCAGGTGCTGAGTAACTTTGAGGAGTCAACACAGATGGTCAGTGGCGATGCCGCCATCATCAGCCTCACAATCCCGCTGCTTGGCCTGTTGAAAAACTCTCTGGTCAGCATGAAGTCGGAAGCTTTGCGCTCGTCACGGGGGAAGAAGATTCCCTTGTTGATAGCCAAAGCACCCTCAGGTCTGTTTCTCAGTGCATATTGGAGGAGGTGGAGGAGGATGAGGAGGAAGAGGAGGAGAATGTTGGTGAGACAGAAGAGGGGACCATTGTTCAGTCCTTCACTGTTCAGCATGTATGGGCAGAAGAAGAGGAGTTGGAGGAGGAGGAAATGGACAGTCAGGCCAGTGAGGGGAGTGAATTCTTGCGTGTTGGGACTCTGGCGCATATGGCAGATTTCATCCTAGGCTGCCTATCCTGTGACCCTCGCGTTCAAAGAATTTATTCCAGAATACTGGGTATTCACTCTTCTGGACCCACGGTACAAGCAAAATCTTTTCACTCTCATCCCTGGAGAGGAAAGGAGTGTGAGAATGCATGAATACCAGCAGGCCCTGGTGCACAAGCTGAAACAGTATTTCCCTTCTGACAGCGCTAGCGGCAGAGGGCGTACTTGTGCGGGACAAGTAGCAAGGGAGAGTAGGCGAGCAAGCAGCTTTTCCAGCACTGGCAGGGGTACACTTTACAAGGCCTTTGCCAGTTTTATGCCACCCCAGCAAGACACTGTCACCTGTCCCCAGTCTCGGCAGAGTAGGGGTGATCTTTACAGAAAGATGGTGAGGGAGTATGTAGCTGACCATGCCATCATCCTAAATGATCACACAGCTCCCTACAACTACTGGGTTTCAAAGCTGGTCCTCTGGCCCGAACTGGCGCTGTACGCCTTGGAGGTTCTTGTCTGCCCTGCCGCTAGTGTGTTGTCAGAGCGGGTTTTCAGTGCAGCTTGTGGCATCATCACCGATAAGCGTACACGCCTGTTGACTGACAGCGCTGACAGGCTGACACTTATCAAGATGAATCAAGCATGGATTTCTCATGATTTCCATTCTCTACCAGGTGAAAGCAGCTCAACCTGAATAATTCTCATGTATGTACTCCTCTTCCTCCTTCTCCTCTTTGTACACTAAAGCATAGGCAACTGGCTATTTTTTGCCAGGGCCAACTGGCTCTAGCTATAGTACTCTATGTATTTAATTTTTCTGGAGGGCCACCTACTCCGTCCTCTGTTTTAAAAAAATTTTTGGTAGTTGCACATACAGGTACTCTATGTATTTAATTTTTCTGGAGGGCCTCCTACCCGGTCTTCTGTTTTGAAAATTTTTTTGGACTGCCACATACAGGCACTCTATCTATTAAAATTTTCTGGAGGGCCACCTACCCTGCTCCTCTATTTTGAAAACTTTTTTGGACTGCCACATACAGGCACTATCCAAATTTAATTGTCTCCATAGCAGCCTCCACACCTCTATAATCTATCTTTTCACTCCTCTTTTCTCACCTCCTTACGTTCACCTAGGGTGCCATAACTGTCCCCATTGTCTCTAGACGTCATCTTTATAGCAGCCTCCACACATTGTCTCCATTGCTGCCTCCACATGTCTCCATAGCTTCCTCCAAAAGTCGTCTCCATCGCTGCCTCCACACGTCTTCCCCTTAGCAAACGAGCTGTGTCCGGCAAAATTTTGGGTTGTTTTAACGGCTTCCACATCAAACTTGTTAACTTTGTCGCCACCCTGCTGTGTTATCCAAAAAAATATACTTCCAAACTTTTATCTATGAAGGATATTATTTCAGCGCTACTTGCGCATCTCTTTACATTCCCTTCCCCCGCCATAACCAGGCCAAATACTTATAAGAACAGTGCTACACTTGATTTTACACAAAAGGTTTTTTAGAAATGTTTGTAGCCGGAGTACACTCTGGTTATGTCGCCTGGACAATCGCCAGCCTGAGGCTGCAGCCGCTGCCTCCACACGTCGTCCACATAGCTGCCTCCATACATCATCCCCTTAGCAAACGAGCTGTTTCAGGCAGAATTTTCGGGTGTTTCACCAGATACATAATGGAACTCGGCCCATCTGTCACCGCCATGCTGGAGACCTGAAGTTTCAATCATAGCGGCGCAATATGGATGCCCCATACCATCGCTCTTAATCATGGAACCGTTTCCGAAAAAAAAAAAATATTCGTAGAAGAACTACTCAAATGACCCCGCCTGCTTTGAAAATTAGAATTTTTTCAAAGCAAATGCTTCGGGCCCCCAGGTCCATTTTGGGTGGGGAGGAGCCGAGAGAAAGGGGCTTGGACAGGTGAAAGCTCGCCTGGCAGCGGACTGCCAGCTCCATCCCAAGATCCAACTAACATCGGTTTAACTGCAGCAACTTTAATCTACTACTATAACCTTTTACCTCTAAAATCTATCTTTTTACTCCTCTTTTCTCACCTCCTTACGTTCACCTTGGGTGCCATTGCCTCTACACATCGTCCACATAGCAGCCTCCACACATCGTCTTGATAGCTGCCTCCACACGTTGTCTCCATAGCTGCCTGTGCAGCTGTGACAGGCTCATTTTTTGGTTGTTTCACGTTATGGAACTTGGTCATTCTGTCGCTTTAGATGCTATCTTGCCTCGCTCGGTCACTCTGTCATGGCCATGCTGTTGCCCATAATTTCGGCATAATGGTGCGATTAAGCAGCCTCAGATGCATCCATGCATGCTGCCCCTGCTGTTTCCTGTCCCTTTCCGTGCTGTTTCCATCATTTTCTGAGGTTTCCAGGTGTTTGGCTAAGCTTCCCTGTGCAGAGCCTTGGTCCCCTTGAAAAATGCTCGAGTCTCCCATTGACTTCAATGGGGTTTGTTATTCGAAATGAGCACTCAAGCATCGGAAAAAGATCGACTCGAGTAACGAGTCTAGTCAGAACATTTACTAGTTATATTGAAAGAAAGGTTATACACTGTAGAAAGTGCAAAACATGTAAAGAAACTAAACAAAATAAAAAAAGACACAACAGTAGTATTATGATTAATGAAGAAAGGATCATTCTAAAAAATGATATGAATTGTGACACTACCAATGTTGTATATATATTGGTATGTCCATGGGGTTTGAGGTATGTAGGCAGAACTTGCAGAAAGATTAAAATTAGAATTGCAGAACACTGGTGCAACATTAGAAAAGGGATCACTAATCATATTGTTTCAGTGCACTTTAGAAAAGTCCATAATTCCGACCCTAATGGTATGCACTTTATAGCTATTGAAAAAATTAAATCACATTGGCGGGGAGAACAAATAAATGTAAAATTGAGTAAAAGGGAGGGTTAATGGATACATCGATTGGATACGTTGGCATCAGGGGGACTAAACATAGATTTTGAGCTTAAATGTTTTCTGAAAGAATTATAAATTTATGGGGAGGGGCTTATCTATACTCGTTAGACACTGTTATTGTAGGGTGACGTATTTTTTATGATGGATATACGTACCATTGGTCGAGGATTGGAACCTTCCCATTGGCTGAAGGAGGAAAAGTGGGAGGTGTGGCATTGTTCGAACAGCTGATGGGACTGGACGAATAGCCCACCCTACATAGGATTGGATGAGCGACCTCCCCATTCATTGGAGGATTAGCGCGTGACAGGAGAAGGTGTGGCGGTCAGAACATACATGGATAGGTTGAATTGTATTTCCCGCCTTGAGATGTGATTGGATGAGTATGGATTGCAAACATAGAGGGTTTTATGAATGGGATGGTGGGCTTGTAAGCAGTTCAGCAAGGAATCGCAACCTCTTCATTAACCCCTTAAGGACCAGGCCCTTTTTCGTTCTTGCGTTTTTATTTTTCACTCCCCACCTTCAAAAATCTATAACTTTTTTATTTTTCCGTGTACAGAGCTGTGTGATGGCTTATTTTCTGCGTAACAAATTGCACTTCGTAGTGATGGTATTAAATATTCCATGCCGTGTACTGGGAAGCTGGAAAAAAATTCTAAATGCAGTGAAAATGATGAAAAAACACATTTGCGCCATTTCTTGTGGGCTTGGTTTTTACAGCTTTCACTGTGCGCCCCAAATGACAGGTCTATTTCATTCATTGGGTCAATACAATCACGAGGATGCCAAATTTGTATAGGTTTTATAATGTTTTCATACATTTACAAAAATTAAAACCTCCTGTACAGAAAAAAAATTCTTCATTTTGCCGTGTTCTTGCGCTAATAACTTTTTCATACTTTAGTGTACAGAGCTGTGGGTGGTGTCATTTTTTGCGACTTCTGATGACGTTTTTAATGCTTCTATTTTTAGGACTGTGCGACCTTTTGATCACTTTTTATAGAATTTTTTCTATTTTTCAAAATGGCAAAAAAATGCCATTTGCGACTTCGGGCGCTATTTTCCGCTACGGGGTTAAACGCAGTGAATAACGGTTATTATATTTTGATAGATCGGGCATTTTCGGACGCGGCGATACCTAATGTGTTAATGATTTTTACGGTTTATTTATATTTATATCAGTTCTAGGGAAAGGGGGGTGATTTGAATTTTTATGTTTTTTTAATATAATTTTTTTTTTTTTACTTTTTTTTATTTATTTTTTTTACTATTTTTCAGACTCCCTAGGGTACTTTAACCCTAGGTTGTCTGATTGATCCTATCATATACTGCCATACTACAGTATGGCAGTATATGGAGATTTTGCATACCATCTATTACAATGTGCAGATCGCACATTGTAATAGATAGCCTTGATCATGACAGCCTCGGATCTTTGTGTGATCCCAGGCTGTCATGGCAACGGATCGCCGCTCCCCGGTGACGTCACGGGGAGTGACGATCGGAGCCAAGATGGCGGCGCCCACGCGATCGCGGGTGTTAGCGACAGGCGTTTGCTTCATTATGAAGCAAATGCCCGGTGAGTATGAAGAGGGCTCAGCCCGTGAGCCCTCTTCATACTCCTCCATGCGCAGTAAGACGTAAGGGTACGTCTTATTGCGCTATGGGGTTAATGGTGATTGGAGGAACTTAGAATGGGCAGGTAGCAATTGAAATTGGTGTGCAAATTTGAATTATGACTTAAAAATAGGAATTTATACTATATGTGTATTCATTTGGTTTTGATGTGTCAGTAATGCATTGGGTATAATGATATATACCGTATGTCATACGCATTATATTCTGTACATTCATTGTAAGCTTTGTTGATCGATGGATAATTTAAATAGTGGGACGATGATTAGACGCCAGCAATGCCCCAGAAGAAGCCGTAGGTGGCGAAACCCAGGGTTGGGCATGTGAAGTTGGCGCCCTGATTGTTTTTTATCTATGCACATTTTTATCATGTTTGTGAGTATTATTTTTATTAAAATTTAATCTACTTATAAAGTATTATGCTATGCCGTTTGCGTATTTCTTCTAGTGTAATTACTGCGACCAGTGGTGACAGCTAAGGAGGACAAAAAAACGCAAGGGTGTTGGTCTGCATTGTGACCTATTTCCATTGGCGGATCCAGGATTGTGCTTGCTTGTGGAGAATAACAAATTGAGGTAGCACGTGGAATACAAAGGAAAAAGGAGAAAAGAATATAAAGGACAAGGAACTCCGGTAAGAATAACTTTTGTATGTTTTATCATGTATAATTGATAAAACTGGTGCAAAATGAAGGGGTTAAGGAGACTCGGCTGTGAACATTACATTAAAGGGAGTAGCAGTGATGTGGACATTACATTAAAGGGGGGCTCTGCTCTCATAATTTCATTAAAGGGGGGTCTGCTGTGTACATTTCTTTAACCCCTTAAGGACGGAGGGTTTTCCGGCTCTTTTCTCGCTCTCCAACTTCAAAAATCCATAACTTTTTCATTTTTCCGTGTACAGACCTATGTGAGGGCTTATTTTGTGCGTAACAAATTTTACTTTCCCGTAATGTTATTTATTTTAACATGCCGTGTACTGCGAAGCTGAAAAAAAATTCCAAATGTGGAAAAATTGAAAAAAAACCGCACGTGCGTCACGTTCTTGTGGGCTCAGTTTTTACGACTTTCACTCTTCGCTCCAAATAATACGCCTACTTTATTCTTTGGTTCGGTGCGATCGCGGTGATACCAAATTTATATAGGTTTTATTGTGTTTTAATACATTTTCAAAAATTAAACGAATGTGTACAAAAAAGAAAAATTTTTTTTTGCCATCTTCTGACGCTAATAACTTTTTCATACTTTGGCGCACAGAGATGTGTGAGGGGTAATTTTTTGCGAAATAAGGCGACGTTTTCATTGCTACCATTTTGAGGTCTGTGCGACATTTTGATCATTTTTTATTTCATTTTTTATGTTATGTAAAAAGGTGTAAAAGTCGCATTTCGGACATTTGGGCGCCATTTCCCGCCTCGGAGGTCACCGCCGCCTGTAACCGTTTTAATATTTTGATAGATCGGGCATTTTGGGACGCGGCGATACCTAATATGTTTGTGATTTTTACTGTTTATTATGTTTTATATCCGTTCTAGGGAAAGGGGGGTGATTTGAACTTTTAATATTTTATTAATTTTTTTTATTTTTTAAACTTTTTTTTTAATTTTTTTTTTCACTATCTTTTAGACCATCTAGGGTACATTAACCCTAGATGGTCAGATCGCTCCTACCATATACTGCAATACTTCTGTATTGCAATATATGGCATTTTTGCAGCACATTCATTACAATGAGCCACTGGCTCATTGTAACGAATCTGCAGCTGCCAGATAGCCTCATGTCAAAAGAAGACACGAGGCTACCATGGCAACCGATCGCCGCCCCCCGATGACGTTCGGGGGCGTGGCGATCGGAAAAAAGATGGCGGCGCCCGCGCGCCGCCGTCTTTTAAACGCCGCCGGCGACTTTGCCGGCGGCGTTGAAGGGGTTAATAGCCGCGATCGGTGCAAGCACCGACCGCGGTTATTAGCGGTGGGGGTTTTGTGCAATATGCAAAAACCCCCACCTTTGTATGAAGAGGACTCAGCCCGTGAGCCCTCTTCATACATCCCTTATACCTCTGCGTCGTAGAGCTACGGCGCAGAGCGTTAAGGGGTTAAAGGGGGGCTCTACCGGGGATATTTCCTAAAAAGGGGGTTTTGTTGTAAACATTACATTAAAGGTGGTCTCTGCTGTGGATATTTCATTAAAAGAGGGTCTCTGCAGTGGACATTTTATTAAAGGGGGGCTCTGATGTGGACATTTCATTAAAGAGGGGCTCTGCTGTGAATATTTCATTAGAAAGGCTCAGTTGCTGGACATTTTATTAGTGAGTAGCGGATGCATTTCCCACCCTAGACTTATACTACAGACAATGGGGCAGATTTATCAAGTGTCTGAAAGTCAGAATATTTCTAGTTGCCCATGGTAACCAATCACAGCTCAGCTTTCATTTTACCAGTGCTCATGAATATTTTAAAGGGGAGCTGTGATTGGTTGCCATGGGCAACTAGAAATATTCTGACTTTCAGACACTTGATAAATCTGCCCCAATAAGTTTTCCCATTTTATTTTTTGTGTGCTCACTGGGGTCAGAAACCTGGGCGTAACACACAAATGGCAAGTATGCTAATTTTACTTTTGATTGTGGTTCTGCCATATGATATCCCCTGCCTTGCCTGTGCATCTGGTGGTCTGGCCAGTCAGAATTGTTAGTATAACGGAAGGCTCTGGCCTCTACAGATGTGGCTGTCTCCTAAATTCTACACCCCTAGTGGTAAGCTGGGTGAATCATCCACTTTTCTTTCCTCCCTGGTATTTCTATTTTGTTTTTCTCTATGTACTCGTGAACTTATTTTGCAACATACTCACCAGGCCCGACAGCATGCAAGGGCTGTAGGAGTGGCTGGCTATGATTAGTCCAGGCTGCATGTGTCAAGGAAGCGTTTAGTTCTGTTGTAGGCGGATCCCCACTGCTTGAATGGCAGAAGCAAGAAGAGAGGGAGGACACTTGTGGAGAAGGTTTCCACCTGGGGCACTCCCAATGTAGGTGCCTTATTCCCTTAGTAGATGTTATGTATGAGGCCCATGATGTTAGTGGCAGGCCACGGACACACACACAGTGAAGTGGAGACCTTTAACAGCTCCTTTATTGGCAGGCTTCAAACAGCAGCACAAAAGCTGTCTGGATATAATTCTTTTAAAGGCTAACAAGCAACAGATTTATCTGTCTGTGACAATAATGACTGCAGGTGGCTTGCAGGAACGTCAGCATGGACCAGTGGTCATTGGAAAGATCTCCTATGGAGCCAGATGGGCTCTGCTGCATCAGTAGAACTACAGCAATCTCTGTGGTCAGACAGATTGGTGAGACAGATCACAAAAAGGTCACAAGGCAATAACCCTGTAGTCCATAAATTAGAGTCTCTCTGTTCTGGGACTTTCAAGGATGCCAGCCAATCATTAGCTTGATAACCTGAAGGAAGATACATTAACATTAGAGATAAGAGAGCACTAAAATGCTTGAGTGCTGGTTGTTTGAGTCCGATGCTCGAGTGCTCATTGAAGTCAATGGGAGACTCGAGCATTTTTCAAGGGGATCAATGTTCTGCACAGGGAAGCTTGGCCAAAAACCTGGAAACCTCAGAAAATGATGGAAACACCATGGAAATGGACAGGAAACAGCAGGGGCAGCATGCATGGATGCCTCTGAGGCTGCCTAATCGCACCATTATGCCAAAATTATGGGCAACAGCATGGCGAGGACAGAGTGACCAAGTGAGGTGAGATAGCATCTAAAACACCCAATAATTGACCCTGACACTATAGGGGACAGCATGCGGAGGCAGTGGCAGCAGTAGCAGACTAGAGAATGGCATGGCGACATACCCAAAAATGGACTCAGGCTTCAAACCAATTTAAAAAATTCCTTTTGGCGAGGATAACGTGTAGCACTGTACGTATCAGTATTTGGCCTGGTTATGGCGGCAGAGAGGAACCAAAGGAGGTGAGCAAGAAGCGCTGAAATGATTTCCTATGTGATCAAAAGGTTGACTGTATATTTAGTCTATAACACAGCATGACGGCGACGGAGTGACCAAGTATCATAATGTATCTGGTGAAACACCCGAAAAATGAGAATGACACAGCTCGTTTGCTAAGGGGACGACATGTGGAGGCAGCTATGGAGACAACTTTTGGAGGCAGCTATGGAGACGACATGTGGAGGCTGCAATGGAGACAATGTGTGGAGGCAGCTATGGAGACAATGTGTGGAGGCAGCTATGGAGACGACATGTGGAGGCTGCTATGGAGACGACGTGTGGAGGCAGCTATGGAGATGGTGTGTGGAGGCTGCTATGGAGACAACGTGTGGTGACAGCTATGGAGACGGCGTCTGGAGGCTGCTATGGAGACGACGTGTGGAGGCAGCTATCGAGACAACGCGTGGAGGCTGCTATGGAGACGACGTGTAGAGGCATGTGGGGCGGGGACGCGCACTCAGTCATACAGCTTTGCATCCAGTATCAAAATGTGTGACCCTTATAAAAAACACCAGAAAATCACAACCGGTAAAACATCTGAAAATGTAGCCTGACACAGCTCGTTGCTAAGGGGACGACGTGTGGAGACAGCTATCCAAACGACGTGTGATGGCAGCTATCCAGATGATGTGTAGAGGCAGTGGGAACGGTTATGACACCTGAGGTGAATGTAAGGAGGTGAGAAAAGAGGAGTGAAAAGATAGATTTTAGAGGTAAAAGGTTATAGTAGTAGATTAAAGTTGCTGCAGTTTAAACAATGTTAGGGGAAGGAGCAGTGGTGGGCCCAGCCGGAGGTGAACAGCCTTGGATCCATTGAGTGGGGTGTTTAGCATTCATATTCCTGCGCATACTGGTGGTGGTTAAGCTGATCCTGGTGTGGCACAGGTTGTACACCACAGTCCGTCGGTCATCCGCTGTTTCTTTAAAGAACCTCCAGACTTGAGAACATCTAGCCCTCGCCACGGGAGCTTCCCTACGTGAAACATTTGGCGCTGATGCACCATCTCTGGCCTTGCCTCTCCGTCTGGCCCCACCACTGCCTCTTCCAACCTGTTCTGGTATAGGACCCGCCTCCGTCTCAGAAGCACTGTCTTCACCCGGCCTATCAACCCAGCTTGGGTCTGTCACCTCCTCATCCTGCGACCCCTCAGTCTGTTCCCCCCTCGGACTTCCTGCCCTGACAACAACTTCACCACTTTTATTTAACAAGACATCATAAATCAAGTATAACACGCAAGAAAACACGTTTTTTCGGCTCCACCTGAGCCTTCATCAGCTGGCGTCTTCCTGAACAGTGGTGTTTCTTAAGCAGATGAACGTCCAATGAATGCACTGCTCCCGGAACACATCATCATTCTGCTGTGTCATCAATCATGTGATCACATCACTTGATCTAACATTAATCATGTGACCGACCATGTGATCATGTCACGTGATCAGATTAAATGAAAAACAAACACTAGCGGATGCTATCGTCTTGCAGGGAGATGCAATCGGACAAAACATAAGGTATGTACATAATAATGGAACATTCATGTAAACATTCATGTAAACATAATAACCATTTTGGACATTATTGTTTTTCAGCATAGTTTAAATCATGTTTTATATTCAAAAAACAATTTAAATACCAAATTCTCAAAATCACTACATTGTAACATCAATTGTTAGGAGAATTAGTGACGTTGATCTCCTATCTGGAGACAAAGTAAATTTTTCACAGATGTTAGTATAAGGAAAAAAAAGGGGTTAGTATTAAGAATAGAAAAATAATGGGTTTTGTTCTATACCATGTCTTCTCTCCCATTGTCAGTTGTACTCATGGGTTCTGTGTCTGTAAAAAGATAATGAAAGGGTCAGACTAGAGTTGGCCAACTTCATAGTCCCTATTTAAACCATGCGGTTCCAATGTTTTCAGTTCATGTATCCAAAAGGCTTCTTTTCGCAGTAACAATTTGGTGACATCTCCCCCCCCCCCCCCCCCGTCTAGGTGGATCTACTTTGTCAATAACTTGAAATTTCAATTGTGGTAATGAATGGTTGCATTTTTTAAAATGTGCAGGTATTGGTAATAGGAGATTTTCTCTCCTAACAGTCGATTTATGTTGACCGATGCGGACTCCTATACGCTGGCGGGTTTCCCCAACGTATAGGAGGCCACAAGGGCATTTGATGATATATATTACATCTCTCGAATTACAAGTGAAAAAATCTTTAATTTTGTATGTACGTCCTGAATGGGGGTGAAAGAAGAGGTCACCTTTGTTAACATTATTACATTGTTGACAGCTTAAACAAGGGAAAGTGCCATGTTTCTTTGTTGCTAATAAAGTTTGTTGTGCTGTTTTTTTATCACTACCCAAGTCAGCTCTGACAAGTTTATTCCGCAATGTGGGTAATTTCTTGTTACAGATTAGGGGAGGTTCTTGGAACTCTGGTATATGTGGGTATATTTCTTTTATCAGATGCCAGTGTTTCCTGATGATTCTATCTATTTTGTACATTAGGGGGTGAAAATGTCTCACAAAAGGTAGTCGGGGTTTAGATATCTCTCTAGTTCTAATATCACTTATTTGTTTTGATTCCTCCAACATTTTTGTAGGGTATCCCCTCTGTATAAATCTATTTTTCATCTCTTCTGTTCTTATTTGTTTTAACATGGGGTCTGAGACTATTCGGTCAACTCGCTGAAATTGAGACTTTGGGATTGACCTCTTTTCTGTAAATGTCGGCAAGTGATTTTGGTGTCTAGAAAGCTTACTTCTTGTTGACTGTATGTCATGGTGAATTTTAATTCCTCCCATATTGAATTTAAGGAAGCTCAAGAGGATGTCGAGTGGCCCCTCCCATATGCAGAAAATATCGTCTATGAAACGCCTCCAAACCTTTATATGTCTCTCAAATAAAGGGTTGCAATAGACAAATTGATTCTCAAAGAAGGCCATAAACGAATTTGCATATGGGGGGGGGGCACATTCGACCCCTTGGCCGTACCACATTTTTGTAAATAAAAGTCATCCTGGAACATAAAAAAATAATTGTACAAAGTAAGTTTTAGGCTTTCCAATATAAATTTTTTTTGTTCAGTACTATATTCACTGGATATTTGGATGATCCATTCAACAGCCTGTATCCCTTTATCATGCTCTATAGATGTATATAAACTTGTAATATCGATCGTGACCAACCAAGTCTCAGATGAGATATTATTAATGTCTCGTACAATTCTCAGGAAATCTCCTGTATCTAACAAAAAAGAAGGCATTTTCTTAGTTAAAGGAGTCAGCAATTTCTCTAGTGTGATTGCTAATGGAGAGAGTACCTTATGTTTTGTCCGATTGCATCTCCCTGCAAGACGATAGCATCCGCTAGTGTTTGTTTTTCATTTAATCTGATCACGTGACATGATCACATGGTCGGTCACATGGTTAATGTTAGATCACGTGATGTGATCACATGATTGATGACGCAGCAGAATGATGATGTGTTCCGGTAGCAGTGCATTCATTGGACGCTCATCTGCTTAAGAAACACCACTGTTCAGGAAGACGGCAGCTGATGAAGGCTCAGGTGGAAAAAAAACTAAGTGCCGAACCATCACAACTAAACAACTTCACCACTGTCTGACAACCGTGTCTCCTCATCGTCTGACACCTCTTTACACACTTCTTCCACTATGTCAACAATGTCATCATCACCCACAGACTCCGACCGTTGGAAAACCTGGGCATCGGGAAAGAGCTCAGCAGCAACCTGAGAAGTGGTTTGTGACTCTGGGAAGGGTCCAGAAAACAGTTCCTCAGAGTATGCCGGATCAAATTCCAAATTTTCCTGGGAGGGAGCAGACTGGGGGGAAGGAGGTTGAGGTGGAGAAGCTGGAAGAGTGCTCACTTGGGTAACATGGGTGGGCTGCGTGGAAGACTGACTGGTGGACAAATGACTTGATGCATTGTCCGCAATCCACAACATCACCTGTTCGCACTTTTGTGGCCTCAACAGTGCTCTACCATGAGTCCCAGTAACTTGAGACATGAACCTAGGGAGTGTAGCTCTGCGTCGTTCCCCTGCTCCCTCATCAGCAGGTGGTGTCTCACCCAGCCCAGGACCACGGCCTTTGACCCCTGCAGTAATTGGATGCCCATGCCCACACCCTTGTCCTCTACCCTTAGCCCATGCCCACACCCTTGTCTATTTTATAGACAAAAGAGAAATATAAAATGTGAATTTTTTTGGTAATATTTTTTTTTGTTTTTTTGGATTTATAGGGAACAAAATGTGCAGAAGAAATCAGACAGCAACCTCAGAAGATGATCGCTATGGCTGGTTTCTAACAAACACAGTCCCAGTATTGATGTGAAAAAAAGACCGTATTTGATTACGCCACACGTGATGTACAGTACGCTTCACCAGCAGAGAGAATGTGGATTGGGATTTCTGGAGACTAGCTTACTAAACAGCAGGCACAACCGTTCAACTACACTAGACAAAATTTGATTGCTATAACGGAGATTTCCCACCCCAAAAAAAAATTAAAAGAGAAAATGTATTATTTTTTTTGTTTCTTTTTTATAACTTTGTCTTTTGCTTTTTTATTTCTTTTGAACGAAACACTGAGAAGAAATCAGAAAGCAAACTGAAATGCGGATTGCTGAATGTCCCGGTACTAATGTAAACAAAAAACTGTATTAGATTACGCCACACGTGACATATAGTACGCTTCACCGGCAGAGAGAATGTGGATTGGGATTTCTGGAGACTAGCTTGCTAAACAGTAGCCGGCAGAATAACCAAGATGAAATTGGATTTGCACCACTGACAGCACACAAAAGGATTTTGTGCTGTGACTTTCACTTTCGGCAGACTGTATCTAATTCAATCAAACCCCCAATAAATTGTTCCACTTAGCTGTTTGAAATGGATATGTGTGTCACTAAGAGCCAAAAATAACGTTCGCAAGTCTCCCTGCAAATTCGTCACAATATGGTAGTAGCTCCACTACTAGTGCCAGCAAGCCCAGCCACAAGCAAATAAATAAAAAAAAAATAACGCTATTGTAGCCCTAACAAGGCCTTTTGGGTTCTTGTAGAGTCACTCCTGCCCAACACTAATCTAATAGAACTCCCTAACGCTATCCCTGACCAGCAGCAGCTCTATCCCTAACGGCATCCAGGCAGAGAATGATCCGAGCACCGCGGGCAGTGGCTAATATATTCCAGGGTCACCTGATCAGTCCAGCCAACCACTGCTATCGACATGTAAGTGTACTACGTGATGCTGGGTGTACTGTAGAGTCTCCTGGCTTGTGATTGGCTCTGTTTCCGGCCGCCAAAAATCAAAATGGCGGGAGATGCCATTTTCTCGAGCTGGCAACATATTCGTCCGAGCAACGAGCAGTTGCGAGAACGCTAATTCTCGAATGAGCATCATGCTTGGACGAGTATGCTCGCTCATCTCTAATTAACATATGCAACATCCCCCACCGGGGCCTAGCCTTTTCTTGGGGCCTGGAGACAGCCGGGGCACGAAATACCGGAGTGGCTGGCGGTTGTGGCCTAGGCACGCTAGTGTCACTGTGCTTGGTATGGGGACCGGAGGGTTGTCCTACAGCCTGGCAGGTCTCCAGTAGGTGATGTTGGCAAGAAATGATGTAGAGGGAGAGACTGTAGTACTGTTTCTCCCTTGGGCAGCCCTTAGAGTCTGTAGTGTGCAGAATACAGCTGTAGCAGGGACCAGACGTAGGCAATGTTGTGCATAAAAGTAACTTACAGTTCTTTATTCAACCAACGGTAACAACACGCCAAACGTTTTGGTACAAATGCAGATTTTGGAGAGGAACCTCAGGAGTTGTCTCACCAGCCTGGATGCAGGGGCAGGCTGGGATGTAGCTGTGTCCAATCTTGGAAGCTGCAGATTTGTCCTGTTTGTGGTTCAGTATCACTCTTTGTCAGGTTGATGAGCTGAGGCCTAGTAGCTTCTCCTGTGGTGAGAGCTGGGCCTGAAAGATCTGCTCTCTCTTAAGTTTCTAGAACTCTCTCTGAGCTCTGACTGACTAACTCCTCCCCTGACTAAGGGTTTAGTTACTCCCTTGTCAGGTGGTCTCCTTCTATCACACTCCAGTTACAAACAGTGGAACATCATTGGATGATGACATAACCTTGCTTTAACCTTTTCCTATCCAGGCAGAATCTACCACTGCACAATGACCTCTGTATGTATTGCATAGAAAAAGGGCTTATTCACGCATGCGCATTGGCAGGGATGTTGCATATACATAAACATTATCTCTTTCAGTTGTATATATGAAAAAAAAAAACATATTCAATCATTTTGCACTGTAGTAACCCATTACAGCCACTTGGTGGTAGTACAGTTCCATGCAGCCTAACCAGGGAAAGAAGTATGCAGTTTAACCCCTTAACAACCAGGCCTTTTTTGTGTCTGCTTAGACAGTCCCTGCCTACACTCCGGAATTTTACAATAAGTAAAACTGTAAAGTAAGGGGGTTTAAAAATAATTTTTATTTTGTAAACATCACAATATGCAAACTTTTTTATGGGCAAACCCCTCTTCTGGTCTGCTCACACCCCTCCACAACATGACCTCAAACAGTCAGTTATATTTCGCAGATACATCTCTTACTGTTACCTTGTACTGAGAAGCAATAGTCTTGATTCTCATAGTAATAAATTGTTCCTTTTGTCTTACTTAAGGGGAGGGGATATGGGCAGAAAAGTATACAAATGTGCTTTACTCTAATTGCCAGGAGCATAATGGAAGGAAGGGGACAGTACACGGCATTAAATATTTTTTTTTGTAAATCAGGTAACTTTTATTTAAGCATATAGACTTCACAGTCTGGCTGTTTCACGATTCCCAAAGATTGCCTCTTGTTACGGCATTGAATATTAACTCCTTAATGACGCAGCCTGTTTTTAAGTTAATGCTCAGACCTTTTTCTTAAAATTTGACCAGTTTCTCTTCCTTTGGTAATAACTTTTCAACACTTTAAGATATCCTTGTGATTTTGAGATTGTTTTCTCGTGATATATTGTAGTTTATGTTAGTATTATCATTTCGGTGATCAGCTTCTTCAAAGAATTTATCTAGGGTTGTATGAACATTTCAACCCCTGAGATGCTGGGTCAAATGTTATACAAATTGATGGGGGCAGTGTTAAAATTGAATTGTTTTCTCAAATGTGCCAAAGTAGGAAGAAATGTATTCAGCCCAACTCATCCCACTGTGGATAAACATCCCAAAAATCATTCAGTGGGTTACTTCGGGTATGGCAATGCCCCATGTTTAGCAATAGTCTACAGGCTGGGGACACAGCAGGAGGGAGAAGGGACAAGCAAAATCTAGCTTTTGGAGCACCCGTTTCACTAGACTGGTGTTGGGGTGCCCTGAGGTACCAGTACAATAGAAACCCCCGTGTAGTGACCCCATTTTAGGAAAGAGCAACCCTCAAAGAATTTATTTAGGGTTGTATGAGCATTTTTAACCCATACGATCCTGCCTCAAATGTAACACAAATTGAATGGTGTCGAGTAAAATTTGCTTTGCAATTTCTCTAAATTTGTAATTGTAGTGTCAAAAGTATTTTACCCAATTCATGCAACTGGAGGCAAACACCCCAAAAATCATCATGCAGGTTTTCCCGGGTACATGCCAATAATCTACAGCAGGGCTAGGAAGAGAATGGCATTTGGAGTACCGACATTTACATTTTTTTTGGCACCATAAAACATTTGTAGATGCCCACAGGGATCAGTACAGTAGGAACCCCTGAGAACTGATCCTATTTAAAACTACATCCCTCCATGAATTAATCTAGGGGTGTAGTGAGCATTTTAACCCCACAGTGGACCCCAAGGATGATGCATAATGGTTGGTGCATAGTACAAATTATCTATTATGTCATCTTGTGCCCAGCTCCTGCCATGGGAGACAAACACCCCAAGAATCATGATGCAACCTCTCTCTTGTCCTTGTACCTAGGCACTTCTGCACTACTACGAAAGCGCCTTCTCGGGGGTTCCTCAGAGTCGCTTTATGAGGAAGAGGTGCACAAACAAAATGTCCCCACACCCGTCCCCACTAACAGACTCCATATCGGAGGCCATATAATTATATACCTCCAAGTCAGTGTATGACTTCTGGGACATGGTGGGGTAGTACACAACCTACGCAAAACAACGCCTGCCCCTCCACACAACGCCTGCCCCTCCACACAACGCCATCCCCTCTAAACAACGCCTGCCCCTCCACACAACGCCTGCCCCTCCACACAACGCCTGCCCCTCCACATAAAGGCCTGCCCCTCCACGCTTCGGCTGGCTCTCCATGCTACGCCTACTCTTCCACGCTACGCCTGCTCCACAACAGAATGCCTACTCCTCCACCGAACGCCTTTTCCCTCACGCTATTACTACTCCTCCACAGAACACCTACTCCTCCACACAACGCCTACTCCACCACAGAACGCCTACTCCTCCACGCTACGCCTACTCCTCCACGCTACGCCTGCTCCACAACAGAATGCCTACTCCTCCACCAAACGCCTTTTCCCTCACGCTATTACTACTCCTCCACAGAACACCTACTCCTCCACACAACGCCTACTCCACCACAGAACGCCTACTCCTCCACTCTACGCCTACTCCCCCATGCTACGCCTGCTCCACCACAGAACGCCTACTCCTCCACGCTATGCCTGCTACACCACAGAACACCTACTCCTCCACGCTACGCCTGCTCCACCACAAAACGCCTACTCCTCCACAGAACGCCTGCTCCTCCACAGAACGCCTGCGCCTCCACAGAACTCCTGCTCCTCCACAGAACGCCTGCTCCTCCATGCTACATGATACACGACATATCGGACGCTGAGCGTTGTGTCACTGCGCCCCGCGTCCGATATATCGGATGCAGAGCGTGATGAGGTTGATTTTTTTTGTGTTTGAGTGTGTTTTCACTTTATGTCCCCCATGAGGTCATAAAAGACCCCTGGGGGACATTTTCACGTTTTAATTTTTTTTACATTTTCCTTTTTTTTTTTCTATTACAAGTTTTCCCCTAGTTTTAACTAGACCCAGCAGCTCTGGTTAACCCCTTTAGACCCGGCGGTCACGTGACCGCCGAGTCTATGGAGCCGGCGGCAGCGCCGCTCAGCTCCTCTATGCATCGCGCTCATTCAGCGCAATGCAGGGAGGATCGGAGAAGCGGCAACGAACCGCATCTCCCTTCTCCCTAGGGTCTCCGGGTGCCTCTGACACCCGGAGACCGGGTCCTGCTCCCGCGATTAGCGCGGAAGCAGCAGAAACTGCAGCGACGTCTAAAGACAGCGGGTGGTCCGAGAGGAGTTAAATACTGTCACTATGGAGTTACACAAAAAAGATGACCTTGCACAGCTCTGTACATGAAAAAATAACAAAAAAGGGACAGGTTATTAAGGGGTTAAAATGTGGGCAAATCATGTTACTGTATTGTGATAAATAGTATATACTGTTGATATATTTGTTGGTGCTAATATTAAGTCATTTTATAGAAACAGTCATGGTGGAGAAGTAATATTTGGGCCTCATACAGTCTTATCATTGGTAATATTGTCAATAGCATTAGGGTCGGCATTTGGGGGCGGCAAACTGGGCATTTGCCCAGGGCCACCTTTCCTAAAAGGGCCCCTGCATGTGGACAGATGATGTATAGTGCCATGGGCTTGCCAATGAAAGAAAATTGTCAAATTTCAATCCCTGAAAGGAGCCTAAGAAGCACCAGGCTCAATAGGTTTTAATGGAGCCTGGAGCTCTTAAGGTTCATTTGCATAATTTTAAAAGCCTTTTTTTCTGTAAAAGCAGGGTATAAGAAAATAAAAGAAGATCAGATTCTGCCAGAAGGGCTACTCACCAGTATGTCATTGATGCTTGGTTTACAATCCTTCATCCTGGTTGTAAATGTCCGTTAAATATAACAGCAAAAATTACATTGCAGCTCTATTTTCTCTGTTGGAGGGTGCAATGTAGAGGAGGCCTATAATATATAATATATATAATATATTATATACCGGTCTATACATCGCAAATCAATGACATGCACAAAAAAAATATACTATGTTTCCCCGAAAATAAGACAGTGGTGTTTTTTTTTACTAAGGATCCTGTGGATCGCACTTTCGTCGGATTTCAGAAATTTTCAGGATTTGCGCCACTGTGACAGGTATTTAACTGGGGATTGTGTCGCAAGCAATCAGATTGTGCCGCAATTGCGCTGGCTTTCATGCGACAGAAATGGGGGGGTGGGCTGTCGGAAGATCCGTCTGATTCGCCTGAGCTTAGGATTTAAGATTAAACTTGTGTCGCAACCAATGCACTTACATACATCAGGATGGTGAACTCCGGCGGACCTGAGCAGAGAAGCGACAGGTGCAGGAAATCGGGCACAGGATCTTTGTGAAATGCGCCGGAGTGCATGATCGACGGACATTCCGTATTTCGGGAACTCAGTCGGCCGGGTAAGTAAATGTGCCCCAGTGTCTTATATTAAATTTGCTCCTAAAGAGGCACTAGGTCTTATATTCAGGGGGTGTCTTAATTTAGGGTAAACATGGTACATATTATCGTATATACCCATTAATAAGTACAAATATACATGTATATATATATATATATATATATATATATATATATATACAATTACATACAGAAATGCACACACATATGTATGTCAGACACACACACACAGGTTATATACATGCAGACAGAGAAACATACATACAGGCACATGCATGCATCACACACATCTCCCACATACTTACCCAAAGGGAAGTCTGTCCATCATACAGGAGGGCAATTCAGCTTGCAGGAAGCTATGCTGGGGCAGACAAAGGGTTAAACACTTCCCTTTGCTTCCTCTTCCTGTACTTTGGGCCTGGCCTGATCTCCTGTGTTGCTCCGCCTCATCCTCTCTTCTCTGACTGCTGCTGCAGTTAATAGATACCAGATGGAGTGCAGGCTGTGCAGGAGAGTCTGTGCTGGTGCCCCACTCCTCTCATGGGACCCCACGGGGGCCCTGGGTCCATCTCTAGTCAGGGCCCCCTGAACAAATCCCCACCAAACCCCCCCTGATGGCGGCTGTGGACAGAAGAACAATATGTCTGCCAACCCTAAACTCAGAACATCCAGGGTCGGGTCCAGGGGCAACCAAAATTGTGTACACCAGGACTGATAGAGACATGTTGAAATTATATCTGTGAAATGCTGTATTTTTGGTAATAACAGTTAATTATAGAATGTATTATTATGTTATTCTGAGTACATTTAAGAATCCTGTTTTCATGGGAATATCCCTTTAATACTCCTTGGTTGAATGTCTGGCTGAAGATGCTTATTATTTATCTCCTATCTAAATAGCTATCATCTATATGTTCCTATCATCTATCATCTCCTATAATTTGCCTATCTATATCTATCTAGTTTTGTGTTTATATATATATATATATATATATATATATATATATATATTTATATATATCTTCTATCTATCTATCTATCTATCTATCTCCTATCCACCCATCTATTAATCAATAAATGTTCTTTCTCTTTTCTGCTGTATATGCAAAAAATTGAGACAGCACATTCTGTAAAGGCAAAAAAGATGAGTTTATTCCACAGGTATCTATCTCTCAAATCTATGAAGACACTACAAAGTGTTATTATTGTTCAAGGCTAAAGGGAGCATCTTACCAACTGTGACTGTTTATAAAATAGTCCAAACAATTTGTATTTTTGAGCGGCACCGTGCATATATCAAAAATCGGGTGCAGGTCTTCTTAAGAGGTCTGGCATCAACCCCAATGCATATAAGAATACGATTGAGAAGCAGCACTCCGGTAACTCTGAAGAAAGAAGTTTATTCCACCAAAAAGTGTGCAACGTTTCGCCAATTCAATCAAGGCATTATCAAGCATATTGAGTCAGGAAGTGAGCTGACTTAAATAGTAGTGCATTGATTAACAACAGTTGTGTAAAGTGACGTTCACAGAGGATACAAAGTACAAAGATGTATAATTACATAATACACAAAAAGTCACTATATTAAAGACGTGGTCTGCTAGTGATAAACATTATATACATCAAAAGTGTAATAAAATGTGTAAAACAGAGCTCCCTTGTTTTAACCCCATATCTCCATAACGGTTCTCACGGGTCAATCACAGGGAGGAGCTAATCTAAGATAGCGTAACTAAAGTGCCATGTGCAAATAGTGGTAGATATTAAGATAAAGATAGAATGGACAGCATCACAATATATTTGAAATGGTGAAACTCTAGTTTCACTGTTCAATTCACTCAAATCTGACATATGTCGGTCCATACTTCAGTCCACATATAAAACATGCGCGCATGATATGCGAAAAGTGTCGCACGGACATCTTTAAGACAGGGAAACAATTATGCAGAAATACATGGGGCTCAAATAGTGTACTCCAAAGCGGGACACATAGGGAGGTAGCGGGAAGGTGCCAGGTGGTCCAAAGGTAAGCAGGAAAGGCAGGCA
Source organism: Engystomops pustulosus (assembly GCF_040894005.1). NCBI lineage: Eukaryota > Metazoa > Chordata > Amphibia > Anura > Leptodactylidae > Engystomops > Engystomops pustulosus. The sequence continues at coordinate 88,727,656 of NC_092415.1, read as the reverse complement.
TGGAAATCAACACGTCGCCGGAACGGCTTAGGATCTCCTCCTGTCGTGTCCCTCCGGGATCGCTGCAACCTACAACAGGTCCACCGGCTCCTAAATCTCCCTCTCGTCTACGGTTCACCGCCAGTATGGAGAATTAAAGCGGAGCCAAATTCAAGACTTACTGTAAAAACAGAAAGAGAGATGTCAAGCACAATAAAACCGAAGCATGGATCCGAACAGATGCTGTGCCATTCCTTAATAGTAAGGGTGATTTATTTATCAATTCTAAACAAACGCAGCCGTTAGGTGCACCTTATAACAATACCAGACAGAGAGGTGTGAATAGTGCCAAAGGACATGACTACACTATATAAATACATTTAGTGGTAAATCCCTATTGAGACCCTGAGGGGTAAAGGATCCCAATCTATGGATCCATTGTACTTCCCTACGTTTCAATAGTAGCTCCCTGTTCCCACCCCTAGTGAGTGGAGGGATTCTATCTATTATCATGAACCTGAGTTCGTCAAGTTTATGTCCTGCTTCAGAAAAGTGACATGGGACAGGAAGATCCAGTTTTTTAGTACGTATGCTGGATTTGTGATTATTTAGACGTAATCTACACTCTGTCGTAGTTTCCCCCACATATAGTAAATTACATGGACACTGTAGGACATAAATCACGTAGTTGCTTCTGCAAGTCAATTGAAATTTGATCTTAAACCTCTTTCCAGTAGTAGGGTGGGTGAAATAATCACCCTTCAACATAAGGGTACAGTTCTCACATGACATACATGGGACACAACCCGTACGTGTGGTTTTCTCTTTAGTAGGTGCCACATCAGATTTGACCAGCATATCTCTCAGATTTTTATTCCTCTTATAGGAGAATAGTGAGGGAACTTGAAATTCCTGTACACTTTTATAGTAGGTCTTTAATAGACACCAGTTTTTTCGAATGATGGACGCAATTTTTTGGCTGTGTGGGGTAAAAGTAGTAACCATAGGTATACGTATATTCTGACCCCTCAATCTCTTCTTAGAGAGGAGCGTTGCACGGTCCAATTTTTTAACTCTCTCGATCTGTTCCCCTACCAGTTGTCTTGGATAGCCTCTATGAATAAATTTTCTCCCCATCTTGAGGAGTTCATCCTCAAGGTTACTTGGATTGTCCACAATCCGTTTTACCCTTAGAAGCTGACTAAATGGAAGAGAGCGAATCATCCCACGGGGGTGTTGACTCTCGTATCTAAGGATGGTATTACAATCTGTCGCTTTGACATGTAAATTAGTCTTCAATTTATTATTGGACACATATACATCAGTGTCGAGAAATTGTATATTTGTGTCGGAGACCACCATTGTACATTTAATACAGGGGTCAACACTATTCAAGTAATCCAAAAATGATTCTAAAGAGGGGCGATCCCCTAGCCAAATGGAGAAGACGTCGTCGATGTAACGCCACCACCCCAGAACTTGTCTGAAGTGGTGGCATCCATAGACGCACGTCTCCTCCAAATCGGCCATAACAATATTGGCATAGGCTGGGGCCACGTTGGACCCCATAGCCGTACCTCTTAACTGCACGTAGTACTCATTGTTAAACATGAAATAATTACTGGTGAGAATCATCTCCAGAAGTTCAAGAACGAACTCCCTCCCCTCATCAGTATATTGTGAAGTCAGAAGAGCCCGGCCAATGCTGGTCAATCCACGATCATGGTTAATTGAAGTGTACAAACTTGTTACGTCAAAAGATACAAGTAAAGCCCCTGTTGGTATAAAAATGGAAGAGATTTTATGGAGAAAATCAGTGGTGTCTCGTATAAATGATTTAGCATTAACCGCATGTGTGCTTAAAATCTTATCAAGAAACACCGCCGCTGGGCTAAACAGAGAATCTCGACCTGATACGATCGGTCTCCCCGGCGGGGAAGACAGACACTTGTGAATCTTAGGCAAACAGTATAGTGACGGGACCTTGGGAAATTTGGGAATCAGAAATTCATGTAGGTCTTTATCAATTATATCCTGAGCAAAAGCATGATCTACAAATATCCTTAATTTCTTAACAAATGTGTTCGTGGGATCAGTATCTAACTTCCTGTATACCATGGTATCCCCCAACTGTCTATATACCTCATTCATGTACAATGATCGATCCATAACGACAATCCCACCCCCCTTATCAGCGGGTTTGATTGTGAGACTGTCGTTATGGATCAGACCCTCCAATGCACATTTCTCTGCTGATGTCAAATTATTCCGAATAGATAAGGTAGAGGACATTTCTTTATATGCATTAATATCCCTCTGGACAGCACTAATAAATGATTCTACTGCCGGTGGAGTACTGGGTGGACAGAACCTGCTCTTTAGAAAAAGACCACAATTTTTAAGATTAAAGTCATATTTCACATTAGCAACAGTGATGGCAGAAGTGTTACTAGGCAGAGACGAGGCTTTCTCTGCAAACCAAGTTTTCAATTTAATAGATCGAAAAAATGAGTTCAATTCAATATCTAAATTTAGCCAGTCCATAGATGTAACCGGACAGTATGACAGTCCTTTACTCAGGACATTTAGTTCATCAATAGTTAAAGAGTAAGTAGATATATTTACCACAGGATGGTCTTTTACTTCTTCTTGATTGTCTGCATTTGTGTCCTCGAGGCTTTGCCACTTCTTGTTTTTAAATTTTCGGTTGTATTTACGTCCTCCACGTCTTCTTCTCTGTCCATAGTTGGATGTGGAATCGAAGGGGGAGGTCCTAAAAAATCACTTGTAGATTTCTCATTATTCCTTTGTTCAGGACGTTTTTTTGGAGGGTCCCGTCTGTTCCTCCTAGTATGTGGTTTAGTTTTATTTGGGGCCCCACTTTTAGTTTTGCCAGGGCCCCACATTGTCTAATACCCACCCTGAATTCCATTAATAAAAGTCAATGGAGGTAACATTAATATTTGTTCCTGGCACAGGATAAAAATGAGTTTTGTTTCTTATCAGTATGATGGTAGATTTTGTCTTTTTGTTCCAGTCAAGTTTACAGGGGGAAGGGGCCCAATTGGGCATTTTTTCCTGGAGTCCAAAGGACTCTAGTTACGCCTCTGCTAATTACTTTACACAAGCCTTGTCCAGCATACAATGAAAGCCCCATTTATTTGTTGAATGCACTGCAATATTTTGGAGAAGCTTTAATTTTTTTTAAAGATAGCTAGCTTCTTTACTCAACACATCCTGGAGCTATGTCAGTGGATATGCTATATGTCTTACATATACATGAATATCCTAGATGCCCATGTGGATCACATTCCAAATTGGTTAAACTGAGCCATATATGCTTTTAATATATTGACCAAGTGAAAGACTAGTCATTTCATATCATCATATGATCAAAAAACAAGGGGCCAGATGTATCACTCGTTTTTTCTGTTGTTTTTGCACCTTTTCATACTGTCCCACTGTTTTTGCGCCAGCTTTGCGACTAAACACCAAACTGGCTGCATGGCAAAAATAACCATGTTTCCCTCATTTATCCTATCAATTCAGATGTTTTGCTGAGCCTAATAATTTTCATCATTTACAACTTTTCATTTAGGCACAAAAACGGGTGCAAAAACACTCCAGCCTGAAGGTGGCATAAACTGAGAAGCAACACGGAACTCTTGTGCAGAGCAGGTTATCCCCAGCAGCAGAGCTCAGCAGATAAAACAGACACTATGGGGCAGATTTACTTACCCGTTCCATTCGCGATCCAGCGGCGCGTTCTCTGTGGTGGATTCGGGTCCGGCCGGCATTTATTAAGGCAGTTCCTCCGACGTCCACCAGGTGGCGCTGCTGCGCTGAAGTTCCCCTGAATGCACTCAAGTTCACCGGCCTATTCCTAGTGAAGGTAAGTGCAAGCTCCGCGACCCTTTTTTTTTAAATGCGGCGGTTTTTCCGAATATGTCGGGTTTTCGTTCGGCCACGCCCCCCAATTTCCATTGCCTGCATGCCAGCGCCGATGCGCCACAATCCGATCGTGTGCGCCAAAATCCCAGGGCAATACAGGGAAAGTCGGCGCAAATTGGAAATATTCGGGTAACACGTCGGGAAAACGCGAATCGGGCCCTTAGTAAATGACCCCCATTGTGCAGCCTCTGTTTACCGTTCATGACCTTCTATTTACAAACAATCTGCAAAAGCAGCAGCTCAGAGCAGGGAGGAAGAGAAGTTTTTTGTAGATACTACAGGGAAGTGTCCCATATAGCAGCATGAAAACACTCTTGACTGAGGAGGATACTGGCCAGAGATAAAGGGGGCAGCAGGAGATCAGCACTGGGTGATCCCCTCCAGGACAAGCCACTGCTGAGCAGATCACTGGGTGCAGGGTGTCACACCCTGGGCTCTGCTGTGAGTGTCATTTTTATGCTGAGGTGTGGAAGAAGCAGAGAGTAGCTTTTAGGAGGATCACATGTAACTGTTCCCATCTAACATTGCATCTAAACTGCTCCTAAATTGCGCCTAAAGTAAAGAGATTACTAAGAGGCAGGAACTCAACTCATCACAGATGGTTGTAGCTTGTGACAATTAGGGAGAAGCAACTACACTTTAGCGCAGAAAAGTGATACATCTGGCCCCATATGCCTCAAAGCTAAAATCTATAAGAAAGATTTATTTATTTATTATTGACTTTTTGGTGTAAAAAAACGGGTCAAAAAACACAAAGGTTTTTTTCTCAATTTATTTTTGGCGGGAAAAAAATTGCAATGGGCTTTTCCTGGCACTCTAAAATAATGGCTTAACTCGCTCACTGACCAATATAACAGTCAGCAAGCTGTTGTGGATGTCTTCCAGATATAGGGTTTGCTGCATGGGGTTTGCTGCAACCAGCAAAAACGCGGACAGCATTTAAAAGACTGAGAATTTGATGGCATTTTACTGAGAAGTAAAATTTGTAACTCATAAAATAAGCCCTCAGACAGCTATGTACACCAAAATAATTAGAAAGGTATAGATTTTTGAACATGAGGTTCAAAGAATAAATGGAAAAATGTGGTGCAAAGGGGTTAAACATAAAACCACTGCTAGTGCAATGCCATGCAAAGCCAGATTTATTGCATTTAAAAAAAAAAAAAAATCCCAAAAAAGTTGCAAGGTCACTTCACTTCCCTCCTGCCTCCTGCTGTGCTGTTGCATTTATTTTTACTGTACTTGTAAATATTTTGCGATTATTTTAATAAAAACCCAGCGCCACTTTAATAAATCTGAAAAGCAGCGAAGTTTCAAAGGCAGTCATAGAACTATTGCAAAGAGCCGGCCTAATGATAGACCTACACCCATGTGCTGTACAGTTGGCTTATATTTGTTTTAATGGACCCAATATAATCATTTTACCCATCCACAAGAAAGATTTCCATTATGGTTTAGCCTGGACTAAAATGTTTTTTTTACAGAATCTGCAACAAAGGCTTTTGGTGGAAATTCAGACTCAAATGTTCAGATACAAAAATATGTGCATTTTTAATCATAACAATAATATTAATAATAGTTATATTACCCATAATGCAGAGGCTAACTTGAACAACAAATCAGCCAATTTATCATTCCTAAGAAATGACATAACCATTCCCATTATCTGTTTATTATCCTGCTTTGTGATCCTAATTTTACAATTCTTTGGCTGCTTTCCATGGTGCACATAGTTCAATATATCTCTGTCATACATGTATAGTATATAATTCTATTGTTTCCTTCCTTCATGCTATGTTGGCCTATGCAACAAGTGCTAAAGTATATGTTCAGCCAAATAATTTTGAAGTACATAGTCTAAAACGTAACCAACTACTGTTTGCGTTGCCAATGATACTGTCTTCATATTTGGAAACATATTTTTAAAAAAATATGTATGATATTGCAATGAATCTTTTTATTTATGGCATAACACCCTATTAATGTAGCGGTTTTATATAACATTCTTGTTAATGATTTGCCGGATAATTTTAAACATCTGCATTTGTAATTTTAAAAAAGTTATGGGACTTTAACATGGTCTATGAAATCTCTGTTGTAGCTCATCAGGAAATCATTATAATGGAGCCTTTGTACATTAGTCAGTTTTGTAACATCATCAACTTGTTGCTTTGGTCACTTCCCTTTGTTTTGCAGAGAATGGTATGTTTCCTATTAGCAGTGTGATTGTCAATAAACTATTTTTCAAAAATTAAATATTAGGAATCTGCTAATTCTTTAATTAAAATTAAGGATAATGGTGCACATTTACTAAGAAAGTTGGAAACTGCACTAAGACTGCTCTTTCTGTGTTTAATGGAACGTGCACCAGAAATCATGAATCTGGCGGTTCCCTGCACTGGCCCAACAGAGTTCACCAATTTGTTTTACAAAGTCTGTTGGAAAACTGTGCGCAGAGCCCTTAGTAACGTTAAAGGTGCACCATAAAAAAGTTGGTGAACTCTGTTGGGCCAGTGAAGGGAAGTGACAGATTCATGATTTCTGTTGCATATTCTTAATTTATCGGTTGCATCCAGCATTATACACACGCAGAGCACTTTTAGTGAAGTTTCCGACTTTCTTAGCAGGTGTGCAGAAGTGAAGAAAACTTGCAGCAAGTATTCACTTCTCCTGTAGCACTATTGCAGTGGAACCTAAAGTGTTATGTCACAGAAAAAATTCTTATCATACTTTTCCCGTATATCCACAAGCTATGCCATAGATATCTTATGCTTATCAACTCTGGACCCTCATTGTGGATACATGTGGGTCTTAGAAGTGGGTTTCCCATAAGCGTCTTTGATAAGCATAAAGAATGAAATTGCCTAAAATGCGTAGCTTGAACCATAGATGCCTGATGCTACCCTGTAACTAAACTTTTAGGTCCCTTGAAGGCTTTAAAGCTATTATTTGAGTCATAATTAACAAAAGAAAGAAAGTACTCAACCTCCTTTTCCGATCAATTCTAAGAACTGCCTTGCAGTATCCCCAAATACGTTGCTGTTAGTTTGACATTTGCAGAGGTCTAGAAAGCTGCACAGCATAGACAGCATAGACAGCAAAGGGCAGCGTGCTTCACTATCTCTTTGTATTTTATTTTCCGAGGGAGCATGAAAGACGTTGGCCCACAGTTACTAAGGATCTTGCACCAGTTTTCTGGCGGACTTTGCACGTTCTCTTAGGTGCGAACTGCTTGCACTGGTATTGAAGAAGTACCTGCACCACCTTTGTGTGGCGGCTGCACTATTCGTCATTCCTCAAATTTCTACACTGAAATGGGTGTTCTGGTGCTCAGTAGGACTGTGCGCCAGATTTAACGTGCAAAGTCCCTCAGAAGTGTGTCGCGCGGTCCATGTTAAAGGTGCACCAAAAAATAATGGTACACTTTGTTGGGGCAGTGCTGAGGACGCCAGATTCATGAAAAATGGGCGCCAGAAATTCTGAATCTTGCGCACACTACACAGGCAAACTGCACATAGTTTTTGTTAAATGTGGGCCAATGTATATCGGTACTGAGTATAGCTGCACATCCAACTGTCTCTAAAATCTCATACCCTTCCCTCTCCAAAGATAATGTGCAGCATGTTCATGAATTTGGATTACACTGCTTGTGGCCAAAGTGTATAAACTGATTGCACCAGTCTTCCGACACTTTCTGCACACAGTATTGTTTCGCGGTGTGCACAGTGCAGTCGTGACACAATACTGGAGCAGACACTTCATAAATACACATGTAAACACATGTGCAAGCTACTACACAATTTTGGTGCAGATTGCTTATAAATGTGTGCCAGAATCTGTAAAACTGTAAAGTAAGAGGCAGTGAACAGAGAGTTATTAATATAGTACAACGTTTCTTGTTACCACTTATACTGGTGAGTTATGGGGAAAAATTTACTATAGTTTAGCAATATCTGGCAGGATGAGATTTTTAGTTTCACTGGTTCATTTCTGATCATTTTTTGAAAACGTGCATGTACTTTAGAGCTAAGCATATCTGACATATATGAACTACACTTCTCGTACTTTTATTCTCAGCACGTGTTAGATGTCACAGGTGTCCAGCCTGAAAGAACAATATTTGTGCATTAAATAATGTTATGCTTTTATACAATATAGTGTGAAAGTGTAGAGTGTAAAGTGCTGGGTGATATTTTTACAATGCGCCAGGTCTTTATTTTAGATAATGGTCCACCTTTATTAAAATGTTTGCGCCAGTTTTCTCTATTACTTTGCACTGAAAAGAGCGTACAAAATGTTTGCACATGTCTTTATGAAATGTCTGAGTCAGTTTTGTGTCGCAGCTGCACTGTGTCCGACAAGACAAAAAAAAGGTGCATCTAAAGGAGCGTTAGTGCTTAGTCGGAGTTTGTGCCACAATTAAGTATGAGCTGTGCCACAATTCTACAGCATGAACAAAGTGGACCAAAATAAAAATGCAGGGCGCACCTGATTAATGAAGACCATATGCCAGTTTTGATGAATCTGGCACACTGCACACTCCACAGGCAAACTGCACATAGTACAGACTGCACTAGTTTTGATAAATTTTGGGCAATGTATGAGTATGAAGCATAAAATGTGTTCACCTACAATTGGGCTATTATTGATTTTTTAAAGTTTGTTTACTACCCTAACAGTCAAAGAATTAAACCTGAAACAAGATCATTAGGTGAAATATCTGCAGAAATTGTAACTTCACAAATTTTCACTTATATATTAATTAGATAATCACTTTGTATCAAGGAGAGCATGACACTTCTGTATACTGTATGTGGCTTGAGTGTTGAATCTTTTAGTTTTTAGATTCTGAAACTATCATATGACCTTCTTTTCATTTGTTACCCTTCATTTTATAACATTAACATGAATGTATCTGTACTTCAAAAAATTTTAGTTAAGATGCACCTTATACATGCATGTAAGCGCTCTTTCACATTGGCGTTGTTTTTCACATCCGTGGTTCAGTAATTCCACAGATGCCTCATGAAGCCATTGATTTCTATAGGTGTTTGGCTTGTATTTTTACTGTGAAACATGTCCTATTTTTTCACGGATGCGGATGACAGAAGGCAATAGAATAGTTGTTTTCAAAGCTATGGTAAACCATCAGGTTTTTTTGTGGCCACAAAGAAAAAACGGATGAAAAATGTAGACACAACAGAGACAAAACAGAACAGATGCGCAACTGAAGCTGAGAACCAATGCCAATGTGAAAGAGCCCTTAAAAGGAGTAACTAATCATGTCCATAAATAATTTTATAGACAAAGCTCATTAGCTTGGGATTCTAGTGGGTGTTCCAGTCATCGACTGACAGTTAAACATGTATACACACTCATGGGAGGCTGTAGAAGCACCCATTGTACACCCAAATCAGGAATGGGCAGTGACATCTGTAAGTAGTAAAATACTAAGCTAAATAAAACAAAATTATACTTTATCATTTCTTATTTAACTATATATTATTCTGTTTAGCTCCTCAAATTCAAATTGCAAATGAGTCTGAAGGACTCTGATGCCATTACCAGAGCCCCTCAGTGTTATAGCTTCACAGGCTGTTTCAATGAGCAGAGCTTGTCTTACCCAGCCCTTGTGCTTTCCCTCCTCCCTCTGTCTGTGTAATGTGGTACTAGAAGGATGTGCAGGGGGAGCGGAGACCTGCTCTTCTCATTGTAACAGCCTGTGGCGCTACAGCACTGGGGGCTCTGGAACACCTACCATAACCCTTCAGGCTCATTAACATAATTTTAAAATTTGATTTTAAACTTTAGAAGCAAGGAGGCCATAGATAACAAATATAAGAAGATTTCCACTGCCACAGTACCGGTGATCTATGAGCAAGTAAATAGTTAATCATGCTTGACTTTGATGGTAGATTTCCTTTATGCTGTTGATGGTTTGAATCAAATTAACAATTATTAAAACATCTATTATTTGGCTTTGCACTTACTACTGTGCTTCTTTCAATTCCAGTTACATTGTTTGCATATTGGACACCGGAGCCACCAGCTTCTCTTCTTAATGAGGATGCCCTGTACAGAAAGTTCTCCCTGTCAAATTGGAGATGTCAAATGTAGCTCTTTGTAACATCAAGATGTCCTGGCATGATGGTTACTCCATGACTTTCTGCACGAGCTCAAAAGATACATCACCGGATAATTTTGACAGGTCTTTCAAATACTTGTTAGCAGACTCCAAGAAATGATGACATATTCCCTATGCATCCTTAAAAACAGATTGATATATTGCACCACCAGAAAACTGAAGGTCTAACAATGCAGTATGTCCTGCAGCTTATAAACAATATCCTTCAAAAGGCATTTCAAACACAGTACGACATGGTATGACCTTGAAAGCATTAGACATCTAGCATACCACAGACTGTTTTATAAAGTACAATAACTTCCTGGAATTCTTAAGGTAGCATAGCCGGAGCCTTGCACTTCCTGTTTTCTATGCATCGTTTCCTGAAAGTGAATATAATCAGTCTTGCTAACGCTTGTTACCATGGTAGCAATACACATCTCACATACCTGACAGGCATCCACTTTTTGCCAATGCTTTTGGGCTTCCCCTGATGACAATAACTGTATTCTGATCTTACAACACAAATTCTCCATGTTAGTGTGATGTCATTAATGGCATGTTCAATGAGTGTCCGGAATATGATACTAACTGAATAAATGTATTATAACAGCAAGGTATTTATTCCAAGATACTGTAACACAGAAACAGCATATTATTAATAAACTGCAGTATATTGTATGAGTAATCAGATGCCCTAAATTTAAGTACAATAGGGCTCCTGAAATAATAATAATAATGTATATATATATATATTTTAAGTTTTATAAATATAAGTTTTAAAAATTACAAAAAAATAAAAACTTCCCTCTTTTCCTAGAACACATATGAAAATAATGTGCAAAATAATGAAAATTTTAAGTGATCAAAAGGTTGCACAGTTTTCAAAATTGTACCAATGCAAATGTCATCCCATTCCACAATGAATGACAGCTGATAAAGCTCCGTGCACTGAAGTATTCAAAACTTACGGGTGACAAAATGTAGCGTATTAAGATATCTACAACTAGGCACAGCACAGTACATAGAAAGCTAATGCATGCGTTGTTATATTTAAACATCAGCCGACGACATATCGCATCACAAAAGGATAATACATATTGGATACTCACATATTGGATGCTGAAACTGTGATATACATATGAAGAAGGCACCCTACATATTTAAAATCCATATATAAAGCAATATGGTATATATAAAACTATATGGTACATGCAGATCAAGTGGCAGAGAAAATTAATTGGACAAAAAGTAAGTGGATCAAACTGTGGTTTTCTTGGTGGACTTTAGGCTTACTTATTTTATTATTTTTATATTTTTTATATACAGAGATAGTTACCAAAAGTGCTTTGATCCAGCAGTATACTAATCAGATGCTTCATATGTGTATATGCTACTAATTAGAAGTTTACATAAGAGTATTTTGATGTTTTGAAAAAAAAATTTACATTGTGGTATTTTGGTATAACTGTGTTTTTACTATATTAAATAATTACAAATAAAGAAACAGTTTTTATTGGGATAGGAGTGAGTGGTGCATACTACAATTTTGTATATTTGTGTCACCTTCTTTCTAGTGCAAACTCTTGAACGTGTATTTGAGAAGTTGTATATCACATTTGGGTCATGCGTGACCCTTTTGTGGCGAAGCTGCACTAGTCTTCATTCAACACAAATTTATGTACTTAAGGGGGCGTTTCGGTGCTTAGGACCCTGACAGAAGTAGAAAAAAGTATCTCACATACCCTTGTATCAGGAAACGTTTTTGAGGTAGTTTGGAGTGCACACGTGTTGCTGGCTTTGTTATCCGAAGTAATCCAAGAAAATGAGCATACGTGGCACATCCCATAAAATCACAAAACTTTTATTCCTCCTACATTGAAATACATACAAAGTGACATGTAGGCAGCCCACCTACTCATGGTAAGGCTTGAGAACAAGCTGAAACGAGTAGGTGGGCTGCCTACATGTCACTTTGTATGTATCTTTTAATGTAAGAATAAAACTTTCGTGATTTTATTGGATGTGCCACGTAAACTAATGGGAGGGTTGGGAATTCCAAAAAGTGTCAGGGGGACTCCACCAGTTTTTGTGCCCAGGCGTCCCACCAACCTTAATCCGGCACTGTGTAGATGTGAGGGATCCAGGTAGAGTGGAGGCTTTTAATGATAAGCAGGTTCCATGCTGGGACAATGGATGTCAACATTAACTCATGGTTCCTTTATTCCAAAACACAGCAAAGGAAACAGGCCAAGCTAACAGATCAACTGGTCCAAAGGAGCTGGTTGGATGTATTTGGCAAAGGTTGTTCACAGCCTGGTTTAGGTATCTTCAGGCTGGAGAGAGGCGGAGCTGCGGCAGCAGTGCTCCAAGCAGCCAACTAAAGGTAGAGTCCTGCAGGCCTGCTATCTCTATAGGTTGTGTGTCTGGATTAAATCCACAGACACATATTCTTATCAGGAATCAATGACAGAATTGCAAATATGGTGTATTTATTCAAAAACATGTCAATGTGGGTCATTTATTTTAGGTAATTTGATTTTCTGCTTTTATATTTATATAGGAAAGGTGCACAAGGAGCGACCAAAAAGCGCTCATATAGTAGTAATTTGTAGGAAATTGACAAAATCAGGTGAGGTGGTAAGAATGAGGCACACAGGACAGAGTTGTGCTGCCAGGCACAACACTAGTGGGAAACTTGAATGGGGTACCAATTTGGTGCTGCCTGTTGACAGGATCATCAGAACACAATATCCACACCGATCTGGATCAAATGCATGGAGTGATAGGGTGATTCTCACTGCGGCGCGCACTGGCAGTCAAGAGTGATTTGGAGAGTTCTTCACAACAAATCTGTTTATTGGTGTCTTGGTAACACAACACGTTTTGGAATCTCCAAGGATTCCTTTTTCAAGTGAGGAGAGACTGTTGAAGATCCAGTGTAATTGTCACATAGTGGTACTGTACACCGTTTTTAATGCTTGGACTTTGCCACCAGGATCTTTTTCCGCTCATAGTATGAGCTATTGGATGGTGTACGTTTTTATCGAGGATTTCTAACAGGCTGCCCATGAACATGCTCTCCTGTCCTGTGTCTGCTCTCCGCGGAGGAAATCAACGGACTGATTAAAGGGCCAGTAGCACTTTTGTGGTGAAAATGGACCTGAAATGTTTAGCAAGTTAGTAGAGCATGTTCATGGGCATCCTGATAGACATCCTCAGTGCCGCATCTGTAACCAGAATCTTGAAAAAAATGTGTTTTTAAGCGGATGATTAAAGGGCCAGTAGCAATTTAATTCTGCATTACAGTGATTGTTTCCTGCCATTCTCAATCTTGTTTCTGACGCCATAACAACTACTGTGGTGAAAATGGACCTGAAATGTTTTGCAAGTTGGTAGAGCATGTTCATGGGCATCCTGTTAGATATCCTCAGTGCCGCATCTGTGACCAGAATTCTCTCGATAAATTCCAGCCCTCTGGATGTGAAATGTCACATAGGTGTTCAGTAAAACGAATTTTGAATTTTCTCATGGTTTGACCTATGTACATAAGGTTACAGGACATACAGTTAATAACATATATGACATTCTCTGAATTACAGTTATAAAAAACCCATATGGCAAATTCACGGGTGCCATGACTATTCATGAATTTTTTATTTTTTTTGTTATCAGCATATCTACAGGTGGTACATCTTGTGGCCCCGCATTTGTAGAAACCCTGCACATTAAGCCACGTTTTGGAATTTTTGGCTTGAGAATTAAAGGGGTATTCCAGGAATCAGCATAATTTGTATACAAATGGGTCCTTAAAATATAAGCCTATATGTAATTAGTTGTTATTTAAAATTTTACTTCCGTTAGCAGAAAAATGCTCATGACATAGACTGTAATGGAGAATTAAAATGCTACTGGCCCTTTAATCAGTCCGTTAATTTCCTCCGCTCGGTCCGTTGCAGAGCATACACAGGAAAGAAGATGGCCGCTGGTCACATGTTCATATCACATGTCCTGCACCTGCCTGGGCAGGTCATGGGATCACCACTATGTTTGGCTGTAGTCGGTTGGTTGCACTGCATCCAGTATGGCCTGTGTTTTGGGGATGGCAGTTACATATCATTACTATGGTAACAGTGCAAGAAAACCCGTTACATCATCACTACGAGCAGAGCATAAGTGGTAGGAGGAGTTACTGAGAACTAAAGGATCTTGGGACTTGTAGTTTCCAGTGGCGGCCATCTTGGTGATAACTTTAGAGAGGCCATAAAATTTTGTGAATCATGAAATCAAACTATTTAAGCTCCATTTTGTGACTAATGACATTAAGTTTTGTTACATTCCTTTATTTACTGCATTATGGATTTTCGTATCAGACGTTCATATTCCCGGAATACCCCTTTGAAGAGAGAGAGTGATAACATGTTCCCTAGCGTTTGTCATCTAAGGGACACTGTTCACGGGTTCCCTGTGGCAGAATTTTATCCAATGTGGGGTCTGTTTTTGGATAATGTTTGATATACATTTGAATATGCTTTCTATCTTTATGTTCAACTCTTTTTTGTGCCCATATGAATCCAGTTTGGGTTACCCCTTTTTTGGAGCCTGTTGCAGATTTGTTGTTTTTATGTATTATATGCCATCTCAGTACTGCAATTTCTTTTGCTCCTAGTCAACTCCCCTACCGTAATCGCTTGTATTGTATGCCGGGCGTGTTGCGATTTCGTCTGTTTTGGTCTGTTTTCGGAATGTCGAAGTGATGATGTTTTTTTTTCAGAATACCCTCAAGTGAGAGATCTAGAAATGCTATTTTTTTCTCATGTGTGCCTGAATTAAAGCGAAGATTTACTGTGTTGTCATTTAAATAGTTAACCAATATTGGTATGGTAGGTTCATCGCCAGACCAGACGATCTAGAGATCGTCGATGTACCTGCCATACCAATGTATGTGCTCCAGGAAGGGGTTATTATGATTAAAAACAGTATGTTCCTCCCACCAGGCTATGGTGAGATTGGCTAAAGATGGGGAAAATTTTGCTGCCATACTGACTCCTTTTAGTTGTAAGTAAAATGAGTTGTCAAAACTGAAATAGCTGTGTGTTATTAGAAAAAAAACACACTTCCACTCCGGAGAGTAGCTAGTATATTTGTTCAAATGAAAAGTATGTGCTGTTAAAGCGATATTGTGCAGGAT